>NC_057806.1:180327641-180627641 GCF_018294505.1 Triticum aestivum | reverse complement strand
TGTTGACCATCCTAGGTAAACAAGACAATGATTTAGTCAGGATGATGAAATTCCGACATAGGATACAGAATGTAAGGAATAACTCGGAATGCAAGATGATCATCCGTATGACATGGTAGATACAGAAACTGCTTCTTTTATTCCATCGTCATACACACCATACAGGGTTTAGTACAAGACCAAACAAAGTACTATTACGGTGAAAGAGGATTACATCTCATCGGAGGCATTCCAAGCTCCTATACATTATTTTTCTACACCTCCGGAAAGAGTACAAACTAGGTCATATCCCACGAGTCACGCGGGACGATAGACGACACAGCTAGTGCGAACTAGTGATACTATCGCTAACTCAGACCGATCCGTAGTAGTCCTCATAGAAGTCACCTCCATAGCCTGGAAGCTCAACATGATCATCCGGAAACAGACGATCTCGCGGAGCTTGTGGACCATAGGGGCTAGGATGAGGTCTTGGACCAACAGACGGTGGCCTGCGGGGACCGCGAGGTGGGGTGATGCCTCCTACATCACGCCAAACCATCACATCTGGCAGAGCAGATCTCACAGGATAGAGATCGCGCATATCTGAAAATCCAGCTTGCACCGCCGGTGCGAACCGAGTCAAAGTGGCCCAGTGGTCAGCACGGGTATTGAAGAGCTCTAACCTCAAGGCCCGATTTTCACGGTCCTTATCCTCGAGCATCTCAGCAGTGGTGCGAGTCCGTGAATCCTCCTGAGTGGGGTCAGCATAAATAGCCTGGAGATACCCTTGTGCTCCCGGAAGTGATCCTGGCATATACCGGAAATCAGAGTCCCGAATTAGACCAGATCTGACTCGCATAATGGTCATCATAGAGTAGGCGGCGTCCTGCACAGCCATCTCAATAGTAACCCCGAGTCCATAGGAGCAGTGAAGAGGCTCGGTGGATCCAGGATAAGATGGAAATATCCTGACAGTGCAGAGATACTGGCTTTGATTAAAGTCTCGGAATTGCTCTTCGACCGTGTACTCAGGATACCAACGGTATCCAGCCTCAGTCATTACCCTGACCAACTTGGCAGTATGGCCGGGTACATCTAGGCATCGAGTCAGGCGAACCACTTGATTGAGGTCGCGAGTGGCCATCTGAAAGCACAATCATAATGCAAGGGCATTAGAATTTCTAGCAAAATTTCGGCAGCATAACAGCTGTAAATGCTCAAGAAGGATTTTGAGACATTTGACAAAGGATTTCGTACACACTCAACATCATCATGTCAAAGTTCTGAATCCATTCTGACAACATAATGTGGTAGTAGAACTGAACTAGGCTTGTATCCCTCAAACTTATAAGGTACTACTGATTAGTAACACGTGATCCTGATAGAGAGAACAGATCCTAATTCCTTAACCCCCGGTGGAAGAATGGACTGACTCAGATCAGAATGTCATAAGATAAAGAAGTAAAAAGAGCCTTACGTTCCAACCCACAAACAATTCCCCTACATATAACTAAAGAATTTCTAGACTCAACATCAACTAGTTTGGCTTGGAGAACCTATAGGCAGTCCGGCTCTGATGCCAACGCTGTCAGGACCCCGACTCGATGTCACATCGATCTAGCCGGTAACACCTCACGCACGGTATCCCCACGGGTGTCGCCTTACCTTTGCCCGGGACCGTTTGCGCCTTTTGGCTCACGTATATGATAGTGTTGCTAGCATCCATATGATAAGGAGCCCGGGCTGACATGACTAGTCGTAAACCCAAAGTGGCACAGACTTACAGGGACAGGCATCCATGACCCAGCTTCGAACGTGTCGGTCAACAGCAAGTGGGTCCGGGCTGTAGCACTGGGCTAGCAGGACTCCGGTAAACCGGGCTGTAGCAGGCTAACAGGACTCCGGTACTCAATGCGTGACATTTCCCCGAAGGGACAGACACAGGAACGAAGAAGGACACATGCCGGCCAGCCTAAGTGTTCCAGAGCAGTAGCAAGCTACCATGGCTCAGCGGTAACACTAGGAGACATTTCCCGATAAGAGAGGCTACTAAAGATAAACAACTAGATAGTCAGATCCCACACATACCAAGCATTTCAATCATACACACAATATGCTCGATATGTGCAAATACAACGAAGCATCACAACATGACTCTACGACACAAGTACTTTATTTAAGGCTCAGGGAGCCATACATAACATACACAAAGGTACGGGTCTCACGACCCAACATACAAGTCATACAGTCATACAAACCAGCAGCGGAAGTAACTTGTCTGAGTACAGACAACTAGTAAAATAAAAGAGGCTTGGAAAGCCTAGCTATACTACATGGTCCTTCACAAGCTCAGGGTCACCACCTGGGTCTTTAGCCTACTCGTTGATGTCAACGTCTACATAGAACCCATCAGAAGGGGTTGCAGCGTCTTCTGTAAAAATGTAAATTATAGCAACATGAGTACAAAGGTACTCAGCAAGACTTACATCAGATCCTATATACATGCATATTATCAAGAAGGGTTGGTGGAGTTATTGCAGCAAGCCAGCTTTGACTCTTGGCTAGACTATCCTACGATACTTCAACTTGAAATGGTTTTTCGCACACGAGTCCACTACTCACCACTTCAATACACTACCGAGGATCCACCTCCGTCTTCCTACGGAAGAGCCATCCTCGGCACTCACACTTATTTTGAGGCTTTTAGTAGTTTCCATTTACTTGTCTATGAACTGTATAGGCAACCAAGTAGTCCTTTACCGCGGACGCGGCTATTCGAATAGATCATGTTAACCCTGCAGGGGTGTACTTCTTCATACACGCTCTCACCACTTACCGTCGTTTACACGACATGTACTCGGCAACCTTCAAGCGGAAGCCCAACGTGGGTGTCGGCCACGACCTACCTAATCACCTAAGCCTCCAGTCCAGGTTTATCGCCTATTCAGGTTCCATCCGCAGGGAGTCCAGCCGAGGTTTCCCATACGGCCCCGAACGATGTGAACAGGGTTCCCGAGATACCTAACGGGTATTTGGTACACCCGGCCACGTACCTACCGCATCACAGCCCACCCCTACGGTCAGCGCTGTCCACGGCCTCCAGTAGGCTACAAACACCAGAAACTACTTGCAACTCCTGGACGGAGAACTAGGGTGAATAAGAAGCCGAGAGGGTCCATTGGTTTCGGGCCCAATGCATGGTAGTAGCTGATTCTTAAATCACACATACAGATCTCAGTGCTTAAGGTCGGCTTCAATGAAACAACCCACCATGTACTCCTACATGGCCTCTCATCGATACCTTTACCAAATCATGTTCACCACACCACTCTCATTTCCGACATAATCATTTCACTCTAGCCATCACCCAGATGAACCAGACCTGACACAACTCTAAGCATAGCAGGCATAGCAAGGTAGGAACAACACATACATATGACTCAATCAACTCCTACACATGCTAGTGGGTTTCATCTAGTTACTGTGGCAATGACAGGTCATGCAGAGGAAATGGGTTCAACTACCGTAGCACACAGCAGTTTGAAACGCGTTGTCTTAATGCAGTAAAAGAGAGCAGGAGCGAGAACATGGGATTGTATCGATATGATCAATGGTTGGTTGCTTGCCTGATGGTTCGATGCACGGATACGGTTCTTCGTTAGGGTAATCACGGTACTCCTCGGAGGCAGAACCTGTCGCAAAGGACATCGATACACAACATCACCAAACAATGTGCAACAATATGATGCATGCATGAAACATGGCAATATGAGTGTGTTGGGCTAATGCAACTAAAACCAGAAGGATTTGAGCAAATTTGAATCAAAGATTCAAATTTCAAACTCAAGCATGGCCTTTTAAAGTGCTTTTCCTTGTTCTGCTTAAAACATCAATTTAACTTGTTTGATCATGCATGAAAATAGTACAGATGGATAGATTGGATTTTTCTGATCATTTTTCATATATAATTTGTCCAATTTGGAGTTACAGAATAAAAGTTATGAATTTTTGAAGTTTAAATAATATTCTGGAATTTCCTGATTTAATTTAAATCCAGAAATATAATTATTGCGCCAGCATGACGTCAGCATGACGTCAGTGGTCAACTGCGGCTGTCTGGGGTCAAACCTGACGTGTGGGGCCCACACGTCAGTGACAGGGGGGTTAAACAGGGTTAGTTTAATCCTAATTAGGGGTTAGTGGTGCTGGGGCCCACTGGTCAGTGTCAGGGGGTTAACTAACAGTGGTTAGCGCTAATCCTAATTAGCTACAGGGCTGGGCCCACCTGTCAGGGACTCAGGGGGTTCCTGCCGTAGTCAAAGTGGGTCAAACCCACCGGCGACACGACATCGGCGAGGCCCGAGACGGCGGCGTGATGCGGGATCGCGCTACAGGGCACGGGCGAGGCTGTGCTTGGGCTCGTTGGAGAGCCCTTGCTCCCGCGCGTCGAACGGTGGTGGTGTCCGAGCCTGGGGTGGCCGGTACCGTCGACGGCGAGCTCGTGAGCGGCGGCCGGAGTTCGGGTGCGGTCGGAGTCGGCGTTGCAGGGTGTTTGGTGAGGCGTTGGTGCGTGCTGCGTGTTCCTAGTGAAGTGTGGAGCATGATAGTGTGCTCGGTTGGGTGCTACGGTGACCGTGGCCACGACGGCGACATCGCCGGCGGCGTGGAGCTCTCGGCCAAGGTGGGGCTAAGGCCTAGAGGTCGAAAGAGACCAGGGAAGAAGGGGGAAACGACTCGGGGGCTCACCACGGTTGCAGTGGGCGTCGAAGCGGGCTCGGAGACGCGCTGGAGACGGCGAATTCGACGGCGATGATGGTCGGAGCCCGAAGAGGGGAACGGCGACGTGGCGGCGATACAGGGCTTCCAGAGGCCCGTGAAGCGGTGGGGTGGAAGAGGGGGTTGTGGCGGAGCTTCTGAGCTAGTCGGGGGAGCGAGGGGTGGCCGGAGACGGCTGCTATGGCGAACGGCGGCGACGGTGGTGTTCGGCTGTGTGAGAGAGAGAGCGAGGGAGAGGAGGGAAGAGCCGAGGGCGAGTGAGAGAGAGCAGGGGGGAGGCGTGGCGTCATCCGGGGCATCGAGCGAGGAGGGGAGGGCAGGCAAGCAGGGAGAGAGGTGGCGTGGCGCGGTGGCGCGTGCGCGCGCCGGCCACACTCCCCTCCCTCTGTCGGGACGAAGACGACAGAGGAGGGAGACGGGCTGGGCCGCCTGCTGGCTGGGCCGGCCAGCTGGCTGGGCTGCACAGGGAGGAGCCCAGGTAAGCTTCTCCCTTTTATTTTTTTTTCTGTTTTCTAATTTCTGACATTTGTTTTGATTTAAAATAATATATTAAATAATTTATTTAACTTATGCCAATTTTTGCAGGGGCTAGATATATTATTCCAGAGCTCCTTTATAGTTGGCATAATATTTGGACATATATTAATATATATAGAAATATATTTCCAATGCAAATATTTATGCATTAATTCCAAATGCCCAAAATAAATGTCCATGAGCCACTAAAAATATTGGTTTGATTTTTATCTCTGGCCAATATTTTCAGAGAGCAACATGAGCATTTTCTTGGACCCTTTTGGAGAAATTTTTATTTGGGTCATTTGCAAAATGATTCTGAGGGTTTCACAGATCCCCATTTCAAGTTTCTGATGAAAGAGTAAACATGATGCAACACTCTAATGCATGACTAGCTAGGGTGTGACAGACTATCGGAAGGCGGCCCGGCTTTAGCCCTCATGAAGAAAGCCGCGAGAAGGCCGACTCCAAGAAGCCGGCTCCCACAAAGCGGTCGAGATCGTACCCTCGAAGCCTGCATCCACATAACGGCGATGTGATGGGGCGTGGCTACAGTAAAGCCTGCCGCCCCCGAATCCCGGAGCACGCCTGGCACAGTGCGCCGTACGAGGTGGCCATGACCCATCTGGCGCAGCACTGTTGCCATGTTGACCCTGATGCCACCCACGACGGGCCGTCAGCGCGGCCCACGGGCGGTGGGCCCCTTCAGGCAGAGAGACACCCGAAGGCGGCCAGGCCTCCCCCAGTCGGCCCAAGACAGGGCCGGCTCCCCACAGCCGGCTTACCTCCTCCCTCGAAGGAGACGCCCCATTAAGGAGACAAGACGTGGTGAGGCTACAGCGATCGCCCGCCGGGCGGCGGCACTGTAGCCACGCCCACCTCGGCGAGGCCCTCGTCACCAGGTTTGAGGCAACAGTAACTAGCCACCGACAGGGCCCCTGATAGTGGGGCCTGCCTGTCGACCAAGGAGCCGGCAGCCGGCGGGACCCACCAGTTGGCGGGCCCCAGCAGCCGGCGCAGAAGCCGGCGAGCGTAGACACAGACGGCTAGGGCCCACGCCCAACCGGATTACCATTATACCCCTCGGGGGTGGGCTTATATAAACCCCCTGGGGGCACCCAAGGGTGGATCGGAGCTAGTTTTAGACACCACATAGAGAGAAAAGGAGAGCTAGCCGTGCCCTTCTCCTTCCTCTCGCGAAACAGCTCAAGGAGCATCTTGTAGCCACTCTTTCATCTAGTGATCATGCGGAAACCCCGCAGAGCAGCAGTAGGGGTGTTATCTCCACGGAGAGCCCTGAAGCTGGGTAAGATTCGTCGGCGTGCATGTCTTCACCTCATCCCGTTTCCAGGCACCAGCGACGTCTTACTGGCTCCCACAATGATAAGCCACCCGTTGGCATATGTCGCACCTACCACCCGACACTGGTTCCTGAACTTATGGCGAGGATCCAGGAACTGTCTATGCATGTCAAGCAAGAAAACTTGCGACCAACCTGAAGCCAACGAAACTCAAGAGGTCCCTTGCATGTGGGGCACGGGAACCTTCCATGCACACACCAGCCAACAAATAGCGCATACACCGGCAAGTCATGCGTCGAGTACATGTACCAGACACGCATTATGAAGTTCCATTTGCTATAGGCGTCGTATGTCTTGAACCCATTATCCCAGGCTTCTTGCAATTCGTCCTTAAGCGGCTGCATGTACACATTCATATTTTTCCCCGGATAGTTGGGCCCTGGAATTATCAACGTCAGGAAAATGTTCTTTCTTTGCATAGTCTGTCCGGGGGGGAGATTGAGTGGAAAGACAAATACGGGCGAACAACTGTATTGGGTTGCCGTCATACCAAACACACCGAACCCATCTGTGCTGATGCCGACTCGAGGATGCCTCGGATCTGCCGTTTTGTCAGCATGTAATTCATCAAACTTTTTCCACGCAACACCATCCGATGTGTGTACCATCATCAGATTCCCATCTGCATCTAGTTCGGTTCTTTTGCCTGTTTTGTGCCATGTCATCTGTCTGGCTGTCCCTTCGACCATGAAAAGATGTTGAACTCTTGGTACGATTGGCATATACCGAAGAACACTAATGGGGATTTTGGTCTGTGTCTTCTCACCCATACCATTGTCTACCACACTATACCTGGAAGACTTGCAAATGGGACAATAGTTCAAGTCCGCATAGTCAAGCCTAAATAAGGCACATCCTTTCTCACAGGCATGTATCTTCTCATAGGGCATCTTCAGTGCACGGAGGATTTTGTCTGACTGGTACAGGTTTGCAGGCATTGCATGGCCTTTGGGTAGAAAGCATCCAAATACTGTCATAATTGCATCATAGCATTCTCTTCCCAAGTTGAACTGAGCCTTCAAAGCCATTACTTGTGAGATGGCATCCAACTGACAAAGCTCAGTGTGCTCATGGAGCGGACGTTTTGAAGACTCCAACATTTCATTGAAGGCCTTTGCAGATTGCTCCATCTCCTTGTCCGCATCCCGAGCATCATCATAGTCTTGCACCATGTTTTCCATCCCGGTACCATGCTCGTCGGTGTGACGACGATCCACCTCAACTCAGTCACGTTGGGCAGACTCACCATGAAATGTCCACACCGTATAATCGGGCGTAAAACCACTCTTCTGCAGGTGTTTGCCCATTTCAGCCTCTGTCCTCTTTTCCCAATTGCCGCACCGGAAACAGGGGCACCAGGTTTTCTTCTGGCCATTTGCAAATGCGGCTTGCACAAACCCCTTGGTTTTTGTGAACCATTCAGTGCTCCATTTGTTCTAACCAGTGTGACCGGTATACATCCATGCACGATCACTCATCTTGACTTTCAGAGCTACTGGACACACAACAATTATATATGTAATTCACCATGTATATATTCATCAGTTGATCTACTTTGTCAATTTTATTATGTCCATGCAACCTACACTCTAATAGGTAATGATAGGTCCTAATCCCACCCGTGTATGTGTAGATTGGGTTCATTTTCCCATGCTATGCTCCAGATCCGACGCAAAATTTCGGCAGCACCTCCCCGCTGTTCTCCTGATACACGTCTCTGCAATAAACAGAGAGGATGTGTACCCGGAGAACAACAGGGGAGGCACTGACGAAATTTATGCGTCATATCCGGAGCAAAGCATATGGGAAAACAAACCCAATCTACACATACTCGGGCTGTCCATGGATAGCGTTGGACAATTCGAAAGAATCAAGGTTATAAATATGCAAATGCATCCATATTTATAACTATGACGCTTTCAAACGGGAGACACATATTGGTTATGCATACTGATGATTCGAGACACATATATAGCTAGCTATCAAGTTTCATCAGAATAGATCAAATAATTAATGGGGGAGGAGGACATGTCATTTGTGCTCACCGACGAATGAAGGGGCAGAGCTCGTCAAACGCACGGCGAGGTCGTCGAACACCGAACCTCGCAGTGATGAAACAACTGCACATTTGAAACTACCCGATCAACACAATTATATATGATGTTTTTCATAACAAAATTGAAAAATATATGACCTAACTAATAATTCACAAATATATGACCCCGTCGGCCTCTGGAAGGCCAAACAACACCTTTTCGGGAGGTGTCAGGGGTCGAGGTGTCGTGTCGGTGTCGGGGTGCCGTGTCGAGGTCGGGGTGCTGTTTCGGGGTCGGGCGGTCGGTGTGTCTTGTCGGTGTCGGGGTGCCGTGTCGGGGTCGGGGTGCTGTTTCGGGGTCGGGGTGTCATGTCGGGGTCGGGGTCTCAGGGTCAGGGGGTCAGGGGGTCAGGCTCGGTGTCGGGGTGTCGGGTCAGGCTCGGGGTCGGGGTGTCGGGGTCGGGGTCGGGGTCTCGGGGTCGGGGTGTCGGGTCGGGGTCGGGGTGCCGGGTCGGGGTCGGGGTGCCGTGTCGGTGTCGGGGTCAGGGTGTCGGGTCAGGATCGGGGTCAGGGTGTCGGGACCGGGGTCGGGGTCGGGGTGTCGGTGTTGGGGTCTCGGGGTCTGGGTGTCGTGTCAGGGTGCCGGGTTGGGGTCGGGTTTTTTCCTCTTTTTTCCTTTTCTTCTTCTTCCTCTTCTTCGTTTTCTTCCTTTTTTCCTTCTTCTTCTTCTTCTTCCTCCTTTCCTTTTCCCTCTTCTTCTTCTCCTCCTCTCCACTTTTTTCTTCTTCTTCTTCCTCTTCTTCTTTTTTCTTCTCCTCCTCCTCTTCTTCTTATTCCTTTCCTTTTTCCTCTTCTTCTTCTCCTCCTCTCCTCTTTTTTTCTTCTTCTTCTTTCCTAAAACTAAACTAAACCTAAACCTAAACCTAAATCTAAAACTAAAACTAAATCTAAATCTAAACTAAACATAAAACTAAAACTAAAAAAACAGGAAAAAAGGAAAAAACTAAATCTAGACCTAAAACTAAACTAAAACTAAAACTAAACCTAAAACTAAACCTAAAACTAAAACTAAATCTAAACTAAACATAAACCTAAAACTAAAAAAATAGAAAAAAAAGGGAAAAAGAGGAGGAGAGCTCACCTAGGGCAGGGCCGGTGGATGAGGTGGCCGGTGGAGGAGGGGGGTGGAGCGGCCTGGGACGGCGGCGCCGGGCGGCAGTGGCGACGGGGCCGGGCCCGGCCGGGGCGGTGGGGCGCGGGGTGCCGGGGCGCGGCGGCGCCGAGACGGCAGGGTGGCGGGGGCGACGGGGCGGGGGACCAGTGGGGCTCCGGGTGGTGGGCCAACGGCGCCGGGCGGCAGTGGCGACGGGGTGGGGGGCTAGTGGGGCGGCGGGGTGGTGGCGCGACGGGGCGGCGGCGAGTGGTGGGGGCGGCGGCGCGCATGTGAAGAGCAGGGAGAGTAACAGAGAGAGAGGGGCGGGGTGGGGCGCGGCCGTTAATGTTAGATATGTTAAATCTTTGTCGTCCGCCCCCCTTTGCTGTCCGCTTATTTGCTCTTTGCCGCCTGCTAGCAGACGGCAAAGAGGGGGGCCGTTAAGTTTTTTTTAAGCAGCTCATCAGTGGGGCCCCTCCCTCTTTGCCGTCTGCTAGCCGACGACAAAGAATCTTTGCCATTTGCTATCCGACGACAAAGAATCTTTGCCGTCTGCTAGCGGACGGCAAAGAACTGTCTGATGGCAAAGAAGGTCTTTGCCATCTGCTTTTGGGTAGCTAAGGGCAAACAGCTTCTTTGCCCTTAAGAGAAATGCCGATGCATATAAAGTGTGTGCACTTATGCGTTAGATAGAGAGATATATAACGCGTTTGTGAGAACGGAGCGAGGCATAGTGCATCTACGTGTAAAAGGCGGTTCTACGCATTAAATTAAAATATAAATGGCATTATTATTTTTGGATGAGATCATGAATTTTGCAAATTGCGTATGGACGAAAATCGGTCTATCAGACACCCATACTCTATTCAATTCTAGCATGTGCATGTGTTTATTTCATATTATCGATCCATAGAGTGAGAGCGGTTTGAAATACAGGCAATGGATGCTTTTGCAATTCATATATAAACATTAATTAGTGCACTCCATGTTGTTAGTGTGAAGCACTTTATACATTTGTCACTTGCATGGATACATTCCAAATTGCTAGCTACGAAATAGAATACATGTCGAATTCAACATAAACGGGGTTCAAAGATTCGAATTCATAGGAAGTGCATTCATCTATTTGAACCCGAGATAATGGCATTGGTAAATCAGATGTAAAAGGGGACATCAATCTTTGTTGTGAGTTTGAACATGCTATATATATTCATACGCATATCTATTTTTTTGCAACCAAGGAGATTATATCTGGAACCATGCAAGAACTGAGGTAAGTTGCATATTTTTTAATATATACTCGTGTACAATGTTATTCAAATGTACCCCCTCTATTCCAAAATAATCGTAGCTTTAGGGTTTTCAAGAGTAAAGATTTGTGAAGTTTGACAAATCCTGAAAGTTCAATTCCAGAGAACCGAAAATGTTAATGCTTCTGCTCCCAAATATTGAACGAAGCGCTAAATAGGCCTCTGGTCACCCGAAACCGCACGAGACTAATGTTTTGGTGGTAGCAAATTGTTGTCCTGACTCCGGCTCGTGCAGCCTATCGGCCCGATGTCCAAAGGTCTAAACCGGGGTAGGTTTGTAACTTCTCCAAGACGCCAGTCTCAGCCGCCTCCGAGAAGCATTCATATGCCGTGGGCACCTACCCATGCGCTCGGCCGAAATCTATCCTGCCCACATTTGGGACACGTGACATGACTGTCCTACCCCCAACACGCAATATGTCTGAAATTTTAGATGGGGGCAAAGTTTGTAACTTTCCCCAAATTTCAAACAAGCGCGTCTCAAACCGAAACATTGTTCCCCCTTAGTTCCCCGCCTCCCTCCGTTTCCCCATTCATACTCTATGGGCGTGAAAAACACCTCTCCACCAGCCACGAAACCCTAGCCTCCTCCGTCCTCCACCCCATAGCGGCCAATCCACCATCGCCTTCCTCCATCACGCCGGAGCCGGTACCCCCACATCGTCGTCGAACGCAACCGCAACCGCAACGCCCTCATGGACTTAGCAGCTGAAGCCGAGGCAGAGCTACCTCCACGACGCCGACGCTGACGTGTGCCGTACCAGAACCACTCCGACCATGCTGTCCTGCGCCTCACTGCTGCGGCTCCACTGTCGCAACCGTCCACCGCACCGGAGCTGTTCCCGCTACGCCGTCGTTTGCCGCCTCGGATTTGCTTCCCCGCCGCCGACAGACGGCCACCGGACCACACTCAACAACTTGGCCATGGGTTCATCCAAGGCTGCACCGTCCTCCACAACTTCTGGTTTCCGGTGAACAACAAGAAGATCGTCAGAAAAACAGAAGGAGGACACAACACTGCCAGCAGAAAGAGGTACTCCTCTTCCCTTATTCG
The DNA here is from genome assembly GCF_018294505.1 of Triticum aestivum. Classification (NCBI taxonomy): domain Eukaryota; kingdom Viridiplantae; phylum Streptophyta; class Magnoliopsida; order Poales; family Poaceae; genus Triticum; species Triticum aestivum. The sequence continues at coordinate 180,615,454 of NC_057806.1, read as the reverse complement.
TGCAAATCTTACGTCTCTGCTTACACATATTCATCCCATGAGAGAAACTAGTTGAGCGCTTCTTACTGCATCTTCTTCGTGATACTAAATGCACAAGGTTTCCTCCCTTTTACTATTTCACCTTTGCTAGAGGTCAGTAGCCCGCCTGGATTTCAATTCAGGGTCAGTCGAACCGCAATTAAAAGAAGCAGCACCCGCTTAGGCATGCGGAGCACCTAGTCTGCCTGTTCCCCGGGGGAAGCGGCGCAAAGTTGTCTATCATCGGGGTGTGGGGTGAAGGAGCTGCTTGTGCCCAATCTGGAGGTCGGCGGGGCTTGAATGGATGGTCGGGGGGCGGTGCCAAGCACGGTGGTGCGGTGAGGTCGAGGGGAGGGCGCAGGCAGGGGAGGAATACTGGGTCGGTGGTCGCTGGCGTTTCGAGCAAGATCGTCAACACTGACTGGCTGGAGGTAGATGAAGGCGATCTGCCCATTCTTTGTACATCGGACGGTGCAGAAAAAATGGACTGACCTATTTGCTTTCAGTCGACTGTTATTTTCATAGAATCCTATAGTAATTTAGTGTGCCATGCATGTTGTAGAGCTATCATATGTCTCCCGTCATTTATTTCTCACCGACCTGCTATCTACTACCTTTACATTGTACTAATTATGCACACACTTCACCCATACTCACAGTATTGTTTTTTTATGCATGGGTATTTCAAACTCTGACGCAGTGTTGATGAATGCAGAAAAGAAAAGACATAAGTCACTCCAGTGTAATTCGAAGATAAGCACTAAGAGTTTTAGCGCTCTAATGGGTGCAGTGTCAGCAGTTGGAGACAGTAAACGTAGCTCTACAGTTAATGATCTCAATTGCCACACACAACCATCCTAGGTGCTTGCTTTAACTTCGCGCTGTCAAATGTGGTTGCATGTTGCATATGGTGTCTAGCTTGTATTGCTTCCAATTTGGTTAAATTGCCTCTACTTACTTTACACATTATACCTTTGATAATGGCATGCCTTCCTGTTTTTGATACATACTACATATGTCTATTAACCATGTTCGTACATCAAACTAATGCTCTTTTGTATCCCTCGTCAATCACTTATGATGAGACAGTCACCCGAGTGGGTTACTGTGAGACGCCCTACTTGTTTAAAGAGTGCAGTGTCATCCTCCCCACATGATTCTCAAGAAACAGCAAGGCTAAATGAAGATAGTCAATGTAGCTCTCTAGTTGATCACCGCAATTCCCCCACACCACCATCGCAGTTGCTTGCTGTTACTTGGCAGTGTGATATGTGGTTGCATGTTGCATATGGTGTCTACCTTGTAATGCTTCTAATTAGGGTAAATTGCATCTGCTTAGTTAACACATTATACCTATGAATATGACATGCCTTCCTGTTTTTGGTACATACTACGTCTTTCTATTAACCATGTTCTTAGATCAAACTACTTTTCTTGTGTATCCCTCATCAATGCTCCTAATTTGTTAAATTGCATCTCCTTAGCTTACACATTATACATGTGAATATGACACGCCTTCCTGTTTTTGGTACATACTACATCTGCCTATCACACCATGTTCTTACATCAAACTACTGTTCTTGTGTATCCTGCGTCTATCGCTTATGATGAGGCAGTCACGCGCGTGGGTTAATATGAGATGCAATACTCTTATAAAGAATGCAATTTCATCCTCTCCACATGATTCTCAAGAAATAGCAAGCCTAAATGAAGATATTGAACGTAGCTCTATACCTGAAGACCGCACTTCCCCTACACCACCATCACAGGTGCTTGCTCTAACATTGCAGTGTGATATGTGGTTGCATGTTGTATACAGTGTCTAGCCTGTAATGCTTCTAATTAGGGTAAATTGCATCTTCTTAGTTTACACACTGTACCTATGAATATGACATGCCTTCCTATTTTTGGTACACACTACATCTATGTGTTAACCTTGTTCTTACATGAAACTACCTCTCTTCTGTATCCTGCATCAATCACTTACGATGAGTCACCTTTATTCGTTGCGTATTGCATGTTATTTCTAGCTTGTTGCCATGCATTGCTTCTAATTTGGTCAAATACATTTGTTAGGGCACCCTTTTAATTTGGCAGAGTGATATTGGTTTCATCTTTCATATGGTTTCTAGCTTGCATCAATTCTAACAAGTTCAAGCACCTTGTGCTTAGTTTACACTTTATACATCATACATGTCAATATGTCACGCCGTCCTATTTTTCATACATATTCCATCCTCCTATCATGTGGCTACCTTACATGAAAGTAGTGTTCGTCAGTATCATTCATCAATGAGTTCTGAACAACAAATTTTATTCCTTTTTCTTGTGGGTTTTACTTGACAAGGCAAAATCAAGAAAGAGGACGGAAAAGAGTAAGGAAGGCGATGATGGTGGTCCTCTGCAGCAACGTAAATGGAGCATCTGTACCGATTCTCCTTATACAGATAGTGCATTACAACGTCCAAGTCTCCGCTCCCCTACTCCACCATCCAAGGTGCTTGCTCTAAGTTGGCAGTGTGATATCTGGTCGCATGTTTCATATGGTGTCTAGCTCGTATTGCTCCTAATTAGTGTAAACTGCATCTGCTTAGCTTACACATGATACATGTGAATATGACACGCTTTCCTATTTTTGGTACATACTATATCTATCTATCACACCATGTTCTTACATGAAACTACTCTTCTTGTGTATCCTGCATCAGTCACTTATGATGGGACACCTTTAAGTTGGCAGTGTGATATTGGTTTGCGTCTTGAATATGATTTCTAGCATGTACTTGCTTCTAGTTTGATGAACGCCACCTATGACGAGACAGTTTTAACTTGGCAGAGTGATATTGATTGCACCTTCCATATGGTGTCTTGCAGTGTTTCTAATTTGTTGAAGTGCCTTCTGCTTAGTTACCACATCATAGGTGTGAATATTTCAAGCCGTCCATTTTTTCGTACATATTCCATCCTCGTATCATGACTTTGCCTTTCATCAGAGTAGTGTTCGTCAGTATCATGCATCATTGAGTTCTGAAGAGCGAATGATATTCCTTTTTCTTGTCGGTATTACATCACAATGCAAAATCAATAAAGCTGATGGAAATTGGCAAGGCATTGGATGATGGTGGTCCTTCCGAGCAACTGAAATGGAGGTTCTCTACAGATTCTACTCCGCCATCCTCCCAACAAGATCCGCAAGACAACGCAAGGCTAGACAGTCAACGTAGCTGTGTAGATGATGAGCACATATCCCCTACTCCACCATCACAGTTGCTTTCTCTAACTTTGCACTATTATATGTGGTTGCATGTTGCGTATGATGTCTAGCTTGTATTGCTTCTTACTTTGTTCAATTGCATCTTCTTACTTTACACATAATGCCTGGGAATATGACATGTGTTCCTGTTTCTACATCAGACTACTATTCTTGCATATCCCGCATCAGTCACTTATGATAAGGCACCTTTAAGTCGCCACTGTGATATTGGTTGTGTCTTGCATATGATTTCTAGCATGTACTGCTTCTAATTTGTTGAAACGCCATAAAGTTTGAACTTGACAGAGTGATATTGGTTGCATCTTTCATATGGTGTCTAGCTTGCAGTGCTTCTAATTTGTTGAAATGCCTTCTGCTTAGTTACCACATCATAGGTGTGAATATGTCACACCATCCTGTTTTTCATACATATTCCATCCTCGCATCATGTGTTTGCCTTTCATCCGAGTAGTGTTCATCAGTATCATGCATGAATGAGTTCTGAAGAGCGAACTTTATTCCTTTTCTTATCGGTTTGACTTCAAAATGCAAAATCATTACAGCTGAAGGAAATTAGTCCGGCAGTGGATGATGTTGGTCCTTCGGAGCAACTCAAACAGGGGGTCTCTACAGATTCTACTCCGCCATCCTCCTAACAAGATTCGCAAGACAACACAAGGCTGGACAGTCAACGTAGCTGTGTAGATGATGAGCACATCTCCCCTACTCCACCATCACAGGTGCTTGCTCTAACTTCACACTATTAAATGTGGTTGTATGTTGCCTATGATGTCTAGCTTGTATTGCTTCTAACTTGAATTGCATCTGCTTACTTTACACATAATGCTTGTGAATATGACACATGTTCCTGTTTCTACAACATACGTGTACATGATGAGCACATCTCCCCTACTCCACCATCACATGTGCTTGCTCTTACTTGGAACTGTTATACGTGGTTGCGTTTTCCGTACGATGTCTAGTTTGTATTGCTTTTGATTATGTTGAATTTCATCTGCGTAGCTTACAACTTATACCTGCAACGATCACTTACGCATAAGACACATTTAACTTGGGACTGTGATGTAGGTTGCATCTTGCATTGTCTTCTAGCTTGTACTGCTTCTAATTTCTTGAAATGGTACTTACGACGAGACACTTTTTACCTGATAGAGTGATATTGGTTGCATGTTCATATGGTACCTAGCTTTCATTTCTTCTAATTTTGTTGAAATGCCTTCCGCTTACTGTTTTTTCATACATATTCCATCCTCCTATCGTACGTGTGAATATGAAACGCTGTCTTTTTTGTATATATTCCATCCTCCTAACCTACGCTTGCCTTACATCAAAGTAGTGTTCGTCTGTATCATGCATCAACCAGTTATGCAAAGCTAATTTTATTCATCTTCTTGTGGTTTTGTCTTCATAAGGCAATATTAGAAAATAGGAAGGAAAAGGGTAAGTTAGGGGATGTTGGTGGTCCTCCGCACCGACGCAAACAGAGACTCTCTAGATTTGCCATTGCTACTGCTAATGAAGTTGAAGTCCCAAGTCTACATGATGAGTTCATCTCCCATACTCCACCATCGCAGGTGCTTGCTCTAAGTTGACAGTGTGATAATTGGTTTCATGTTGCATATGTTGTCTAGCCTGTATTTCTTCTATTTTGATTAAATTGCACCTGCTGAGTTTATACGTTATACATGTGCATATGACATGGCTTTCTGTGTCTAGAATACGCCGCATCTATCTATCATACCATGTTCTTACATCAAAGTACTGTTGTTGTGTATCCCTCATCAGTCACTCATGATTGGACACTTTTAACATGGCAGTTTGATAGTGGTTGCATCTTGCATTGATTTCTATGTTGTACTGCTTCTACTTTTTCGAATTGTCACTTATGACAAGACACTTTTAACTTGGCAGAGTAATATTGGTTGCATCTTTCATATGGTGTCTAGCTTGCATTACTTCTATTTTCTTGAAAATCCTTCTGCTTAGTTTGCACATCGTAGCTGTGAATATGTCATGCCGTCCTGTTTTTCTTACATATTCCATCCTCATATAGTTGTCTTACATCAAAGTATTTCTTGTCTATATCATGCATCAATGAGTTCTGAAGAGTGATTTTATTCTTTTGTGTTGTGGGTACAGCTTGACATGGAAAAGTCAAAAAAGAGCAAGGAAAATAATAAAGTAGGGAGTGCTGTTACTCGTCGGGTGAAACGGAAAAGGTTCTGCCGTCGAGATTCCGCTTATACTTATAGTGCAGTAGAAGGTCCAAGTCCACTAGCTAAATCTACAAACACAGTATCACCTGCTCCACCAGCTGCAACATCCGCTTCAACTGTCCCAGCATCTCAAACAGTTACTCGTTCGTTTGCTTCGGAACTGGCCAGTTCCCAAGCTGCCTTCACACCTAACACTACTTCCGAAGCACTGCTGACACAACAGGACTTGGCAAGATCAGATGAACCTCATGAGCATCAACACGAAGACGGTACCTGACCGAGTCAAGTTGCAGTTGCATGCTCCTTTATATGTACTCTCACAGTTTGATGTACACTAACACTTTCCATATTCATTGTTGAACTAGCACTACGGCGCAAGCGGAAACAGACATCAGGGATAATGCTTGACAGATTAACAAAATCTAAAGGAGGAAGAATGGAGATCCATTTTGCGGCAGGTTTAAAAAGGCCACGTGATGCTACAGAGTCAGCCAAGTTAGTATCAGAGGCAACCGTTGCCGTTAGGTGTCATGCATGTATCCTCCCAACGTCGATCCAGTACAGGAATGAGAAAGACAATACCCAGTTTAACACCTTCCTTGACCATTTATTCGTAAGTAATGTTATTCATCGCAATTAGTAATATTGTCTTGCTCTGTCCCATACTTTCTAGCTTCCTCCTAATAAGACTCACATTCTTTTTTCAACAGATGAGGTTCAAGTTGGATTCGAAAGATGATGCAACTAAAGAAGCATGCACTCATGTTTTTTAGTCTTCTCTACGACAGTATCAGTACCACCTTAGAAAATCTCACTTTGAAGGCAAGGCTAACAATGAAATCTCCCAAACATCTCCAGTGGAATATATTACAGATGAAGACTGGATAGCCCTCGTTAAACACTGGTCTGATCCAAAGTATCAGGTAGGCTATATGTATTTGATCAGACCACATATTGAACTTGTATTTATGTATGTGCCTTACAAGTGTATCTTCTTCTAGTCTAACTATTTGAAGAGCAAAACCAGCCATTCTAAAGTGAAATTCCAACAGACAAAAGGATCTCGTAGATATATTGCACACTGCGAGGCTCTTGTAAATAGGTGCTACTTCCTTCTTTTTTGTGCCATATTATCGTATCTATATTGACTTGTTCCCAATATAGAGGAAAGCCCATGCGGACCAAAAGAACCTGAACCGAATGTAGTGCAAATCTTCAAGGATTGCCACACCAGCAAGATGAAGGGCATGAGCACACCAGTTCAAGCCGCTGTTGTAAGTCCTTACTCCTCTTGGCTTGAACTGATTGGTACTGTGATGTGTTCATTTAACTACTTGGTTTGCAACCAATGTCAGTTACTCTGTTCACTTTTATTCACAGTTGTCTTGACGTATCATTTCACCTTACATGGTTTAATAGAGATGAAGGATATTCTTTTGGTCTTGATCTGTAATCTAGTTGTTATGTTCACGTGCGCACACAATGATAAAATAACATGTTTGTTTTATATCTGTTTGCCCATGATATGAATGATGTCATACTATGTTCATCCTGCTTTAAAGCATGCCTCTTTATCCTCAGATGTCAACGAATGTGAGGAAATAGACAATACAGTAGGCATGCTACATGGACATATGTTCCGAAAGTGATTTTATTATGTAGTTGGCACTACAATACATGCTAATGTATTACAGTAGTTCACCAAAATAAGTTATGTATAAACGTTTAACCTACTTTGTTTGTTTTTGTCTCATTAGTAACTTATCTGGTACACTAATCTACAAGTTCAAACTTTCAGGAAGCTATGGAACAAATGATTGAATATCCACAACCACCTGAAGGTGACGAGGCTACTGCAGGCACAATGTCACCTCTTGCTGCAGTGCGTCAGTATCTCTCCACTAACAGTGCAAAAACCACCTTCCCGCGTAATTCTGGGTTGGTTGTCAAGGTAACCTCGTCCAACTCACCTACTGAACAAAATCTTCCTGCTAGACAGAGTGGTATATCTGTGCTCCAGACACAAGTCCAATTCCTAATGGACGTTGTTTCAGAAACAAGAATAGTGGTTGAGAAATGTCGTCAAGATATGAATTGTTTTGAAACCATACTATTAGGCATTCGCTTCGTTGTTCAAGAGCAATGGCGGAAAAAAGATGGAGATCGTGCTGCTCCATCAGATTCTAGAGCCTGAAACATTAGCACTCAGGTCAAATGATCTATGCTTCTATACATCTGATGGTGCTTTTATCTGGAAGGATTGTAAACTTTATGCCAACAGGCCTTTTGTTGTATGGTTGGAATTTATTTTGTTGTGATACACCATTTATGATGCCGCCTCAGGCTGAAGTAATTATGACGTTATTTTTGTATAGTGTAGGTTTATCTTAGTAATGTATTCGGTCGAAAGCTTCATAGGAGCCCAACATGCCAACATTCGTCAGGCCCATTCCAATTGGGCTAAAAATGATTACGGGCCGAAATTGGCATGTAGCCCACTAAAAATATCTGGGCCTAAATCAGCATAAGCTTTCATATTTTTCTGGTAGGCCTATGCCCATAGTGGGCCTTTAACATGCCTAAACATAATTTGGGCCCTTAGTAAAAATAGGCCGTTTATAGGTGTAAATATCTCGAGCCCATAAAAAACATGGGCCTTAAATAGACCGAAAGTGAGATTGGGCCCTGATTGTGCCAAATAACGCACTGGACTTAGCAGGCCGAAATGGTGGCCCATTTACGATGCAGATCTTTGACAGGCCGAAATTCGGACGGGACGTAAATGCGTCGACCAAATACGCAGGCCTTTAACAGGCCGGAACTTCGGTCAGGCTAGATTATCATCATTTTTATATGGGCCGTTAATGGGCCCGATATGACGTTGGGCCACATATGGCCCATGGTTTACGTCCGGCGTTAACAGGCAGAAAATGACAACAGGCGGAAAGTGGCTGTCGGTGTCAAAACAGGCAGATCTTGGGTAGGGGGTACCGAAATGTGCGTCTAGGCCGGATGGTAATAGGAGGCAAGGGACATGAAGTTTTACCCAGGTTCGGGCCCTCTCGATGGAGGTAAAACCCTACGTCCTGCTTGATTAATATTGATGATATGGGTAGTACAAGAGTAGATCTACCACGAGATCGGAGAGGCTAAACCCTAGAAGCTAGCCTATGGTATGATTGTTGTGTATGAATATGTTGTCCTACGGACTAAAACCTCCGGTTTATATAGACACCGAATAGGGTTAGGGTTACATAGAGTCGGTTACAATGGTAGGAGATCTGCATATCCGTATTGCCAAGCTTGCCTTCCACGCCAAGGAAAGTCCCTTCCGGACACGAGACGAAGTCTTCAATCTTGTATCTTCGTAGTCCAGGAGTCCCGCCGAAGGTATAGTCCGGCTATCCGAATACCCCCTAATCCAGGACTCCCTCAGTAGCCCCTGAACCAGGCTTCAATGACGACGAGTCCGGTGCGCAGATTGTCTTAGGCATTGCAAGGCGGGTTCCTCCTCCAAGTACTTCATAGATGATTTTGAACAAAAAGATATTACCTGGCTCTGCAAAATAAGTTTCCACATATTGCCATAGAGAGAATAATATTTATACAAATCTAATTTGCTGACGTATTCCGTAGTGTGACACACCACGGCCAAGCCTTTATCCGAGTCGTTTCATTATCCCACCTCAGCACATCATGCAAGGCGGTTTCCTTGGCACGTCTTGCTAAAGCAGAGATCGTGTCCCATTATTCCGAGGTTCTCATCAATACGGGCGTGGGTAACCCAGCCGCTTCTAAGACTCCTAGATTATAGGCAAGTCCAAACGGACACGGAGAGGACGCTTGATATTCACCCTCTTTATAAAGGGACAAGGCTTTTATTCTTCCCTCCCATGCTCAATCGAATCCTTCCCCCACCTCAAGCTCAAACGCCTAAAGTTCAGGTCAGGTGCTCCGAACCTTCAGTCATGTCCGGATCTAGCCTTCAAGGCCAATGGGTGCCTTCCTCCGTCACAGAAGAAGATATCAAAAAGTTGAGGGAGGCCAGATATCTGACCACTGATATTTTGCATCGGCTGCCTCCCCGGGGGCAGGCTGTCCCCTCCCCCGAACCCAACGAGAGTGTCGTGTTAGTCTCCCACTTCCTCCGAGGTCTATGCCTTGCTCTGGATCCTTCCGTCAGGGGCTTGATGTTTTATTACGGGCTAGATTTCCATGACCTAGCTCCGGACTCCTTTCTTCATATCACGACATTTATTGTTGTGTGCGAGGCCTTCCTCCGGGTTACCCCTCACTTTGGCCTATGGCTCAAGACCTTTGAAGTAAAGCCGAAGATTATCGAGGGGCAACATGCGGCGTGTGGAGGTGCCTCAATACACAAGATGACGGGAGCTTCATGGCCCAAAGGTTCCACTCCAGAGGTGTCTGAATTGTGGCAACAGGAGTGGTTCTACACCACAGCTCCTAGAAGTGCCAAGTGGGCGGCCGCTCCCATTTTCCGCTCGGGCCCTCCACCGCAACTGATGTCATGGATTAGCAGAGGACTGAGTTGGGGTCCAGCCAAGGACGTGCCTATACTACAAAGCCGCATTCGAGATCTCCTTAATGGAGATTTCAGTTTGGTTGCGGTAATACAAGTTATGTTGGTCCGTCAAGTCCAGCCTTGCAAACGCCGGCCCCTTCGCTTATGGGAGTTCAATCCCGAGGGACCGCATGTCATTCAAAATTTCCTCGGCCTGACGCATGAGGAGATGTACAAGTCATTTTTTGGACCTCAGGTAGAGTGTCCGGAAATCACCGAGGACGTGGGCCTGAGCAGTAACCGCGCCGCCGAATAGGTATGGAATCTTCCAGCCGAACATACTATCTCTCATTTGTTACGAAGTTATCTCTAAGAGTTCGCTTTTTGACCAGGACTGGCTAACAAAGGCGAAGTTGATTCGGTGTTCGGCCCCCCTCCCTGAGGGTTTGAAAAATCTGGTACTAGAGAAGATGCTCCAGGTCGCACCTTGCCCGGAGCCCTTGAAGGAAGATACCGGGAAGGATAATACGGGCGGACGCGGGCCCCCAATGCTGCCCATTCTAACCGAGGGAGCGAGCATCTTCATGAAGGAAGACGACTGGAGGAGGAAAAGGACTGCGCCCGGGGATTCGGAAGCCGAAGCTTCCAAACGGGAGAAGAAGTCTCCCACAGAGGGTCCTACCTCGGGGGGTGCTTTTGCCGCACCATGTCCGCGGGGGGATCAGTCCTCCAGCGAGTCGTAAGTGACCCGAAATACTTTAATAGTACAGGTATGCCATCTTTTTCTTCTGAGAAAATAACCACCACGTATATCTTTGCAGTTCGGGCCTTAGCCCCTCTCAAATGAGTTCGTCTTCGGGGGATCTTCTTCCAGAGATGATGGAGAGCGAAATGCCTCCTCCGGACTCCTCCGCTCCAGAAGCGGGCGACCCCGAAGTGTGGTTGCGGACAGCCTCTCCGAATCTGATGAGGCCAGAAGATAATCCCATTTACCCCCGAAGCTCCCAGTGTCCGGCTCCCGAAGAGGACAGACAAAAGACTCCGGCACCGTCTGGTGCGCGATCGGATGTTCTGAGGGAGTTGGTGGGGCGAGCGGCCATCTTAGATGAACACCGTATGCTGATGAATACGGTGATGGAGAGAATCTTGTCTGCCGAAAGCGGATTGCATAAAGCTTTTATGAGTCTACTGACAGGCTTTGAGGTACGTAAAATAATGTATAATAGTCCTGCACATGCTAGGTGTGCCCTGTGTAGATAGTAGCCCCTGAGACTCTAGTGGTCATTGGAAACGACGATGAGCAGAGGATCATATTCCCAGGTAATAATCATACTTCCTCTATGTGCAGGTGATGGAAGCTCCGGTGGCTAGCCGGAATAGCGAGTTTGCCTATTTAAAACGGCACTTAGATGCGGCAGACGCCGACATCAAGCTTGTTAACAAAAGCCTTGACGAGGCATAGGGTAAGTGTCATTATCTAGTAAACGTCACATAGGAAGAGCGGCATGATGCCAGTATCTTTAATATCTTGTGACTGCAGATGGAGCTGCCACTGTTGAAGCCTTGCGGGCAGAACTTGCCCAAGCCAAGGAACAAGCGATGTTGGGTAATGCAGCTGCTTTGAAGGCGGCCGAAGAGTTGCAAGCCGAGCAGGCCGCGCATGGCGAGAGCCGAGCTAAGATGGCCAAGATGGCCATAGAATTAAAAGCCGCCGCCGACCATTGCGGGTTCTTGAAAAGGAAAACGAGGAGAAGGCATCGGACCTTGAGAAGGCTGCTGCAACGAGAAAAGACCTCTGCTCTGCTATGAGGGCAAAGAAGGAGGAGCTACGGGAAGCCGGGGATATTGTAGCTGGGAAATCCTTTATGTTGCGGAGGAAGTTCGGAGATCCACGGTATGCCCCTCTGGATCGGCTGTGGAGTTCGGAGGATGTGTATATGGATTTGGCGGCGAGCGCTGCCGATGCGGTCAAGTACTTCCAGGGTCAAACGGACCGTCAAGTGGACCAGCTGTTTTGGACACAATTCCATTCTCCCGAGCATCCACTTTCATTGACTGACCAATTAGCCGAATGGGCCGAACTGAATAGGTTGTCCGGACACGCCATGAGGTCTGTTGTGGATCAGCTATGGCCGGAAAGGCCAAAACCGAATAGCTATTTCAGCTTGGTGCAGCAGTTCCTTGACGTGGTGCCGCGCATCAATGCGATGAAGAGGTCGGCATGCATAGAGGGCTCACGGATGGCCTTTGCCCGTGTTAAAGCATGTTGGGCGGAGATGGATGCCACCACTATTGCAGCGCGGGATTCGGCGATAGGTCGAAAGGCTGCTGAGCACTACTTTGAAGAAGTTCTTGAGGGTTCTCGTTTGATAGAGACCCAGTACTCAAAAAATATTATGTTTGAATGATATGTAATCTTATTGTAAGCGAAAATGTTTTTATAAAGTTTTATAAGGCTATTTTTATACTTTTGCCTGAAAGTAATATGATGCCTCCTGGGTGGCCGTTTATGTATACATGTGTATAACCTGAAAGATTGCAGCTGTCGGCTTCAACCCCCACGCGTATAATGCGGAGGTGCTCGCAAAAACACGCATTCACACTTAACCCAACGTCTTCGTCCTATTAAGGAGGTGATAGCGGAGTGAGCGAGGCAACCAGACTATAATGCTTTAGCACTTTCACTTAGCCATAGGAGTTTGATAGTGGGGCTACTAGATAGCCCCTGGTGGCTCCGCACTCTTCCGATCCCAGGGTGCGTACATGCTTGGCCGGAAAACGGCCCTTCGTTAAGGCAGAGGAATTCTAACATTCCAACAGGTCATCGAGTGGTTGACCAGTCTCACGCTATATCATGACAGTCAGTTTTCGGCTTTCTCTACTGAGGTGCTCGTCCGGATGAACCAGGGCATAATCGCAGTAGTTCTCCTAGTGCTACCATAGCCGGTAAACCGGAACATAAGGCACCAAAACACAGGAGCCGGGCAAACCCAACATTTGACCAAAGACAATGATTCGGAGCTGGTGCATATAGGGCCAAACTCGCGACGCCGAACACTCCCTAAGGTATTCGGTCTTTGTAGTATAAATCGGGCCTGAATAATGGCCTTTGTAAGAAGCCCCTTGTGTCCAGGTACGTGCATTTTTCTGGCGTGGCCACATGCCAAGACGTCAGCATCCTTCTCAACGGTGGATATGTATCAACAAGAGACAGTAAAAAAGGTTTACGCAGGGTCTTAATCTAAAAAGAATCCTTGGAGCGGGTCCCTGCTGCACGTCTGCGCCTGTGTCTCCGTTTTGCCGTATCCTGGACGGGTGTAGCATGATGATCGTTTGTAAAAGAGAGGAATTTAGGTGAAAAAGTTGTCGTGCAAAAGATAGTTTTTAAAGAAACCATGTATAATTCAAGATGAGAAAAGATTACCACTTGTCTGCGCGCATTGAGCCCCTTGCATTGATGAATAGGGGTGTGACCGTTTATTCAGTATAAATAGCAGCGCCGGATTTGGTTAGTTGTGTCTGAGGTCTTGACGACCTATTGGATGCTTTCAGTGGTCCGGGTGCCTTTAGTGTGCGGCTGCCAAGGCAGCCGCACTCTCTTCGGTGCGCAGAGATCGCTTGATATTTCCGTTCACTGAAATGATGCCACGTGGACAGGGCATCTTGAGTGTGAGGGAGGCGTAGTGTGGTATTGCATTCAAGCGAGCGAAAGCTTCGCGTCCGAGCAGTGCTTGATAGCCACTTCGGAACGGAGCGATGTGGAAGGTTAGATGCTCGCGACGGAAGTTATCGAGGGAGCCGAATATAACTTGTAGTAGTAGGGAGCCCGTACAGCGAGCCCCTGGGCCTGGTGTTACTCCTTTAAAGGTAGTATTGCAATGGCGAATTTTTGTTGGGTCTAACCCCATCCCGCGGATTGTATCCTGATATATTAGGTTTAGATCGCTGCCACCGTCCATCAATACTCATGTGAAGTGATATCTGCCAATTACTGGGTCTAATACCAGGGGAGCCCATCCTGCACGCCGGATACTTGCTGAGTAATCTCGATGGTCGAAAGTGATCGGTGGAGACGACCAGTGGCAGGACTTCGCGGTGACAGGCACTAGGGTGTATTTCCCTGGGAGTGCCGCATTGTTTCCCTTGATCACGGGTAACACGTTTACTGTTTTGACTTCTGGAGGAAATTTTTGTTCCCCAGTGTCTTGCTTGGGAGGCTCGTCCTCGTCTTCACTTGGTGTATCCTCCCCCTTGTGTACGGCGTTGAGCTTGCCGGACTGCTTGAAGACCCAACAATATCTGTGGGTATGATTAGCAGGTTTACTAGGGGTACTATGGATCTGACATACTTGGTCCAGAATTTTGTTGAGGCTGGACAGTTCATCCCTGGTGCCTTTAGAGGGCGGCTTTTGCTGACCTGGCCGAGAGCTTTTGATTCCGGCGTTTACTGCCGTGCCCTTTGTGCTGTCTTCTTTATTCCGGCGTTTGTTATTGCTGTTGCACCGTGATTTCCCATTTCCATCGCAAACTTCAGATGTACTGGGGTCGCTGGTGCTGCATCTGGCTAGCCATCTATCCTCACCCGCGTAAAAGCGGGTCATGAGGTTTGTTAATGTGTCCATCGTTCTCGGCTTATTTTGGCCGAGGTGTCCGGCGAGCCATTCGTCACGGACGCTATGCTTAAAAGCTGCCAAGGCTTCGGCATCCGGACAGTCGACAATCTAGTTCTTTTTAGTAAGATACATGTTCCAAAGCTTTCGGGCTGACTCTCCGGGCTGTTGAGTTATATTACTCAAATCGTCCGCATCCGGAGGTCAGACATAAGTCCCTTGAAAATTTGCCCAAAAGGCGTCTTTGAGCTCTTCCCAACTTCCAATGGAGCTTTCGGGGAGGCCTTTAAGCCAGTGACGAGCTGGCCCTGTGAGCTTGAGGGGTAAGTACTTGATGGAGTGGAGATCATCTCCTCGAGCCATATGGATATGGAGGATGTAGTCCTCAATCCAGACCCCAGGGTCTGTTGTTCCGTCGTATGCCTCTATGTTTACGGGTTTGAATCCCTCTGGGAATTCATGGTCCAGCACCTCATCGGTGAAACACAGGGGGTGTGCGGCACCCCTGTAGCTGGGTGTGCCGCATTGTTCGGATGTTTGTTGCATTGCATTGTATGCTGGGGCGCGCTTGCATGGTCCATAGATGGATCTTGTTGCGCCGTCCTTTGGGTGCGAGCCCTCGCCTGGGTCGCGTGTTGTATTCTGAGTGGCGCTGTATGCCGCCGTGTGTTGGTAGAGGGGTCGTTTATCTGGCCAGGTGGCTGCTTTGATGTTTGGTTGTGGAGGGTCTGAGGCCTCCTCATCGAATTTGGGTAGCAGCTTCCGCTTTGGGTAGCTCTTGGAGGGGCGATTGTCGCCGTACCTCGCTGCTGTGTTGAGTATTTTACTCCATCTAATTTGGAGTGTGTCTTGCGCAGCCCTGAGCCTTTGCTTCAGCTTTTTGAGACTCCTCGCGGTGGCAACAAGCCTTTTACAGGCATTCTGCTGCTCCAGGTGCCTGTCCGGCGTTATATCGTCCGGACTATTATCCTTGATAGAATTTGTTTGTTCGGTCTGATTATCCGGATTGCCGTTGTCCGGTAGCGGTTCGCCATGCTCCAGCGCTGGGTCTGTGTGATCGTTATTTCTGTCGAGGCAGGATTTGGGGCGGCGCTTGCGTCGTCGCTTTGACTGCTTCTCGAGGGAACAAGCCTTCGGTGCGTCCTTCCACTCCTCGTCGTCATCTTTTGGTGCGTCCACCATGTATATGTCATATGACGTGGTGGCTTTCTAGGGCTCAATAGGCACTGGTTCTTCATCGTCTCCTCCGTCGGCATCCATACCGTCGGTATCTTCGGAGTCGAAGTCGAGCATATCGGTTAAATCATCGACAGTGGCTATAAGGTGGGTGGTGGGTGGGCTTTGAATTTCTTCATCGTCCGCATCCCAACCTTGCTGACCGTGGCTCGGCCAGGGCTCTCCTGATAGAGAGAGAGACTTTAGCGTCTTCAGAATATCACCGAAAGGCGAGTGCTGAAAGATATCCGCGGCAGTAAACTCCATGATCGGCGCCCAATCGGATTCGATCGGCAGGGGCGCAGAGGGTTCGGAGTCCGGGGAGGAGTCCGGCTCCCTGGAGTCACGAGTCTCGCGGAGTGCGGGGCTAGTGTTCGGCTCAATCGCCGTTGGGTGGCGTCCAACCGCCCATACACAATCGGCGCAGTTGCCTCCGAATGAAGGGTCGAAGTCGATGCGGGTGCGGCCTCCAGGGCATTGTTCGGCGGCAGAGCTAGATCATGATCGTCGTGACAGTGCGGCGCGCTCGGCAGTGGCTCGAATCCGTCGAAGATCAAGTCCCCGCGGATGTCAACCGTGTAGTTTAAACTTCCAAATCTGACCTGACGGCCAGGGGCGTCGCTTTTGATCTGCTCCAGATGGCCAAGTGAATTGGCCCGCAGTGCGAAGCCGCCGAAGACGAAGATCTGTCCGGGGAGGAAGGTCTCACCCTGGACTGCATCGCTATTGATGATCGTAGGAGCCATCGAGCCTGACGGCGACGACACAGAGGAACTCTCAATGAAAGCACCAATGTCGGTGTCAAAATCGGCGGATCTCGGGTAGGGGGTCCCGAACTTTGCGTCTAGACCGGATGGTAACAGGAGGCAAGGGACACGAAGTTTTACCCAGGTTCGGGCCCTCTCGATGGAGGTAAAACCCTATGTCCTGCTTGATTAATATTGATGATATGGGTAGTACAAGAGTAGATCTACCACGAGATCGGAGAGGCTAAACCCTAGAAGCTAGCCTATGGTATGATTGTTGTGTAAGAATATGTTGTCCTACGGACTAAAACCCTCTGGTTTATATAGACACCGGATAGGGTTAGGGTTACATAGAGTCGGTTACAATGGTAGGAGATCTGCATATCCGTATCGCCAAGCTTGCCTTCCACACCAAGGAAAGTCCCTTCCGGACACGGGACGAAGTCTTCAATCTTGTATCTTCATAGTCCAGGAGTCCGGCCGAAGGTATAGTCCGGCTATCCGAACACCCACTAATCCAGGAGTCTCTCAGTGGCCCTAAGCTATAGTGGGCCTCTAATAGGCCGAATGTCCAACATGTCCGAATATGACCCAAATCCTTCACGGTCGTTTATGGGCCGAAAGTTTTGATGGCCTGTAAATGGGCCCAAATGAAGCCGGACCTTTCACATGCTGGAAATACACCGGACCATAATTCGGCCCAATTACTTAGCAGACTGTTAACGGGCCAGAAGTGACCATGGGCCGTGTTGATGACAAGTTTAGGACAGGTCGTTGATGGGCCGATTTGACAAAGAATGCTGGGCCTTTAGCTGGACCGACCCATTATGGTCTGCAGAATCTTGTGGGCCTTTAGCTGGGCCAGCCCATTATGGTCCGCAAAATCTTGTGGGCCTTTAGCTGGGCCGGCCCATTATGGTCTGCAAAATCGTGTGGGCCTTTAGCTGGGCCGGCCCATTATGGTCCGCTAAATTTTGTGGGCCTTTAGCTGGGCCGACCCATTATGGTCCGCTAAATCTTATGGGCCTTCGGTTGGGCCGGCCCATTTAAACTTTGTGGGCCACTTTTGGGCCAGTCCACGTGTCAACATATCATAGGCCCATCTCGACCATTGGATAAGTGACACTTGTGCCAATGCGGAGCTGACGCGTCGATCCATCAGCCAATGAGAATTTTACACGTGGAAAATCGGCATTGGTCGTGGCTATTAATGGGTTATTGGATCAAAAATCCGACCCGATAGCTTAACGGCGTTCCGTTACGGTGGATGCCACATGTCGGTAACCCTTGACGAAAGCACTTCTGTAACGCGTGATTTATCGTCATGGAAGTGGACACTTCCGTGATGATAATTTTGGCAATGTCATGGAACACTTCTACAACAGCACAGGTATGACTATCTTGATTCTGTCATAAATTTATCATGGATGTACATGCATGACAGAAAACGCGACCTACTATGACAAACAAATATTATCACGGAAGTGTATTTTTTGTAGTGGGTGGAGGTGGCCGGTGTGTGGCTTCGCGCGCCGGGCACGCGCCCTTGCCTACTGGCGCGAGGAGGAAGCCGACAGAGGGAGCTGCGTTGGTGGGCTGGGCCAATTGGCTGGGCTGCCAGCTGGGCCGGCCAGGTGGTACACGCAGGTGAGGCCAGGTAAGTCTCTCTCACTCTCTTTTATTTCTTGTTTTCTATTTCTTCTGCAGCTTTTAGGGCTTTATTAAAAAATACTTAGACACACTCCAAAATCATGAAACTTGCTCAAGCCCATTGTTTGGAATATATCCAACAGTAAACATTTAAGTTTATGATTATTTGGACATTTAAAATATTATATAGCATTTTAATGCCCAAATGCAAATAGAGTATGATTTAATTCATTGACCCTATGATGTCCTAGAAAAGTGTGCACCATTTTTGCCATAGGTTCTAGACCAAGGCAAAGATGATGAACATTTTAGAAGGGCATTTTAGGTTCATTGAAAAAGATTTTGGTAAACCCTAGTTGGATAAGGGGGTGCTGGGGGTTTCTGTCATCCCCATTTCAACTTCCTGAGTAAAGTAGGCATGATGCAACACCAAATGCTAGCACTAGGCATTACGAGAACTAGGGATGTGACACTCTCCTACTTTGTAAGATCAAATTCGTGAGGCACAACTCCTGGATTCCATGGTGAAGAAGGTGAAACATGGGATTGCCAAGAGCCAACCCAAATACAAGTGCTATCACATTTATGACAAAGACACTCTATTCTTCGAGGACCGGATTGTGGTTCCTAAAGGTGATCTAAGGAAAATCATTATGAACGAGGCGCACAATTCCATTCTATCCATTAATCCTGGAAGTATGAAGATGTACCATGACCTCAAGTAGTCGTATTGGTGGACTCGAATGAAGCGAGAAATTGCTCAATTCGTGAATGAATGTGATGTCCGTAGAAGGGTGAAAGCAGAACACCAACACCAGCTGGTCTCCTCCAACCTCTTGCTATTCCAGAATGGAAGTTTGACCATATTGAAATGGACTTCGTGACTGGATTTCCCAAGTCCAAGCATGGAAATGATGCTATCTTCGTTGTCATCGACAAGCTTACTAAAGTGGCTCATTTCCTTCCAATCAAAGAATCTATCACAGCAGCTCCGCTGGCAAAGCTATACACCTCCAGGATTGTCTCCTTGCACGGCATTCCACAATTCATATCTTCAGATCGTGGAAGCATTTTCACCTCCAATTTATGGGACTCCTTCCAGAAGGCCATGGGCACCAACATTCGCTTCAGCAGAACTTTCCATCCTCAAACTAGTGGCCAAGTTGAGTGAGTCAATCAAATCCTTAAAGATATGCTCAGGGCTTGTGTCATTTCCTTAGGTATGAAGTGGGAAGATTGTCTTCCATATGTCGAGTTCTCCTACAACAACAGCTTCCAAGCAGTTCGGGCAAGGCCCCATTCGAAATCCTCTATGGTAGAAAGTGACATACTCCTCTCAATTGGTCAAACACTGGTGAACGACAACTTCTTGACAATGTCTACCTCCGCGTAAGCTGAAGAAATGTGTAAAGTCATCCATGGAAATCTCAAAGCCACGCAATCGCGCCAGAAGAGTTACTATGATAGCAAGCACCGTGACTTGGCTTTCGAGATAGGAGACCATGTCTACCTCTGCGTCTCTCCAATGGAAGGCACTTGTCGCTTCAGTATCAAAGGGAAGCTTGCCCCTAGATACGAGGGTCCTTTCAAGATCATTGGCAAAAGAGGCGACCTCGCCTATCAACTTGATCTTCCATCCAACTTCGCAAACGTGCATGATGTGTTTCACGTGTCACAGCTTCGTAAGTGCTTCAAGACTCCTGAGCGCACCATCAACTTCGAAGAGATTGATCTCCAAGAAGACTTGTCTTATCATGAGTATCCCACTGCTATTCTTGAAGAAAGCGAGCACAAGACTCACAACAAGTCAATCAAATTCCTGAAAGTGAAGTGGTCACACCATTACGACCGAGAAGCCACCAGGGACCGCAAGGATCACCTCCTCCGTTCCGAATATTTGGAGTTCTTTCAGTCCTAGATCTTGATACGAGATCCTTTTGTAGTGGTGGAGTGTTGTAACACCCCAGATGTAACTTGCCATATTTGTAACTCTGACTCTTGCCATTTTCGGCTTTAAGTTATGACATTTCCTTCATGGTTGGGTTTTGTCTTTGTTTTGCATTTTGTTCATGTCATGCATTTCATATCATGTCATCATGTGCATCGCATTTGCATTCGTGTTCGTCTCATGCATCCGAACCATTTCCCCATTGTCCGTTTCGCAATCCGACACTACCACATGCACCGGCGCACCCCTCTTGTCTCTTTTCTTGAGCGGGAGAAAAAGGTTCTCGGAATGGGCCGAGCTTTGTCAAGTGGCCTCAGTACACAAGTGGTAAACATCCTGTCAAATTTAGCAAAAGCCTCTTGTGTGTTGCATCCCAACACCCCTCCAAAACAGCCCAATAACCCATCTAAACCATCTCCATGTCCTCCGTCGTCGGATCACGATCGTGTGGGCGAAAACCGCACCTCATTTGGACACTCCTATCACCACCTACCTATAAATATGCGCCCCTCCCCGAATTTTTCGCAGTCCAAACCATAGATCAAGCCCCTCCGCGCCGCCAGACACGTCCGCCGCCGACCGGACGCGTCTGCTGACGCCCTCCGCCAACCGTGAGCCGCCACGTGTCCCGCACGCCGCCAACCTCCGCCGCCGGCCCGCAGGCCCAGATCCGGCCCTCCCGACCCGCGCGCTGCCACCGCCTGGTCTCCGGCGCGCCGCCACCGCTTCGCCGCCCACGCCCGTGCGCACCTCGCCTGTCGTCGCGTCGCCTCTGTCCGGGCGCCGCCATCGCCCGGCAACTCCGCCACCCGACCGCGCCAGTGGCCCTTCCCTTCACCGGCCCTACACCCCTCCGTCACCGGGACGCACCCCGCCGACGCTGCCGCCTTGCCCGTCGCCGGAGCATCCCGGGATCCGCCGCCCTCGGATCGGGACGAGATCCACCAAGAAACCATCCAAATAGCGTTCGGATCCGCTCCAT
The DNA here is from genome assembly GCF_018294505.1 of Triticum aestivum. Classification (NCBI taxonomy): domain Eukaryota; kingdom Viridiplantae; phylum Streptophyta; class Magnoliopsida; order Poales; family Poaceae; genus Triticum; species Triticum aestivum. The sequence continues at coordinate 180,594,273 of NC_057806.1, read as the reverse complement.
CCCGCACCGTCCCGTCCACTTTCCCTCGTGGTCGAAATATTTTCTAAGTCCTTGAACCCTAACTTTATGATGCTCTGTTCAACATGCTATATCTCCATGACCGTGGATCCAAATCATGCATATGATATGTCAAATTGTTCGTCTCGTTGAGTTCTTCATGCTAGTAGCATTCCCATGCATGTTACTATACTTTAGTACACCCTTTACCAAGTATATATGTGCATTAATTAAAATAAGAGATATTGTGATATCCCAACATATCCATGTTCCAACATGGAACAAACATCAACTTCACCTGCAACTAGCAACGCTATAAGAGGGGCTGAGGAAAAGCGGTAACTTAGCCAAACAACGGTTTTGCTAGGAAGGTGGGTTAGAGGCTTGACATGGCAACATGGGAGGCATGATATAACAAGTGGTAGGTAGCACGACATAGAGATAGAATGAACAACTAGCAAGAAAAGATAGAAGTGATATCGAGGGTATGGTCATCTTACCTGCAATGTTCTCAGAGTTGTCGAAAGCTTGCTCCTCGTTAGCGTACTCAACAGGTTCCTCGTTCACGTACTCGTCTCCCGGCTCTACCCAAAGCTAGAACACAAGCAATAGAACAACAATCAATCACGGTGCAATGCACGAGCAACATGATGCAATACATGGCATGACACTACACCACAACTGTCGGAGTAATGGGCCACGGGTAGGCCAACCCGAGCCCCATGACCTTTCAAGACATCGGGGCAGGCTGCGCCCCTCAAGACCACAGGGCGAAGAGCCGCCTCCTGGGGAGCCTACGGCAAGGCGGCCGACTGCCCGCTCACGGCCGAGTCCCAGGGACCACTTCCAGAGAAGCCAGCTTTGGGGAGTCGGCCGGCGACTCCAACAAACCATGACCTCATCAAGGGGGACGGGGCAGGGGCGTGGCTACAATGAAGCCCACTCCCCGCCCCTTACCTAGGGAAGGAATGGCTACAGCGTGCCGTACTTGGGAAGATCTCCCCGCGGCATGGTACTGTTGCCCAGCCGGCCCTGACATCAGCACCACTGTACCTGGTCCTGCGCCCATGACGGCTTGTCTGTACGGCCTGGAGGCAGCAGGGCCCACCAGCCAGCGAGACCTCGGGAGACGGCGGGAGCACCGCCAGTCGGATCCAATGGGAGTCGGCCCGGGGGAGTCGGCCGAACCCTCCCCCGGGGCCCACGCGCCATTAATCGAGAAGAGATGGGGAGTGGCCGCAGTGATCGCCCGCCAGGCGGCGGGGCTGTTGCCATGACCCCATGACCAAGCTTGCATCATCAGGAGCACGACTACAGTAATCAGCAGCCGGCAAGACCCGCCTGCGGCGGACGCAGCCTGTCAGCTTCGTACCAGACCAGTCGATGGGGCCCACCAGCCGGCGGGCCCCAGCAGTCGGCGGAGAAGTCGGAGGTCGGAGACACTGACGGCTGGGCCCGCGCCCAGTCACATTACCATTGTACCCTTGGGGGGTAGGCCTATATAAACCTCCTAGGGCACCCATGCAAAGGGTTGGATCCCAGTAGTTCTATACCTCACCAGATAGAGGGAGAGAGCTAGCCTTGCCCTCTCCTACCACCATACACAGCTCAAGGAGCAACCGTGTAAACCCTTGATTATAGTGATCACGCGGAGACCCCGTAGAGAAGCAGTAGGGGAATTATCTCCCCGGAGAGCCCCGAAGCTGGGTAAGATTTGCCGGCGTGCATGTCTTCGCCTCATCCCGTTTCCAGGCACCGGCGACGTTCTACTCGCCCCCACCATGATAAGCCATCCGTTGGCATATGTCGCACCAAAACCCCGACATTTGGTGCCCACCATGGGGCCTGGTGCACCGCCGTCCGGAGATCTATTCTGGACGGGAACCCTTTTCCTCCCTGGTGAGCGCAGCCAGCCAGGCACGCCAGACGAAGTTTGCGTCGACGCGCTGCGCGGCGTGGAGATCGCCTGCGCAGCCAGCTCCTTGGCCGAACTTGTCGGTGAGGTTCGCCTCTCCGACGAACCTGCGTCCGACGCAGGTGTAGGCGGCCCCGAAAACCTCCTCGCGGGCCTCCTCGATCAACTCCATGTTTCCGGCGAGCCTGCCATAGACTTGGAGTCCGTAGGCTCCACCGACCCGATGCTGGTCGACTCCGACACCGCGTCAGTCGACGCGTTCCCCTCGAACATGGTGGTCTACGATGAACCTCTCCCCCACGCGGAGAGCGACGGGAGCACCGTCACTGAGGTGCTGGTCATCATTCATGACGAGTTCCCTGGTGGAAGTGCGCCCAACTCACTCGGCGCGGCGCTGCAAGACCTAGCTGCGCCCATTCCGGAAGATGCTGACGCAGAGACGTTAGAAGCGCGCCGCCTTCAGCTTGTTGAAGGCGTGAAGAAGCTAGCCAGCATGAGACGCTTGTCAGAAGCTTACCAGCGGGAGATGGATCGCGCTATTGGCGGCTCGCCGGCTCCGGCAGGGCCCAGCCGCCTTGGCGCGGTTCAGCAACGCGGCGTAGCCATCGCCAGCCTGTTTGGGGTTAGCCGCCCCGTGTATGCCACGCCAGCGGAGAACATCCGAGCCGTCCAGGCAGCGGCGGATGAGCTGGACAATTTCGAGGGCGAAGAGAGCCACCTCATGATGGAGCAAGTCCAGCGGCTCCTCGACGCGGCCGCCGCGTAGAACGAGGCCGGCTGCCGCACGAAGGCACCGCAGCGGCCAAACGACGACCCGCACCAAGATCAAGGTGAGACATCTCGGACGCCGACTGGCGGTGCCCAAGGAAGGAAGGACAAGGAGCTGGCTGTCAGCCAAAGTCGGACTCGGATTACCATAGAGCGCGACCGAGACGGCCGCCCGAGAGTAGTGGAACGACGGGACGACTGTCCGCCTCCCCCTCCCTGCAAGGAGAGGCGAGTCTCCCCACCGCCTGTTGACCATCTGACTCTCGGTGACCGCCTTGGCCGCTGAGAGGGAGTTGAGGAGAATGACGCCCGCCACCGGATCGGCCGACTTCACCGGTCCCTGGCGCTGGAAAAAGAAGACGAGCTGGGTCCGCCTTGTTTTAGGCCCCGCATTCGGGACGAGCCTTTTCCCAGAGGGTTCACGCTCCCAAGAGACACGCCCAAGTATACCGGCTCCGTGAAGCCGGAAGACTGGCTAGTCGACTACTCCACGGCTGTCAGTATAGCAAACGGCAACAAGCGTGTTGCCGTAAAGTACGTTCCGCTCATGCTCCAGGGCACGGCCCGGACATGGCTAAACAGCCTAAAGCCCCGCAGCATCAACAGCTGGGTCGACTTCACCGAAGCATTCGTTCGCAACTTCACCAGCACGTACAAGCGTCCTTCCAAGTCTCGTCAGCTCTCCTTGTGCATGCAAGGTCCTGACGAGTCGACTCGCGACTACCTCACGCATTGGGCCGAGCTCCGGAACTGCTGCGAGGGCGTGCACGAAGTGCAGGCCATCGAGTACTTCACAGCCGGGTGCCGAGAAGGCACCCTCCTCAAGCACAAGCTCCTCTGCGACGAGCCAGAAACCCTCGACGAGCTACTGATCATAGCGGACAAGTACGCTACTGCTGACTCCTCCATGAAGACGGAAATTCAAATCAGCATGACTGGCAAAGTAGCTCCTCAGGCTCCAAGAACTCCGGCAGCAGACACCGGCCGGCGACAACAGCAGGGCGACCACAAGTGCAAGGCCCCGCAGCCGGCAGGTCACGACCGTCGAAGCCCAGCAGCCAGAAGAGCAGCCTCCGCCCAAGCGACAGAAAGGCGGCAAGCCGAACTGGTTGCCGGCCTTCTCCTACGAGCAGACCTTAGATGGACCTTGCAAGTTCCACAGCGGCGCGAAGCCATCGAATCACACCACCCGAAAGTGCCACTGGCTCACCAGGATTGCCAAGGGAGACGGCCTCCTGCCACCCTCTCCTGCTGGGCAGCCGCCTCCGCCTCCGCCCCAGCAGCCGGCAGTCAGGCCAGTCGGCACCGTACAAGACGAGTACCCTGAAGAGCAGGGAGCCTACATGGTGTTCACCAGTGTGGCTGATGATCGATGCAGCAAGCGGCTGCAGCGAGAAGAGGTGAACGCAGTAGCCTCAGAGACGCCAGAGTTCATGCATTGGTCAGAGAGGCCCATCAGATGGAGCAGGGTTGACCACCCAGAAGTGATGCCGAGTCCGGGTTCCTATGCCTTGGTCCTGGTGCCACCTTTGCCACGGACAAACGGGCCGCGCATTTCTCGCGAGTTCTGATAGATGGGGGCACCAGCATCAACATCCTGTACAAGGACACCATGGAGAAGTTAGGAATTGTCGGGACCCCGATCCTAAGTCACACCGATCTAGCATGTAACACTTCATATCACTTTGTGGCCTCACGCACGGTATTCCCACGGGTGCCACCTTACCTGGCCCGGGACAGTTTGCGCCTTTTGGCTCACATATATGATAGTGTCGCTAGCATCCATATGACAGAGAACCCGGGCCGACATGACTAGTCGCGAACCCAAAGTAGCACTAACTTACAGGGACAGGCATACATGAATCAACCTCGAGCATGTCGGTCAACAACGTATGAATCCGGGCTGTAGCACTGGGCTAACGGGACTCCGGGAACCCGGGCTGTAGCAGGCTAGACAGGACTCTGGATGTCACCGCATGACATTTCCCGGAAGGGACAGACACAAGGACGAAGTGAATCACATGCCGGCCAGTCAAGTGTTCCGGAGCAGTAGTGCTGGGCTAGCAGGACTCCGGTGAACCGGGCTGTAGCAGACTACTATGGCACATGGAAGAACAAGACTACATTTCCACATAAGAGAGGCTATCAGAGGTAAACAACTAGGTAGTCGGATACCACACTTAGCAATACACGTTACACGTACGCATAACATGCAAGTATGTGTTGTACATCATGGCATCACAACATAACTCAAACTCATATAGATAAAGGCCCAGAAGAGCCACATAGCATTCAATACAAACAGGGGTCTCATGACCCATCATTCAGAGCATACAAGCAACGGAAGCATTACATGTCTGAGTACAGACAACTAAAAAAGGAAAATACTAAGAAGCCTGACTAAACACGACCCTCCCAAGGGTACAAGATCATAGCTGGGATACAAGCTACTCGTCGAAGTCACTAGTGTAACCAACTTCAAAACATAAATAAGCAAACGTGAGTACAAAGGTACTCAGCAAGTCTTACATCAGAACTATCTACATATGCAATATTATCAACGAAGGGGGTGGTGGAGTTTAACAGCAGCAAGCCAGCTTTGTCTCAGTGGCTAACCTATACTACGAGTATCAGAAACTTCTTTGAGGTGAGAAGACGCACACGAGTCCACATATTCACCATATAAATACTCCACTATGAATCCGTTCCCGTCTCCCTATGAGAAGGCCATCCATAGCACTCACGCTTATCTTGCGGATTTTAGAGTATCCACTTCAAGTTGTCTATGTACTACATAAGTCTTCCAAGTTTCCATATCCGAGGAAAACGGCTATTCGAATAGATAATATTGACCCTGCAGGGGTGTACTTCTTCACACACGCTCTCGCCACTTATAGCCCTGTACACGTCATGTACCTCGGCAACCTTCAAGCGGAAGCGGGCGAGGGTGTCGGCCACGACCTGAACTAACCACACAAGTCCTCTCGTCCAGGTTTGTCGCCTATTCGGGTTCCATCCGCAAGGAGATCCGGCTGGGGTGTCGCTCACGGCCCCAAACGATGTGTGCAGGTCCCAAGCCACCATCCGGGTGCCACTTGGTACATCGTGCCACGGTGCCTAGTCTGTCCCAAGCCCGTCCCGTCGGACACCACCTGGTAGACAAGTAGCACTACCTACAAAACGCCAGAAACTAGTTGCAACTCCTGGACAGAGATCAAGTGGATTAATAAGCCGAGAGGGGCCGGATAACCGGAACCCAATGTGTGGTAAGTAACTGGACTTGGATAACATACACAGAACTCAGTGCTTAGGACGGTTCCAATGAGACAACCCACCATGTACTCCTACATGGCCTCTCATCGCTACCTTTATCAAAACGTGTTCACACACTTAGCCTTTACCGGTAGAACATGTTCACCACTCTGATTCATTCCCGATGAATCAGACCTGACACAACTCTAAGCATAGCTGGCATAAAGAAAAACAAGCAAGGATGAGCAGGCACATCAAGGCTCAAGCAACTCCTACTCATGCTAGTGGGTTTCAACTATTTACTATGGCAATGACAGGTCCTGAAGAGGAATGGGTTCAGCTACCGAAGCAGAAAGTAGCAGTTTGAATCGTTGTTGTCCTAATGCAGTAAAAGGAGCAGGAGTGAGAGAGTGGGATTTTATCGAGATGCTAAAGGGGGTTTGCTTGCCTGATAGATCCACGAAGAAGCACTGCTCCTCAGACAGGTACTCAGGACACCTTCCGGAGTAGAACCTATCGAGAAGGGACGGTGCCGGCAATTAATAAACAACCATATGCAGCAATATGATGCATGAAGATGACATTTCAAAGATGCTATGATTTGCCCTAATGCATCTAGCATCAATTTGGTTGAAGTCCATATGAAACAAGGGTTCATATGCAAACCCAAATTAAATAATATAACATCCATTATTACATTTTCACTTATACAGCAAGTATAATTGGTTTTCATGCATGAAACTGGCATAAATGGATTCCTTTCATTTTTCTGATAATTTTTTCATATATAATTTATTTTGATTGGAGTTACGGGTTGAATTACTATGATTTTAGAAGTTTTTAACTATTTTCTGGAATTCTCTGAATTATTTAAAATCCAGAAATGAATTACGGCTTCAGCATGACGATCACAAAGGCGTCAGCAGGGCTGACCAGTCAAACCTGATGTGTGGGGACCAACTGTCAGTGACACTGGGTTAACCCCAGGTCAAACACGCCCTGACCAGGGTTTGACTTGATTCTGGGCCCACTGTTCAGCGGCTGGTGGGTGGCTAATGATGGGAATTAGCGCTAATTAAGCCGCCACGTCAGCCTCGCCGGAGTCGGCCGACGACGACCAAACCGCGCGGCGGTGCTTCATCGGAATGCGCTACAGGCGGCGGAAGAGCGCGCGGAGACCACCGGGGCGTAGCCCATCGTCGTCCATCCAGTGGAGCATGTGGGATGAGCTGGGGAGGCGGAGCTCGCCGGAGTGGAGCTCAGGGCGGCGGCCGGAGTTCGGCCTCGAGCGGCGCAGTGCTGCGGTGCACGGGAAGGAAGGGGAGAAGGGGGAACCGACGCGAGGCTCACAGTGGACCGGAAGAGCAGCTCACGGGCTCGGGGACGCGCTGACAGCGGCGAGCGGCGACGGAGATCCACGGCGGCCGAGAGGTGAAGACGATGGAATTGATGGCGAAGCAGAGCTCCTGGCGATGTGGCTCGACGATGAGGACGAAGGTGACGAGGCGAATCCCTGGGGCACGCCGGGGAGGCGAGAGGGAGGCGGTGGCTGCGGCTATGGCGAACGGCGGTGACGGCTCCGTTCGGAAGCGAGCAGAGAAGGGGGAGAGCGAGAGGAGGGGGAGAAGAGCAGAGGAGCTCGGGGGGTTCGGCGTGGCTCCCAGGGCGAGCGAGGGAAAGCAGGGAGCAGGAGGTGGCCGGGCGGCACGGCGGCGTCGGCACGTGCCGCTGCTCCGACAAGCGGGAGGGAGAAGACTGGCAGGCTAGTGGCTGGCCGGCCAGGTGGGGCTGCCAGGTAACGTCAAGTAAGTCTTTTCTCCTTTTTTGTTTTTTTTCTTATTTCTGACATTTGTTTTATTCTAAAAGAAATGTTAAAAAACATTTCATAAATGCCTGAAAAATATTTGTGGCATCTAGATATTAATATTCCAGAGGGCCCTCACATTTTCCCAACATTTTTGGAGCCATTAAAATATTTATATAATTTAAATAGCTCCAAAATCAAATATTATGGCCATTGATTCAAAAATCCAAAATGTGTAGCAAAAATGTGCATCACCTCTGGTTGTTGTTCCCAACATTATCCAAAGAGCATGAACAATGAAAAGCATTTTGGGTTCATTGAAAATCCATTTTGAAGTTGAACCTATTGGAAAAATTTTGGTGCTAGGGTTTGCAACTTCCCCTTTTCAAATTCATTTGAAATTTAAACATTATGCACAAAGCAAGCCTAGGACCATACCAGAACTAGGGATGTGACAACTCGCCCCCACTCGAAAAAATCTCGTCCCGAGATTCAGGAGTTGGCGGAAAGAAAGAGGGGTACTCAAATCGAAGACGATCTTCTCGCTCCCAAGTAGCTTCTCTCTCAGAATGATGAGACCATTGAACCTTGACAAACTTGATATTATGACGTCGAGTGACATGCTCTGCTTGATCCAGAATGCGAACGGGGTACTCTCGATAAGTAAGGTTATCTTGGAGATCAAGTGTTTCGTGGTCCACTTCGCGGATGGGATCCGAGAAGCAACGCCTGAGTTGAGAGACGTGGAAGACATCATGAACTCGAGAAAGATGTGGGGGTAGTTCCAACTGGTAGGCAACCTCTCCTCGTTTAGCGAGAATGCGAAAAGGACCGATGTAACGAGGAGCCAACTTGCCCTTGATACCGAAACGATGGGTACCCTTCAAAGGGGTAACCCGAAGGTAAGCCTTGTCTCCAACTTCATAAGCCACTTCCTTATGACGACGGTCATACTGGCTCTTTTGACGAGATTGGGCTGTTTTCAAATTCTCACGAATGATGCGAACTTGCTCTTCTGCCTCCTGGATCATATCCGGTCCAAAGAATTGTCTTTCACCGGTTTCTGACCAGTTCAAAGGTGTTCGACATCTTCGTCCATACAGAATCTCGAAGGGTGCTTTCTTAAGACTGGATTGGTAGCTATTGTTATAAGCAAACTCGGCAAAGGGAAGACATTTCTCCCAATCCATACCGAATGAGATAATGCAAGCTCTAAGCATGTCTTCGAGAATTTGGTTGACCCTTTCCACCTGACCACTTGATTGAGGGTGGAAAGCGGTACTGAAGAAAGATGGGTGCCCATGGCAGTTTGGAAACTTTCCCAGAAATGAGAGGTGAAAAGACTGCCACGGTCTGAATTGATCTCTAGTGGAACACCATGGAGTGACACTATTCGGGAGATATATAAGTCAGCGAGCTGACTAGCAGTGATACTCTCTCGAACAGGTAGGAAGTGAGCCACTTTGGAGAGACGATCAATGACTACGAAGATAGCATTATTTCCTTTCTTGGTCCTGGGAAAGCCGGTGATGAAGTCCATACCAACTTTGTCCCATTTCCACTCGGGAATAGCTAAAGGTTGAAGGGTGCCAGCAGGTCTTTGATGCTCTGCCTTAACGCGACGACAAACGTCACAGTTGGCAATATACTGAGCGATTTCTCTCTTCATCCTAGTCCACCAGAACCTCTGGCGTAGGTCCTGATACATCTTTGTACTACCGGGATGAATCGTGAGAGGGGATTCATGGGCCTCCTTAAGGATCAGTTGCTGCATCTGTTGACATTTGGGAACCACCAAACGGTTTCCAAAGTAAACAACACCTCGTTCATCCATAGAGAAACAGCCAGCAACTCCCTTGGAAATATTCTTCTTGATTCGGGAAATTCCCGTATCATGCTTCTGAGCCTCTATGATCTGATCCGTAAGGGTAGGTTTCGCCACCAAGGTAGAAAGGGAACCATGAGGAGCTATGTGAAGGTTAAGCTTACAGAATTCCTCATGGAGGGGTGGTTGACATTGTTGCAACATGAGGTTGTTGCAATAGGATTTACGACTTAAAGCATCAGCCATGACATTGGCTTTGCCTGGGGTGTAGGTGATTCCTAAGTCGTAATCCGAGATCAACTCCAACCAACGTCTCTGTCTGAGATTCAGATCCGGTTGGGTGAAGATATACTTGAGACTCTGATGGTCAGTGTAGATTTCGCAACGGTTACCAAGAAGGTAATGTCGCCAAGTCTTAAGTGCATAGACTACGGCTGCAAGCTCTAGATCATGTGTAGGATAATTTTCCTCATGTGGATGCAACTGTCGAGATGCATAGGCAATCACATGACGATCCTGCATAAGAATGCAACCTAGTCCTTGACGCGAAGCGTCGCAATAGATAACAAAGTCCTTAGTGAAATCTGGTGGCACGAGTATGGGCGCAGAAGTCAGGCGTCTTTTCAGTTCCTGAAAACTGTGCTCACACTGTGGGGTCCACTCAAACCTTTTATCTTTCTTGAGAAGCTCCGTGAGGGGTTTGGCCACTTTGGAGAAGTTTTCAACGAAGCGGCGACAATAACTGGCTAGACCAAGGAAACTCCTAACTTGTTTGACCGTTTCGGGTGGAGTCCAATCGAGAACGGCTTTGACTCTCTCGGGATTGACAGCAATGCCCTTACCAGAGATCACGTGGCCCAGATAGGTCACTTCTGGCAACCAAAATTCACACTTGGAGAACTTGGCATAAAGGCGGTGCTCTCTGAGTTTTTCTAACACAAGCCTAAGATGTTCGGCATGCTCTTCCTCGTTCTTCGAGTAAATAAGAATATCATCGAGATAAACCACGACGAACTTATCTAAGTACTCCATAAAGATCGAGTTCATCAAGCGGGAGAAAGTAGCTGGAGCATTGGTTAGGCCGAAAGACATCACGGTGTACTCGTATTGACCATAACGAGTGACAAAGGCCGTTTTGGGGATGTCCCCGTTTCTGATTTTGATTTGGTGGTAGCCTAACCTCAAATCCATCTTGGAAAAGACTGAGGATCCAGCGAGCTGATCATACAGGTCGTTGATCCTGGGGAGCGGATACTTGTTCTTTATCGTGACCAAATTAACGGGACGATAATCTACAACCATCCGATCCGTACCATCCTTCTTCTTGACGAAGAGGACAGGACAAGCCCAAGGAGAAGAACTGGGACGGATGAAACCCTTTTGCAAGGACTCATCAAGTTGTTTCTTAAGCTCGGCTAACTCCAAAGGTGCCATCTTGTATGGTCTCCTAGAGATTGGAACAGTTCCTGGGATAAGTTCTATGACAAACTCTACATCTCTGTCAGGTGGGACACCTGGCAGTTCTTCTGGAAAAACATCCGGGAAGTCACGGACTACCGGAATATCTTCAAGGTCTGGAAGAGGGCTGGCATTAAGAGAATAGAGTTGACGCCTTGCAACTCTAGTGGAGACAGTGACTATTTTGCCAGATGGATGTGTAAGTTGAACAGATCTAGTGTAACAATCGATCTTGGCATGATGAGCTGTCATCCAGTCCATACCCAAGATGATGTTAATATCTGAAGACTTGAGAGATATCAAAGAAGCAAGGAATACCAGTCTGTCAACAAGGATTTCATTACCATGGCTTACCTTGGAGGTTTGCCATTTGGAACCAGGAGTCTGGATTATTAGTGGAGTCGGCATATCACAAAATGACATGTCGTGCAACCGAGCGTAACCTTCGGATATGAAGGAGTGGGATGCTCCAGTATCGAACAGAACTGAAGCTGGGTGACAATTGACAAGAAGCGTACCCAGTACGACGTCGGGATCATCTTGAGCTTCTGTAGCTGAGACATGGTGCACACATGCTCGTTCAATGGAGGCTGGCTTGGTACTGATCATCTTGACTGATGGCTTTTCACGGCCAACAGACCTCTCAGACTGGGGTGGAGTATAACTGGACTGAGGGCAGTCACGTGCATAGTGCCCTGGTTCTCTGCAGGTGAAGCAAGTTCCTGAGGTAGGACGTGGACCTACATTGGCAAGTGGTCCACTAATAGGCCTGGGTGGAGCACGTTGCTGAGTTGGGTGAGGCACCACATAGGATGGCCTCGGTGCATATCGAGGTGGAAGAGCTGAGTTCGGAATCCAAATCCGTCGCTTCTAGGAGCCAGAGTGGGAGGAAGAACCCAGATCACGGTTGTGCTTTCGAGACTCCTCGTAAGTGAGTTGAGCTGTCTCTGCATTAATGGCCTTGTTCACAAGAGCCTGGAAAGTATCACAATGATGCAGGTGGAGATCACGACGCAACTTAGGGTTGAGACCCTTTCGGAACCTAGCCTGCTTCTTAGCGTCCGTGGACACTTCTTCTGTAGCATAGCGGGCAAGGTTTCCAAACTCCCTACTGTAAGCATCAATAGGCCGCTTACCCTAGGTAAAACTACAGAACTCTTCCCTCTTGCGGTCAATGAGAGCCTGAGGAATGTGGTGCTCACGAAAAGCCTCGGTGAAATCCTTCCAGGTAGGAATCTGGCCAGCTGGAAGCATAGCCTCATAGCTCTGCCACCAAATACTAGCAGGACCTTCCAGGTGATAGGTAGCATAGGTGACCTTGTCACCTTCAGCTACGTTCGCAGAAAGCAACTTGTGAGTGATGCTCCGGAGCCAGTCATCTGCATCGAGTGGCTCAATGGAATGATGGAAGGTGGGTGGTTTCAGACCAATGAAGTCGGTGATGGAAACCAACTTCTTACGCTGATGTGCGGTGTTCTGCTCAATCTGTGCCAGCAAGCGGTTAGTCTCACGCTTGTTCCTCTCGGATGCTAACAAGAACTCTGCCATCAAAGGCTGGTCAGGAGGATCCTCATCCCTACCATCTCCGTGGTTCTTGCTATGAGCAACTGAACCTCGGTTAGCAGACGACATCCTGGCACAGAAACCAAGGAAACAAGGATGGAATTAGCATCGACATAAGGATGCGGAATGTAATGCAAAAGCATTGGAAATTCTTGAAATCCTAGGACAATTTCGGCAGCATAACGGCTGTAAATGCTCAAAAGGATTTTTGAGACATTCATCAAAGGAATAGCATAATCAATCAGCATCATAATATCAAGGTTCTGGGTCAAACTGAGGACACACGGAAGTAGTAGAACTGTACGGAGACACAACCCAACAATCCTAAGACTTTACGGTTTAGTAACACGTCATCCTGAGAGATAGAGGAGAAGCCTAGGCCTTAACCCTCGTAGAAAAGAAGAGGCTGACTCAGAAAGAATGACATGAGGTAAAGGAGTAAAAAGAGCCTTACGTTCCCTTCCACAATCAATTCCCTTATATAACTAAAGCATTTCTAGACTCAACTTCGACCAGTTTGGCTTGGTAATCCTACAGTCAGTCAGGCTCTGATACCAACGCTGTCGGGACCCCGATCCTAAGTCACACCGATCTAGCATGTAACACTTCATATCACTTTGCGGCCTCACGCACGGTATTCCCACGGGTGCCACCTTACCTGGCCCGGGACCGTTTGCGCCTTTTGGCTCACGTATATGATAGTGTCGCTAGCATCCATATGACAGAGAACCCGGGCCGACATGACTAGTCGTGAACCCAAAGTAGCACTAACTTACAGGGACAGGCATACATGAATCAACCTCGAGCATGTCGGTCAACAGCGTATGAATCCGGGCTGTAGCACTGGGCTAACAGGACTCCGGGAACCCGGGCTGTAGCAGGCTAGGCAGGACTCCGGATGTCACCGCGTGACATTTCCCCGAAGGGACAGACACAGGAACGAAGTGAATCACATGCCGGCCAGTCAAGTGTTCCGGAGCAGTAGTGCTGGGCTAGCAGGACTCCGGTGAACCGGGCTGTAGCGGACTACTATGGCACATGGAAGCACAAGACTACATTTCCCCATAAGAGAGGCTACCAGAGGTAAACAACTAGGTTGTCGGATCCCACACATAGCAATACACGTTACACGTACGCATAACATGCAAGTATGTGCTGTACAACATGGCATCACAACATAACTCAAACTCATATAGATAAAGGCCCAGAAGAGCCACATAGCATCAATACAAACAGGGGTCTCATGACCCATCATTCAGAGCATACAAGCAACGGAAGCATTACATGTCTGAGTACAGACAACTACAAAAGGAAAAGACTAAGAAGCCTGACTAAACACGACCCTCCCAAGGGTACAAGATCGTAGCTGGGATACAAGCTACTCGTCGAAGTCACTAGTGTAACCAACTGCAAAACATAAATAAGCAAACGTGAGTACAAAGGTACTCAGCAAGTCTTACATCAGAACTATCTACATATGCAACATTATCAACAAAGGGGGTGGTGGAGTTTTAACAGCAGCAAGCCAGCTTTGACTCAGTGGCTAACCTATACTACGAGTATCAGAAACTTCTTTGAGGTGAGAAGACGCACACGAGTCCACATATTCACCATATCAATACTCCACTATGGATCCGTTCCCGTCTCCCTACGAGAAGGCCATCCATAGCACTCACGCTTATCTTGCGGATTTTAGAGTATCCACTTCAAGTTGTCTATGTACTACATAAGTCCTCCAAGTTTCCATATCCGAGGAAAACGGCTATTCGAATAGATAATATTGACCCTGCAGGGGTGTACTTCTTCACACACGCTCTCGCCACTTATAGCCCTGTACACGTCATGTACCTCGGCAACCTTCAAGCGGAAGCCGGGCGAGGGTGTCGGCCACGACCTGACTAACCACACAAGTCTCTCGTCCAGGTTTATCGCCTATTCGGGTTCCATCCGCAAGGAGATCCGGCCGGGGTGTCGCTCACGGCCCCAAACGATGTGTGCAGGGTTCCCAAGCCCACCATCCGGGTGCCACTTGGTACACCGTGCCACGGTGCCTAGTCTGTCCCAAGCCCGTCCCGTCGGACACCACCTGGTAGACAAGTAGCACTACCTACAAACGCCAGAAACTAGTTGCAACTCCTGGACAGAGATCAAGTGGATTAATAAGCCGAGAGGGGCCGGATAACCGGAACCCAATGTGTGGTAGTAACTGGACTTGGATAACATACACAGAACTCAGTGCTTAGGGACGGTTCCAATGAGACAACCCACCATGTACTCCTACATGGCCTCTCATCGCTACCTTTACCAAAACGTGTTCACACACTTAGCCTTTACCGGTAGGACATGTTCACCACTCCGATTCATTCCCGATGAATCAGACCTGACACAACTCTAAGCATAGCTGGCATAAAGAAAACAAGCATGGATGAGCAGGCACATCAAGGCTCAAGCAACTCCTACTCATGCTAGTGGGTTTCAACTATTTACTGTGGCAATGACAGGTCATGCAGAGGAATGGGTTCAGCTACCGCAGCAGAAAGTAGCAGTTTGAATCGTTGTTGTCCTAATGCAGTAAAGGAGCAGGAGCGAGAGAGTGGGATTTATCGAGATGCTCAAGGGGGTTTGCTTGCCTGATAGATCCACGAAGAAGCACTGCTCCTCAGACAGGTACTCGGGACACCTTCCGGAGTAGAACCTATCGAGAGGGGACGGTGCCGGCAATCAATAAACAACCATATGCAACAATATGATGCATGAAGATGACATTTCAAAGATGCTATGATTTGCCCTAATGCATCTAGCATCAATTTGGTTGAAGTCCATATGAACCAAGGGTTCATATGCAAACCCCAAATTAAATATATAACATGCCATTATTACGTTTTCACTTATACAGCAAGTATAAGTTGGTTTTTCATGCATGAAACTGGCATAAATGGATTCCTTGCATTTTTCTGATAATTTTTCATATATAATTTATTTGGTTTGGAGTTACGGTTGAATTACTATGAATTTTAGAAGTTTTAACTATTTTCTGAAATTCTCTGAATTATTTAAAATCCAGAAAAACAATTACTGCGTCAGCGTGACGTCACAGAGGCGTCAGCAGGGCTGACCAGGTCAAACCTGACGTGTGGGGCCACACGTCAGTGACACTGGGGTTAACCCCGGTCAAACCCGCACTGACCAGGGTTGACTTGGCTCTGGGGCCCACTGTCAGCGGCTGGTGGGGTGGCTAATGGTGGGGATTAGCGCTAATTAAGCCGCCACGTCAGCCTCGCCGGAGTTCGGCTGGCGACGACCAAACCGCGCGGTGGTGCTTCGCCGGAATGGGCTACAGGCGGCGGAAAAGCGCGCGGAGACCACCGGGGCGTAGCCCATCGTCGTCCGCATCCAGTGGAGCATGTGGGATGAGCTGGGGAGGCCGGAGCTCGCCGGAGTGGAGCTCAGGGCGGCGGCCGGAGTTCGGCCTCGAGCGGGCGCAGTGCTGCGGTGCACGGGAAGGCAGGGGGAGAAGGGGGAACCGACGTGAGGCTCACAGTGGACCGGAAGAGCAGCTCAACGGGCTCGGGGACGCGCTGACGGCGGCGAGCGGCGACGGAGATCCACGGCGGCCGAGAGGTTGAAGACGATGGAATTGATGGCGAAGCAGAGCTCCTGGCGATGCGTGGCTCGACGATGAGGACGAAGGTGACGAGGCGAATCCCTGGGGCACGCCGGGGAGGCGAGAGGGAGGCGGTGGCTGCGGCTATGGCGAACGGCGGTGACGTGCTCCGTTCGGAAGCGAGCAGAGAAGGGGGAGGGAATCCAGAGCGAGAGGATGGGGACGAGAGAGAGCGAGAGAGAGTCGGGGGATCGCGTGGCACCCTCAGGGCGACGAGGAGACATGCAGGGAGGCAGGAGGTGGCCGACGCGTGGCCGGCGCGCGGCGAGCACGCGCCCCTGCCTTCTGGCGCGAGGAGGGAGATGACTGGCAAGAGACAGTGGGCTGGGCCTCTGCTGGGCCGTGGTGGGCCGCCAGGTAAGCGCAGGTAAGTGTTTTCTTATTTCCTGTTTTCTTTTTCTATTTCTGACATTTGTTTTGTATCTAAAAGAAATGTTAAAACATTTCCATAAATGCTGAAAATATTTGTGGCATCTAGATATAATATTCCAGAGGCCCTCACCAATTCCCAACATTTTTGGAGCCATTAAAATATTTATATAATTTAAACAGCTCCAAATCAAATATTTATTCATTGATTCAAAAATCCAAAATGTGTAGCAAAAATGTGCATCACCTCTGGTTGTTGTTCCCAACATTATCGAAAGAGCATGTACATTTTTGAATAGCATTTTGGTTTATTGAAAATCCATTTTAAAGTTGAACCTATTGGAAAAACTTTGGTGCTAGGGTTTGCAACATCCCCATTTCAATATCATTTGAAATTTAAACATGATGCACAAAGCAAGCCTAGGATCATACCAGAACTAGGGATGTGACAACTCGCCCCCACTCGAAAAACTCTCGTCCCGAGATTCAGGAGTTGGCGGAAAGGAAGCGGGGTACTTAAGTCGGAGACGATCTTCTCGCTCCCAAGTAGCTTCTCTCTCGGCATGATGAGACCACTGAACCTTGAGAAACTTGATGTTATGACGTCGAGTGACACGCTCTGCCTGATCCAGAATGCGAACAGGGTACTCTCGATAAGTGAGGTTATCTTGGAGATCAAGCGTTTCGTGATCCACTCCGCGGATGGGATCCGAGAAGCAACGCCTGAGTTGAGAGACGTGGAAGACATCATGAACTCGAGAAAGATGTGGGGGTAGTTCCAACTGGTAGGCAACCTCTCCTCGTTTAGCGAGAATGCGAAAAGGACCGATGTAACGAGGAGCCAACTTGCCCTTGATACCGAAACGATGGGTACCCTTCAAAGGAGTAACCCGAAGGTAAGCCTTGTCGCCAACTTCATAAGCCACTTCCTTATGACGACGGTCATACTGGCTCTTTTGACGAGATTGGGCTGTTTTCAAATTCTCACGAATGATGCGAACTTGCTCTTCTGCCTCCTGGATCATATCCGGTCCAAAGAATTGTCTTTCACCGGTTTCTGACCAGTTCAAAGGTGTTCGACATCTTCGTCCATACAGAATCTCGAAGGGTGCTTTCTTAAGACTGGATTGGTAGCTATTGTTATAAGCAAACTCGGCAAAGGGAAGACATTTCTCCCAATCCATACCGAATGAGATAACGCAAGCTCTAAGCATGTCTTCGAGAATTTGGTTGACCCTTTCCACCTGACCACTTGATTGAGGGTGGAAAGCGGTACTGAAGGAAAGATGGGTGCCCATGGCAGTTTGGAAACTTTCCCAGAAATGAGAGGTGAAAAGACTGCCACGGTCTGAATTGATCTCTAGTGGAACACCATGGAGTGACACTATTCGGGAGATATATAAGTCAGCGAGCTGACTAGCAGTGATACTCTCTCGAACAGGTAGGAAGTGAGCCACTTTGGAGAGACGATCAATGACTACGAAGATAGCATTATTTCCTTTCTTGGTCCTGGGAAAGCCGGTGATGAAGTCCATACCAACTTTGTCCCATTTCCACTCGGGAATAGCTAAAGGTTGAAGGGTGCCAGCAGGTCTTTGATGCTCTGCCTTAACGCGACGACAAACGTCACAGTTGGCAATATACTGAGCGATTTCTCTCTTCATCCTAGTCCACCAGAACCTCTGGCGTAGGTCCTGATACATCTTTGTACTACCGGGATGAATCGTGAGAGGGGATTCATGGGCCTCCTTAAGGATCAGTTGCTGCATCTGTTGACATTTGGGAACCACCAAACGGTTTCCAAAGTAAACAACACCTCGTTCATCCATAGAGAAACAGCCAGCAACTCCCTTGGAAATATTCTTCTTGATCGGGAGATTCCCGTATCATGCTTCTGAGCCTCTATGATCTGATCCGTAAGGGTAGGTTTCGCCACCAAGGTAGAAAGGAACCACGAGGAGCTATGTGAAGGTTAAGCTTACAGAATTCCTCATGGAGGGGTGGTTGACATTGTTGCAACATGAGGTTGTTGCAATAGGATTTACGACTTAAAGCATCAGCCATGACATTGGCTTTGCCTGGGGTGTAGGTGATTCCTAAGTCGTAATCCGAGATCAACTCCAACCAACGTCTCTGTCTGAGATTCAGATCCGGTTGGGTGAAGATATACTTGAGACTCTGATGGTCAGTGTAGATTTCGCAACGGTTACCAAGAAGGTAATGTCGCCAAGTCTTAAGTGCATAGACTACGGCTGCAAGCTCTAGATCATGTGTAGGATAATTCTCCTCATGTGGATGCAACTGTCGAGATGCATAGGCAATCACATGACGATCCTGCATAAGAATGCAACCTAGTCCTTGACGCGAAGCGTCGCAATAGATAACAAAGTCTTTAGTGAAATCCGGTGGCACGAGTATGGGCGCAGAAGTCAGGCGTCTTTTCAGTTCCTGAAAACTGTGCTCACACTGTGGGGTCCACTCAAACCTTTTATCTTTCTTGAGAAGCTCCGTGAGGGGTTTGGCCACTTTGGAGAAGTTTTCAACGAAGCGGCGACAATAACTGGCTAGACCAAGGAAACTCCTAACTTGTTTGACCGTTTCGGGTGGAGTCCAATCGAGAACGGCTTTGACTCTCTCGGGATTGACAGCAATGCCCTTACCAGAGATCACGTGGCCCAGATAGGTCACTTCTGGCAACCAAAATTCACACTTGGAGAACTTGGCATAAAGGCGATGCTCTCTGAGTTTTCTAACACAAGCCTAAGATGTTCGGCATGCTCTTCCTCGTTCTTCGAGTAAATAAGAATATCATCGAGATAAACCACGACGAACTTATCTAAGTACTCCATAAAGATCGAGTTCATCAAGCGGGAGAAAGTAGCTGGAGCATTGGTTAGGCCGAAAGACATCACGGTGTACTCGTATTGACCATAACGAGTGACAAAGGCCGTTTTGGGGATGTCCCCGTTTCTGATTTTGATTTGGTGGTAGCCTAACCTCAAATCCATCTTGGAAAAGACTGAGGATCCAGCGAGCTGATCATACAGGTCGTTGATCCTGGGGAGCGGATACTTGTTCTTTATCGTGACCAAATTAACGGGACGATAATCTACAACCATCCGATCCGTACCATCCTTCTTCTTGACGAAGAGGACAGGACAAGCCCAAGGAGAAGAACTGGGACGGATGAAACCCTTTTGCAAGGACTCATCAAGTTGTTTCTTAAGCTCGGCTAACTCCAAAGGTGCCATCTTGTATGGTCTCCTAGAGATTGGAACAGTTCCTGGGATAAGTTCTATGACAAACTCTACATCTCTGTCAGGTGGGACACCTGGCAGTTCTTCTGGAAAAACATCCGGAAGTCACGGACTACCGGAATATCTTCAAGGTCTGGAAGAGGGCTGGCATTAAGAGAATAGAGTTGACGCCTTGCAACTCTAGTGGAGACAGTGACTATTTTGCCAGATGGATGTGTAAGTTGAACAGATCTAGTGTAACAATCGATCTTGGCATGATGAGCTGTCATCCAGTCCATACCCAAGATGATGTTAATATCTGAGGACTTGAGAGATATCAAAGAAGCAAGGAATACCAGTCTGTCAACAAGGATTTCATTACCATGGCTTACCTTGGAGGTTTGCCATTTGGAACCAGGAGTCTGGATTATTAGTGGAGTTGGCATATCACAAAATGACATGTCGTGCAACCGAGCGTAACCTTCGGATATGAAGGAGTGGGATGCTCCAGTATCGAACAGAACTGAAGCTGGGTGACAATTGACAAGAAGCATACCCAGTACGACGTCGGGATCATCTTGAGCTTCTGTAGCTGAGACATGGTGCACACATGCTCGTTTAATGGAGGCTGGCTTGGTACTGATCATCTTGACTGATGGCTTTTCACGGCCAACAGACCTCTCAGACTAGGGTGGAGTATAACTGGACTGAGGGCAGTCACGTGCATAGTGCCCTGGTTCTCTGCAGGTGAAGCAAGTTCCTGAGGTAGGACGTGGACCTACATTGGCAAGTGGTCCACTAATAGGCCTGGGTGGAGCACGTTGCTGAGTTGGGTGAGGCGCCACATAGGATGGCCTCGGTGCATATCCAGGTGGAAGAGCTGAGTTCGGAATCCAAATCCGTCGCTTCTGAGAGCCAGAGCGGGAGGAAGAACCCAGATCACGGTTGTGCTTTCGAGACTCCTCGTAAGTGAGTTGAGCTGTCTCTGCATTAATGGCCTTGTTCACAAGAGCCTGGAAAGTATCACAATGATGCAGGTGGAGATCACGACGCAACTTAGGGTTGAGACCCTTCCGGAACCTAGCCTGCTTCTTAGCGTCCGTGGACACTTCTTCTGTAGCATAGCGGGCGAGGTTTCCAAACTCTCTACTGTAAGCATCAACAGGCAGCTTACCCTGGGTAAAACTACAGAACTCTTCCCTCTTGCGGTCAATGAGAGCCTGAGGAATGTGGTGCTCACGAAAAGCCTCGGTGAAATCCTTCCAGGTAGGAATCTGGCCAGCTGGAAGCATAGCCTCATAGCTCTGCCACCAAATACTAGCAGGACCTTCCAGGTGATAGGTAGCATAGGTGACCTTGTCACCTTCAGCCACGTTCGCAGAAAGCAACTTGTGAGTGATGCTCCGGAGCCAGTCATCTGCATCGAGTGGCTCAATGGAATGATGGAAGGTGGGTGGTTTCAGACCAATGAAGTCGGTGATGGAAACCAACTTCTTACGCTGATGTGCGGTGTTCTGCTCAATCTGTGCCAGCAAGCGGTTAGTCTCACGCTTGTTCCTCTCGGATGCTAACAAAAACTCTGCCATCAAAGGCTGGTCAGGAGGATCCTCATCCCTACCATCTCCGTGGTTCTTGCTATGAGCAACTGAACCTCGGTTAGCAGACGACATCCTGGCACAGAAACCAAGGAAACAAGGATGGAATTAGCATCGACATAGGGATGCGGAATGTAATGCAAAAGCATTGGAAATTCTTGAAATCCTAGGACAATTTCGGCAGCATAACGGCTGTAAATGCTCAAAAGAATTTTTGAGACATTCATCAAAGGAATATCATAATCAATCAGCATCATATATCAAGGTTCTGGGTCAAACTGAGGACACCGGAAGTAGTAGAACTGTACGGAGACACAACCCAACAATCCTAAGACTTTACGGTTTAGTAACACGTCATCCTGAGAGATAGAGGAGAAGCCTAGGCCTTAACCCTCGTAGAAAAGAAGAGGCTGACTCAGAAAGAATGACATGAGGTAAAGGAGTAAAAAGAGCCTTACGTTCCCTTCCACAATCAATTCCCTTATATAACTAAAGCATTTCTAGACTCAACTTCGACCAGTTTGGCTTGGTAATCCTACAATCAGTCAGGCTCTGATACCAACGCTGTCGGGACCCTGATCCTAAGTCACACCGATCTAGCATGTAACACTTCATATCACTTTGCGGCCTCACGCACGGTATTCCCACGGGTGCCACCTTACCTGGCCCGGGACCGTTTGCGCCTTTTGGCTCACGTATATGATAGTGTCGCTAGCATCCATATGACAGAGAACCCGGGCCGACATGACTAGTCGTGAACCCAAAGTAGCACTAACTTACAGGGACAGGCATACATGAATCAACCTCGAGCATGTCGGTCAACAGCGTATGAATCCGGGCTGTAGCACTGGGCTAACAGGACTCCGGGAACCCGGGCTGTAGCAGGCTAGGCAGGACTCCGGATGTCACCGCGTGACATTTCCCGAAGGGACAGACACAGGAACGAAGTGAATCACATGCCGGCCAGTCAAGTGTTCCGGAGCAGTAGTGCTGGGCTAGCAGGACTCCGGTGAACCGGGCTGTAGCGGACTACTATGGCACATGGAAGCACAAGACTACATTTCCCCATAAGAGAGGCTATCAGAGGTAAACAACTAGGTTGTCGGATCCCACACATAGCAATACACGTTACACGTACGCATAACATGCAAGTATGTGCTGTACAACATGGCATCACAACATAACTCAAACTCATATAGATAAAGGCCCAGAAGAGCCACATAGCATTCAATACAAACAGGGGTCTCATGACCCATCATTCAGAGCATACAAGCAACGGAAGCATTACATGTCTGAGTACAGACAACTACAAAAGGAAAAGACTAAGAAGCCTGACTAAACACGACCCTCCCAAGGGTACAAGATCGTAGCTGGGATACAAGCTACTCGTCGAAGTCACTAGTGTAACCAACTGCAAAACATAAATAAGCAAACGTGAGTACAAAGGTACTCAGCAAGTCTTACATCAGAACTATCTACATATGCAACATTATCAACAAAGGGGGTGGTGGAGTTTAACAGCAGCAAGCCAGCTTTGACTCAGTGGCTAACCTATACTACGAGTATCAGAAACTTCTTTGAGGTGAGAAGACGCACACGAGTCCACATATTCACCATATCAATACTCCACTATGGATCCGTTCCCGTCTCCCTACGAGAAGGCCATCCATAGCACTCACGCTTATCTTGCGGATTTTAGAGTATCCACTTCAAGTTGTCTATGTACTACATAAGTCCTCCAAGTTTCCATATCCGAGGAAAACGGCTATTCGAATAGATAATATTGACCCTGCAGGGGTGTACTTCTTCACACACGCTCTCGCCACTTATAGCCCTGTACACGTCATGTACCTCGGCAACCTTCAAGCGGAAGCCGGGCGAGGGTGTCGGCCACGACCTGACTAACCACACAAGTCTCTCGTCCAGGTTTATCGCCTATTCGGGTTCCATCCGCAAGGAGATCCGGCCGGGGTGTCGCTCACGGCCCCAAACGATGTGTGCAGGGTTCCCAAGCCCACCATCCGGGTGCCACTTGGTACACCGTGCCACGGTGCCTAGTCTGTCCCAAGCCCGTCCCGTCGGACACCACCTGGTAGACAAGTAGCACTACCTACAAACGCCAGAAACTAGTTGCAACTCCTGGACAGAGATCAAGTGGATTAATAAGCCGAGAGGGGCCGGATAACCGGAACCCAATGTGTGGTAGTAACTGGACTTGGATAACATACACAGAACTCAGTGCTTAGGACGGTTCCAATGAGACAACCCACCATGTACTCCTACATGGCCTCTCATCGCTACCTTTACCAAAACGTGTTCACACACTTAGCCTTTACCGGTAGGACATGTTCACCACTCCGATTCATTCCCGATGAATCAGACCTGACACAACTCTAAGCATAGCTGGCGTAAAGAAAAACAAGCATGGATGAGCAGGCACATCAAGGCTCAAGCAACTCCTACTCATGCTAGTGGGTTTCAACTATTTACTGTGGCAATGACAGGTCATGAAGAGGAATGGGTTCAGCTACCGCAGCAGAAAGTAGCAGTTTGAATCGTTGTTGTCCTAATGCAGTAAAAGGAGCAGGAGCGAGAGAGTGGGATTTTATCGAGATGCTAAAGGGGGTTTGCTTGCTTGATAGATCCACGAAGAAGCACTACTCCTCAGACAGGTACTCAGGACACCTTCCGAAGTAGAACCTATCGAGAAGGGACGGTGCTGGCAATCAATAAACAACCATATGCAGCAATATGATGCATGAAGATGACATTTCAAAGATGCTATGATTTGCCCTAATGCATCTAGCATCAATTTGGTTGAAGTCCATATGAACCAAGCGTTCATATGCAAACCCAAATTAAATATATAACATGCCATTATTACATTTTCACTTATACAGCAAGTATAAGTTGGTTTTTCATGCATGAAACTGGCATAAATGGATTCCTTGCATTTTTCTGATAATTTTTCATATATAATTTATTTGATTTGGAGTTACGGTTGAATTACTATGAATTTTAGAAGTTTTAACTATTTTCTGGAATTCTGTGAATTATTTAAAATCCAGAAATCAATTACTGCATCAGTGTGACGTCGCAAAGGCGTCAGCAGGGCTGACCAGGTCAAACCTGACGTGTGGGGACCACATGTTAGTGACACTGGGGTTAACCCCGGGTCAAACCCGCCCTGACCAGGGTTTGACTTGACTCTAGGGCCCACTGTCAGCGGCTGGTGGGGTGGCTAATGATGGGGATTAGTTCTAATGATCGTGCCATGTCGGCAGTCGCCGGAGTTCGGCCGGCGATGACCAAACCGCGCGGCGGTGCTTCACCGGAATGCGCTACAGGCGGCGGAAGAGCGCGCGGAGACCACCGGGGCATAGCCCGTCATCGTCCGCATCCGGTGGAGCATGTGGGATGAGCTGGGGAGGCCGGAGCTCGCCGGAGTGGAGCTCAGGGCGGCGGGCGGAGTTCGGCCTCGAGCGGGCGCAGTGCTGCGGTGCACGGGAAGGCAGGGGGAGAAGGGGGAAACGACGCGAGGCTCACAGTGGACCGGAAGAGCAGCTCAGCGGGCTCGGGGACGCGCTGACGGCGGCGAGTGGCGACGGCGATCCACGGCGGCCGAGAGGTTGAAGACGGCGGAATTGATGGTGAAGCAGAGCTCCTGGCGATGTGTGGCTCGACAATTAGGACGAAGGTGACGAGGCGAATCCCTGGAGCACGTTTGGGAGGCGAGAGGGAGGCGGTGGCTGCGGCTATGGCGAACGGCGGTGACGGGCTCCGTTTAGAAGCGAGCAGAGAAGGGGGAGGGAATCCAGAGCGAGAGGATGGGGACGAGAGAGAGCGAGAGAGAGTCGGGGGATCGCGTGGCGTCCTCAGGGCGATGGGGAGACATGCAGGGAGGCAGGAGGTGGCCGGTGCGTGGCCGGCACGTGGCGAGCACGCGCCCCTGCCTTCTGGCGCGAGGATGGAGATGACTGGCAAGAGCGAGTGGGCTGGGCCTCTGCTGGGCCGTGGTGGGGCGCCAGGTAAGCGTCAGGTAAGTGTTTTCTTATTTCCTGTTTTCTTTTTCTATTTCTGACATTTGTTCTTTATCCAAAAGAAATGTTAAAACACTTCCATAAATGCTAAAAATATTTGTGGCATCTAGATATAATATTCCATAGGCCCTCACCAGTTCCCAACATTTTTGGAGCCATTAAAATATTTATATAATTTAAACAGCTCCAAATCAAATATTTATGCATTGATTCAAAAATCCAAAATGTGTAGCAAAAATGTGCATCACCTCTAGTTGTTGTTCCCAACATTATCCAAAGAGCATGAACATTTTTGAAAAGAATTTTGGGATCATTGAAAATCCATTTTAAAGATGAACCTATTGGAAAAATTTTGGTGGTAGGGTTTGCAACTTCCCCTTTTCAAATTCATTTGAAATTTAAACATGATGCACAAAGCAAGCCTAGGACCATACCAGAACTAGGGATGTGACAACTCGCCCCCACTCGAAAAAATCTCGTCCCGAGATTCAGGAGTTGGCGGAAAGAAAGCGGGGTACTCAAATCGAAGACGATCTTCTCACTCCTAAGTAGCTTCTCTCTCGGAATGATGAGACCACTGAACCTTGAGAAACTTGATGTTATGACGTGGAGTGACATGCTTTGCTTGATCCAGAATGCGAACGGGGTACTCTCGATAAGTAAGGTTATCTTGGAGATCAAGTGTTTCGTGGTCCACTTCGCGGATGGGATCCGAGAAGCAACGCCTGAGTTGAGAGACGTGGAAGACATCATGAACTCGAGAAAGATGTGGGGGTAGTTCCAACTGGTAGGCAACCTCTCCTCGTTTAGCGAGAATGCGAAAAGGACCGATGTAACGAGGAGCCAACTTGCCCTTGATACCGAAACGATGGGTACCCTTCAAAGGAGTAACCCGAAGGTAAGCCTTGTCGCCAACTTCATAAGCCACTTCCTTATGACGACGGTCATACTGGCTCTTTTGACGAGATTGGGCTGTTTTCAAATTCTCACGAATGATGCGAACTTGCTCTTCTGCCTCCTGGATCATATCCGGTCCAAAGAATTGTCTTTCACCGGTTTCTGACCAGTTCAAAGGTGTTCGACATCTTCGTCCATACAGAATCTCGAAGGGTGCTTTCTTAAGACTGGATTGGTAGCTATTGTTATAAGCAAACTCGGCAAAGGGAAGACATTTCTCCCAATCCATACCGAATGAGATAACGCAAGCTCTAAGCATGTCTTCGAGAATTTGGTTGACCCTTTCCACCTGACCACTTGATTGAGGGTGGAAAGCGGTACTGAATGAAAGATGGGTGCCCATGGCAGTTTGGAAACTTTCCCAGAAATGAGAGGTGAAAAGACTGCCACGGTCTGAATTGATCTCTAGTGGAACACCATGGAGTAACACTATTCGGGAGATATATAAGTTAGCGAGCTGACTAGCAGTGATACTCTCTTGAACAGGTAGGAAGTGAGCCACTTTGGAAAGACGGTCAATGACTACAAAGATAGCATTATATCCTTTCTTGGTCCTGGGAAAGCCGGTGATGAACTCCATACCAACTTTGTCCCATTTCCACTCGGGAATAGCTAAAGGTTGAAGGGTTCCAGTAGGTCTTTGATGCTCTGCCTTAACGCGATGACAAACATCACAGTTGGCAATATACTGAGCGATTTCTCTCTTCATCCTAGTCCACCAGAACTTCTGGCGTAGGTCCTGATACATCTTTGTACTACCGGGATGAATCGTGAGAGGGGATTCACGGTCCTCCTTAAGGATCAGTTGCTGCATCTTTTGACATTTGGGAACCACCAAATGGTTACCAAAGTAAACAACACCTCGTTCGTCCATAGAGAAACAACCAGCAACTCCCTTGTAAATATTCTTCTTGATTCGGGAAATTCCCGTATCATGCTTCTGAGCCTCTATGATCTGATCCATAAGGGTAGGTTTCTCCACCAAGGTAGAAAGGAAACCATGAGGAGCTATGTGAAGGTTAAGCTTACAGAATTCCTCATGGAGGGGTGGTTGACATTGTTGCAACATGAGGTTGTTGCAATAGGATTTATGACTTAAAGCATCAGCCATGACATTGGCTTTCCCTGGGGTGTAGGTGATTCCTAAGTCGTAATCCGAGATCAACTCCAACCAACATCTCTGTCTGAGGTTCAAATCTGGTTGGGTGAAGATATACTTGAGACTCTGATGGTCAGTGTAGATTTCGCAACGGTTACCAAGAAGATAATGTTGCCAAGTCTTAAGTGCATAGACTACGGCTGCAAGCTCTAGATCATGTGTAGGATAATTCTCCTCATGTGGATGCAACTGTCGAGATGCATAGGCAATCACATGGCGATCCTACATAAGAATGCAACCTAGTCCCTGTCGTGAGGCATCACAATAGATAACAAAGTCCTTAGTGAAATCCGGTGGCACAAGTATGGGAGCAGATGTCAGGCGTCTTTTCAATTCCTGAAAACTGTGCTCACACTATGGGGACCACTCAAACTTTTTATCTTTCTTGAGAAGTTCCGTGAGAGGTTTGGCCACTTAGGAGATGTTTTCAACGAAGCGGCGACAATAACTGGCTAGACCAAGGAAACTCCTAACTTGTTTGACCGTTTCGGGTGGAGTCCAATCGAGAACGGCTTTAACTCTCTCGGGATTGACAGCAATGCCCTTACCAGAGATCACGTGGCCTAGATAGGTCACTTCTGGCAACCAAAATTCACACTTGGAGAACTTGGCATAAAGACGGTGCTCTCTGAGTTTTCCTAACACAAGCCTAAGATGTTCGGCATGCTCTTCCTCGTTCTTCGAGTAAATAAGAATATCATCGAGATAAACCACGACGAACTTATCTAATTACTCCATAAAGATCGAGTTCATCAAGCGGGAGAAAGTAGCTGGAGCATTGGTTAGGCCGAAAGACATCACGGTGTACTCGTATTGAGCATAACGAGTGACAAAGGCCGTTTTGGGGATGTCCTCGTTTCTGATTTTGATTTGGTGGTAGCCTAACCTCAAATCCATCTTGGAAAAGACTGAGGATCCAGCGAGCTGATCATACAGGTCGTTGATCCTGGGGAGCGGATACTTGTTCTTTATCGTGACCAAATTAATGGGACGATAATCTACAACCATCCGATCCGTACCATCCTTCTTCTTGACGAAGAGGATAGGACAAGCCCAAGGAGAAGAATTGGGATGGATGAAACCCTTTTGCAAGGACTCATCAAGTTGTTTCTTAAGCTCGGCTAACTCCAAAGGTGCCATCTTGTATGGTCTCCTAGAGACTGGAACAGTTCCTGGGATAAGTTCTATGACAAACTCTACATCTCTGTCAGGTGGGACACCTGGCAGTTCTTCTGGAAAAACATCTAGGAAGTCACGGACTACCGGAATATCTTCAAGTTCTGGAAGAGGGCTGGCATTAAGAGAATAGAGTTGACGCCTTCAACTCTAGTGGAGACAGTGACTATTTTGCTAGA
Organism: Triticum aestivum; assembly: GCF_018294505.1. Taxonomy (NCBI): domain Eukaryota; kingdom Viridiplantae; phylum Streptophyta; class Magnoliopsida; order Poales; family Poaceae; genus Triticum; species Triticum aestivum. The sequence continues at coordinate 180,565,316 of NC_057806.1, read as the reverse complement.
TGGATGTGTAAGTTGAACAGATCTAGTGTAACAATCGATCTTGGCATGATGAGCTGTCATCCAGTCCATACCCAAGATGATGTTAATATCTGAAGACTTGAGAGATATCAAAGAAGCAAGGAATACCAGTCTGTCAACAAGGATTTCATTACCATGGCTTACCTTGGAGGTTTGCCATTTGGAACCAAGAGTCTGGATTATTAGTGGAGTCGGCATATCACAAAATGACATGTCATGCAACCGAGCGTAACCTTCGGATATGAAGGAGTGGGATGCTCCACTATCGAACAGAACTGAAGCTGGGTGACAATTGACAAGAAGCGTACCTAGTACGACGTCGGGATCATCTTGAGCTTCTGTAGCTGAGACATGGTGCACACATGCTCGTTCAATGGAGGCTGGCTTGGTACTGATCATCTTGACTGATGTCTTTTCACGGCCAACAGACCTCTCAGATTGGGGTGGAGTATAACTGGACTGAGGGTAGTCGCGTGCATAGTGCCCTGGTTCTCTGCAGGTGAAGCAAGTTCCTGAGGTAGGATGTGGACCTACATTGGCAAGTGGTCCACTAATAGGCCTGGGTGGACCACGTTGCTGAGTTGGGTGAGGCACCACATAGGATGGCCTCAGTGCATATCGAGGTGGAAGAGCTGAGTTCGGAGTCCAAATCCGTCGCTTCTGAGAGCCAGAGCGGGAGGAAGAACCTAGATCATGGTTGTGCTTTCGAGACTCCTCGTAAGTGAGTTGAGCTATCTCTGCATTAATGGCCTTGTTCACAAGAGCCTGGAAAGTATCACAATGATGCAGGTGGAGATCACATCGCAACTTAGGGTTGAGACCCTTCCAGAACCTAGCCTGCTTCTTAGCGTCCGTGGACACTTCTTCTGTAGCATAGCGGGCGATGTTTCCAAACTCTCTACTGTAAGCATCAACAGGCAGCTTACCCTGGGTAAATCTACAGAACTCTTCCCTCTTACGGTCAATGAGAGCCTGAGGAATGTGGTGCTCACGAAAAGCCTCGGTGAAATCCTTCCACGTAGGAAACTGGCCAGCTGGAAGCATAGCCTCATAGCTCTGCCACCAAATACTAGCAGGACCTTCCAGGTGATAGGTAGCATAGGTGACCTTGTCACCTTCAGCTACGTTCACAGAATGCAACTTGTGAGTCATGCTCCGGAGCCAGTCATCCGCATCGAATGGCTCAATGGGGTGATGGAAGGTGGGTGGTTTCAGACCAATGAAGTCGGTGATGGAAACCAACTTCTTACGCTGATGTGCGGTGTTCTGCTCAATCTGTGCCAGCAAGCGGTTAGTCTCACGCTTGTTCCTCTCGGATGCTAACAAAAACTCTGCCATCAAAGGCTGATCAGGAGGATCCTCGTCCCTACCATCTCCGTGGTTCTTGCTACGAGCAACTGAACCTCGGTTAGCAGACGACATCCTGGCACAGAAACCAAGGAAACAAGGATGGAATTAGCATCGACATGAGGATGCGGAATGTAATGCAAAAGCATTGGAAATTCTTGAAATCCTAGGACAATTTCGGCAGCATAACGGCTGTAAATGCTCAAAAGGATTTTGAGACATTCATCAAAGGAATAGCATAATCAATCAGCATCATAATATCAAGGTTCTGGTTCAAACTGAGGACACGCAGAAGTAGTATAACTGTACGGAGACACAACCCAACAATTCTAAGACTTGACGGTTTAGTAACACATCATCCTGAGAGACAGAGAAGAAGCTTAGGCCTTAACCCTCGTAGAAAAGAAGAGGCTAACTCAGAAAGAATGACATGAGGTAAAGGAGTAAAAAGAGCCTTACGTTCCCTTCCACAATCAATTCCCTTATATAACTAAAGCATTTCTAGACTCAACTTCGACCCGTTTGGCTTGGTAATCCTACAGTCAGTCAGGCTCTGATACCAACGCTGTCGGGACCCCGATCCTAAGTCACACCGATCTAGCATGTAACACTTCATATCACTTTGTGGCCTAACGCACGGTATTCCCACGGGTGCCACTTTATCTGGCCCGGGACCGTTTGTGCCTTTTCGCTCACGTATATGATAGTGTCGCTAGCATCCATATGACAGAGAACCTGGGCCGACATTACTAGTCATGAACCCAAAGTAGCAGTAACTTACAAGGACAGGCATACATGAATCAACCTCGAGCATGTCGGTCAACAGCGTATGAATCCGGGCTGTAGCACTGGGCTAACAGGACTCCAGGAACCCGGGCTGTAGCAGGCTAGACAGGACTCTGGATGTCACCGCGTGACATTTACCGGAAGGGACAGACACAGGGATGAAGTGAATCACATGCCGGCCAGTCAAGTGTTCCGGAGCAGTAGTGCTGGGCTAGCAGGACTCTAGTGAACCGGGCTGTAGCGGACTACTATGGAACATGGAAGCACAAGACTACATTTCCCCATAAGAGAGGCTATCAGAGGTAAACAACTAGGTTGTCGGATACCACACTTAGCAATACACGTCACACGTACGCATAACATGCAAGTATGTGATGTACATCATGGCATCACAACATAACTCAAACTCATATAGATAAAGGCCCAAAAGAGCCACATAGCATTCAATACAAACAAGGGTCTCATGACCCATCATTCAGAGCATACAAGCAACGGAAGCATTGCATGTCTGAGTACAGACAACTACAAAAGGAAAAGACTAAGAAGCCTGACTAAACACGACCCTCCCAAGGGTACAAGATCGTAGCTGGGATACAAGCTACTCGTCGAAGTCACTAGTGTAACCAACTGCAAAACATAACTAAGCAAACGTGAGTACAAAGGTACTCAGCAAGTCTTACATCAAAACAATCTACATATGCAACATTATCAACAAAGGGGGTGGTGGAGTTTAACAGCAGCAAGCCAGCTTTGTCTCAGTCGCTAACCTATACTACGAGTATTAGAAACTTCTTTTAGGTGAGAAGACGCACACGAGTCCACATATTCACCTTATCAATACTCCACTATGAATCCGTTCCCGTCTCCCTACGAGAAGGCCATCCATAGCAGTCACGCTTATCTTGCGGATTTTAGAGTATCCACTTCAAGTTATCTATGTACTACATAAGTCCTCCAAGTTTCCATATCCGAGGAAAACGGCTATTCGAATAGATAATATTGACCCTGAAGGGGTGTACTTCTTCACACACGCTCTCGCCACTTATAGCCATGTACACGTCATGTACCTCGGCAACCTTCAAGCGGAAGCCGGGCAAGGGTGTCGGCCACGACCTGACTAACCTCACAAGTCTCTCGTCCAGGTTTATCGCCTATTCGGGTTCCATCCGCAAGGAGATCCGGCCGGGGTGTCGCTCACGGCCCCAAACGATGTGTGCAGGGTTCCCAAGCCCACCATCCGGGTGCCACTTGGTACACCGTGCCATGGTGCCTAGTCTGTCCCAAGCCCGTCCTGTCGGACACCACCTGGTAGACAAGTATCACTACTACAAACGCCAGAAACTAGTTGCGACTCCTGGACAGAGATCAAGTGGGTTAATAAGCCGAGAGGGGCCGGATGACCGTAACCCAATGTGTGGTAGTAACTGGACTTGGATAACATACACAGAACTCAGTGCTTCGGGACGGTTCCAATGAGACAACCCACCATGTACTCCTACAAGTTCACACACTTAGCCTTTACCGGTAGAACATGTTTCACCACTCCGATTCATTCCCGATGAATCAGACCTGACACAACTCTAAGCATAGCTGGCATAAAGAAAAACAAGCATGGATGAGCAGGCACATCAAGGCTCAAGCAACTCCTACTCATGCTAGTGGGTTTCAACTATTTACTGTGGCAATGAAAAGTCATGCAGAGGAATGGGTTCAGCTACAGCAGAAAGTAGCAGTTTGAATCGTTGTTGTCCTAATGCAGTAAAAGGAGCAGGAGCGAGAGAGTGGGATTTTATCGAGATGCTCAAGGGGGTTTGCTTGCCTGATAGATCCACGAAGAAGCACTGCTCCTCAGACAGGTACTCGGGACACCTTCCGAAGTAGAACCTATCGAGAAGGGACGGTGCCGGCAATCAATAAACAACCATATGCAGCAATATGATGCATGAAGATGACATTTCAAAGATGCTATGATTTGCCCTAAATGCATCTAGCATCAATTCGGTTGAATTCCATATGAACCAAGGGTTCATATGCAAACCCAAATTAAATATATAACATGCCATTATTACATTTTCACTTATACAGCAAGTATAAGTTGGTTTTTCATGAATGAAATTGGCATAAATGGATTCCTTGAATTTTTCTGATAATTCTTCATACATAATTTATTTTATTTGGAGTTACGGTTGAATTACTATGAATTTTGGAAGTTTTAACTATTTTCTGGAATTCTCTGAATTATTTAAAATCCAGAAATCAATTATTGTGTCAGCGTGACGTCACAGAGGCGTCAGCAGGGCTGACCAGGTCAAACCTTACGTGTGGGGACCACACGTCAGTGACACTGGGGTTAACCCCGGGTCAAACCCGCGCTGACCAGGGTTTGACTTGACTCTGGGCCCACTGTCAGCGGCTAGTGGGGTGGCTAATGATGGGGATTAGTTCTAATGATCATGCCACGTCGGCAGTCACCGGAGTTCGGCCGGCGACGACCAAACCGCGCGGCGGTGCTTCGCCGGAATGCGCTACAAGCGGCGGAAGAGCGCGCGGAGACCATCGGGGCGTGGCCCGTCGTCGTCCGCATCCAGTGGAGCATGTGGGATGAGCTGGGGAGGCCGGAGCTCGCTGGAGCGGAGCTCAGGGCGGCGGACGGAGTTCGTCCTCGAGACGGCGCAGTGCTGCGGTGCACGGGAAGGCAGGGGGAGAAGGGGGAACCGACGCGAGGCTCACAGTGGACCGGAAGAGTAGCTCAGCGGGCTCCGGGACGCGCTGAGGACGGCGAGCAGCGACGGAGATCCACGGCAACCGAGAGGTTGAAGACGATGGAATTGATGGCGAAGCAGAGCTCCTGGCGATGTGTGGCTCGATGATGAGGATAAAGGTGCAGAGGCGAATCCCTCGGGCACGTCGGGGAGGCGAGAGGGAGGGGGTGGCTGCGGCTATGGCGAACGGCGGTGACTGGCTCTGTTCGGAAGCAAGCAGAGAAGGGGGAGGGAATCCAGAGCGAGAGGATGGGGACGAGAGAGAGCGAGAGAGAGTCGGGGGATCGCGTGGCGTCCTAACGGCGACGGGGAGACATGCAGGGAGGCAGGAGGTGGCCGGCGCGCGGCGAGCACGCGCCCCTGCCTTCTGGCGCGAGGAGGGAGATGACTGGCAAGAGCTTGTGGGCTGGGCCTCTGCTGGGCCGTGGTGGGGCGCCAGGTAAGCGTCAGGTAAGTGTTTTCTTATTTCCTGTTTTCTTTTTCTATTTCTGACATTTGTTCTCTATCCAAAAGAAATGTTAAAACACTTCCATAAATGCTGAACATATTTGTGGCATCTAGATATAATATTCCAGAGGCCCTCACCAGTTCCCAACATTTTTGGAGCCATTAAAATATTTATATAATTTAAACAGCTCCAAATCAAATATTTGTGCATTGATTCAAAGATCCAAAATGTGTAGCAAAAATGTGCATCACCTCTGGTTGTTGTTCCCAACATTATCCAAAGAGCATGAACATTTTTGAAAAGCATTTTGGGTTCATTGAAAATCCATTTTAAAGTTGAACCTATTGGAAAAATTTTGGTGCTAGGGTTTGCAACTTCCCCTTTTCAAATTCATTTGAAATTTAAACATGATGCACAAAGCAAGCCTAGGACCATACCAGAACTAGGGATGTGACAGGAATCAAGCAGAGATAGCTTTAGAACAGCCGGACTTTGTTCCACGTCATTGTTCCTGGGCTTTCCTGTTCACCAATCAGCAAGATCCTGATTGACGTCCTCTTTGGGGACAAAGATCACCTCCAAAGAGAGTCTGTTTGGTTTGAGGTGGTGGACCTTGAGAGCCCATACCATGCGCTACTTGGCCGGCCCGCCTTGGCCAAGTTGATGGCGGTCCCCCACTACGCCAACCTCAAGATGAAGATGCCCAATTCCAGGGGAATTCTGACTGTGGCCAGCGACTACCGGAAGTCTTCCGCTTGCGCGGCCAAGAGCAGTCGGCTGGCTAAGTCCCTGGTGATTGCGGCCGAGAAGCGACTCCTTGAGCGAGCTGTGGAGATGGCTGGCAAGAAGCCGGAGATATCGCCCGACCCGAAGGAGTCAGAAGCCGAAGGTTCGTTCAAGCCGGCCAAAGAGACAAAGAAGATACCCTTGGATCTGGAGCACCCAGAGAGGTACGCCGTCGTAGGTGCAAACCTCGACAGCAAATAAGAAGGCGAGCTCATCGATTTCCTCCATGAGAATCGGGACATCTTCGCATGGTCTCCCAAAGACATGCTAGGTGTGCCGACGGAATTCGCCGAGCACAAGTTACACGTCCGATCTGATGCAAAGCCGATCAGGCAGCCCCTGCGCCGCTTATCAGAAGAGAAGAGAAGAGTTGTCAGAGAAGAGATAGCCCGACTCCTAGCAGCCGGCTTCATTATGGAAGTTTTCTTCCCGGAGTGGCTTGGAAATCCGGTCCTGGTGCTAAAGAAGAACAAGCAATGGAGAATGTGTATTGACTACACGAGCCTCAACAAGGCCTGCCCCAAGGACCCGTTTGCTCTGCCAAGGATTGATCAGGTGATAGACTCCATAGCCGGATGCGAGCTGTTGAGTTTCTTGGATGCGTACTCAGGATATCACCAGATCAAGCTGAACCTAGCTGACAGATTGAAGACCGCCTTCATCACGCCGTTTGGAGCATTCTGCTACCTCACCATGACGTTTGGCTTGAGGAATGCCGGCGCCACCTTTCAGCGTTGCATGCAGAAGTGCCTCCTCAAGCAGCTCGGCAGGAACGCCCATGTCTACGTGGATGATGTGGTGGTGAAGACGGAAAAGCATGGAAGACTGGTGGAAGACCTCAAGGAGACCTTTGAGAACCTGCGCCGGTTCCAGATCAAGCTCAACCCCGAGAAGTGCGTCTTCGGAGTACCAGCCGGCCAGCTGCTAGGTTTCCTGGTCTCTAAACACGACATAGAATGCAACCCAGTAAAAATCAAGGCCATCGAGAGAATGGAGGTACCCAGCCGACTGCTGGATGTGCAGAAGTTCACCGGCTGCTTGGCGTCCATCAGCCGATTCATCAGTCGGTTGGGCGAGAAAGCTCTCCCCTTATACCAACTCATGAAGAAGACCACTTTTTTCGAGTGGAACCATAAGGCGGACGAAGATTTCCACCAGTTGAAGAAGATGCTGACTACTCCACCCGTCCTGGCGGCTCTGACTCCCAAGAAACCTATGCTCCTGTACATCGCCGCCACTAGCCGAGTAGTCAGCACAGCCATTGTAGTAGAGCGGAAGGAGGAAGGCAAGGCGCTACCTGTCCAGAGACCAGTATATTACCTGAGCGAGGTACTGTCGACCTCCAAGCAGAACTACCCCCACTACCAGAAGATGTGTTATGGCGTACACTTTGCCGCCAAGAAATTGAAGCCTTACTTCCAAGAGCATCCAATCACGGTGGTCTGCACGGCCCCGCTTGCCGAGATCATCGGTAGCCGAGATGCCTCTGGTCGAGTGGCCAAGTGGGCCATAGAGCTGGCTCCTTACACCATCTACTACCAGCCCTGCACCGCTATCAAGTCACAAGCACTGGCCAACTTCCTCGTCGACTGGGACGACTCCGGCAAGGAGACTGAGCGGCCATGGAATGCAAATCTTCTCCGGAGATTTTACAGTTGATGTAGTATGTACCATGCTACCTTTTTGTATTAAATTACCAAGACTTCAGGCCCCCTGAGACGAGCTCGGGGACTGCCCTCTTTTGTCTGTACGATAAAAATTATGCCTACAAGTATGTTACTCTTCGTCATGCCGCTTGGCACCGGGCTCGACAAGTCGGCCCGGGGACTTGCCGCCTTGCACTATGAAATGCTTCCTGCAGTCGGACAAGTAGTGTGTAAACGCCTAAGCCGTCTCCTGCCAGAAGCCGCAGCTCGCAGAGCGACTGTACGGTGGGCAGCAGTAAGGTAGAATGGGCATTCGCATGAAAAATGGCTAAGGACCCAAAGCATAAAACATAACTCAAGACGGCTTCCAAACCTTTTTCGCAAAACTGACTCTCGAACAGTCGGATTGTCGTTTTTTATCCAACTTGCTCAAAGAATCTTGAAATCGGCTAAGTACTTGCTTTCCCAAAGTAGCCTAGCACTTGATCCAGCGACAGTCTGCAGAGCGGTTGTCCAATTGGCAAGGCAGGCAACTAGGGGAAAACGGCAAAGGAAAACAGCCAAAAGAACAATGAGCAAGAAAAGATAGACATATATATATAACATAGGCCCTTGGCCGAATTGTCAAGCAGAGATTCAAAATACACCCGCGCGTGGAATTGTGCGAATTAACAAGTTCTTCAAAAGACTACTGAAGCAGATAAAACAAAAGACACAACGGCAGCTTAGGAGGCGGCAGACGGAGTCGGGGGGTCGGAGGAGGCGCTAGTGTCAGTCGTCGGGGCGGTCGGCCGGCTAGTCTCGGCTTGATCGCCTCCGGCAGCAGTTGGATCGATCGCACGCGGCCCATCTGCTCCGTCTTCTGGTGCCTCCGCCTCACCCTCCTCCTTGACGCTGGAGCCGATCACCTCCGCCGAGTCTTTGCCGTACTCTGGGTTCATCCCAAACCACTCCGGCGGGACCTCCTCGCCGTCTTCAGACCACTCGGGGACGAAGATGCTCGTATCGGTGTACTCGGCGATCGCCACAGCACGCTTGACGAGGGCGTCTTCCGTAGCCGCCAGCTCCGGCTGGGCCTCTGACCGAAGTGTGGCCAACCGGTCTAGATCCAGACCCGGGTACCACGCCTTGACGAACCCCAAGGCCCGGCGCGCTCGAGCCCGGGCCGAAGAGCCCTTCCAGGCCTTGAGGCGACCAGCCGCGACCTCCAACCAGTTGGCCGTTAGGCTGGGGGTGCGTGGAGCCTGCATATCCGGCCAAAGGGCGGAGATCGCCTGGGCGCAGACGCGCTGAAGCCGGCGCAGCATCCGGTGAGCCGGCCGGAGGCGAGCCTCGATACTCAAGATGTGCTCATCAAGAGTTCGGGGGGCATCGGCGGCGATCTCTGCGCCCTCCACCCTCCGACTTGCATGATCGACCTCGATGGCTTGGATAGCGGCCTGAGACTGCCCAGGGAAGAAGTCTGCAAAAGACACGAAGAAACAAAAAAGCGAGTCAAAAACTAGGAGTCGGCACAACCTAGGTCGGCGGCTCAAAGAAAGAAAACAAAGAGACTCACCATCAACGATGTCTTCGATCTCGTGAAAGCTGGAGGACATCAACGCCTCCTTGTCAGACCAGGAAGAGCGCTCGCTCGCGAACTCGTCCAGGAGGGCGGCCTCCGTCTCCTCCGCCTCCCTCTACGACTTCGTGGGCAGCCCCTTCTGCTCTACCAACTGAGTGGTCAGCAGATCGCACTCCGCGGCAAGCTTGTTGCACTCCTCCCCTTTGGTGAGCAGGGCGGAGTTGGCTTCGCTCAGCTGTTGTTGAAGAGCAGCGTTGGCCCCTGAAGGAAAGAAAGAAATATAGCAATCATCAATAAAGTAGGTCGCCGGGGAGATCCGGCCCGACTGCTCAGCAGTCGGCCCGAATCTCGGGGACTATAGCCCGCGGGTGCGCTAGCACACCCCCGCGGAAAATAGAAAAGGAGAAGGACTTACTCCGGTTCTCCGCCAAGTCGGTGGTCCGCTTGCCCAACTCTTCAACATTATGGTTGAAGGCGGTGACGCGAAGGTTGTGGTAGTCCTGCAACAAGCATTTCAGACAAAGTTAATACCCAGAAGTTCATCAAATTGGAGTTCCGGGCCGCCTACTCAGCAGCCGACCCGGAACTCGGGGACTACACCCAGTGGGTGCATTGGCGCGCCCCCACAGAGAGGAACAAGAAAAATAAAGGCCCAAAGAAAAGACATACCCGGACGGATGCCCGCGACGCCAGGAACGCCTTGGTGCAGCTCTGGAGGGCATCGCCCTCAGCGTGGAGCTTCGCCTGGACGTCCAGGAGCGCCCGGTTCAGCGGCCCTGTGCCGCCTCCCTGCACCCACCCAACAGGTGCGGCGCTCGTCGCCTCGGCGTCTGGAGCCGCTGAGCTAGCAGTGCCGGCTTCCAGGGGGCGGGGTGCCGAAGTCGCCTTCTCCAGACGACGGCGCGCTGGTGAGCCGACCTGGAGGAGTAGCCTCACCACGGCCTCTTCTTCGGTCGGCGGCACTGGAGGGTCTGCTGGCTGCTCGCCTTGCACGCCTTCAGACGGCGGCGGAGGCGGCGGCGGAACTTTCACGCACGGAGTAGAGGACTCGCCGCCTTCCCTCTCCTCGACGAGGTTCTCCCCGCCGGCTCCTCCATTCTGCCCCGTGAACTCCGGCGGCGGCGGCGCAGAGTTCAGCGGGGTAACAAGCAAGGCCGCCTGGCGGTGTGCGGCTTCCTCAGCCTGCTGCTTTGCCGCGGCGGTGGCTTCGGCCTCCGCTAGTTTTTTCTTGGCGGAGGCCTCCGCCCTATCGGCCTCCTCCTTCTCCAGGTGGAGGGCCTCTTCTTCATTGCGCTTCTCCTATGCATTCCGCTCCGTCGCCTCCCGAAGGTCGGCAGCGGGGTCTATCCGCCGAGTGGTGGCGGGCGTCTCCGCTGACCCCATGACGGAGGCGGCGGCAACCCGCTCAAGAGAAAGGGGAGCCCTGAAGAAAGAAGGGCGAGCAGAGACTCAGACAAAACACGAAGAAAGAATAAACTTTGAAGTCAGAATACTTACGCAGAGACCAACGGCGGCTTATTCACTTCCTTACGGAAGCGGATGGCCTTCGCGGCTGCCTCGTCCCGCCGGGTCACCGCAGCCGAGCCCTTGGGCTTCTTCGGCCGACTGCCAAACAAAGTCGGCGCAGCCCGACGCTTCTTCCCACCGCCTGGAGCGCCCGACGTGGCAGAAGAGCCCGCTCCCGGCTGGCTGGCTCCTGGGCGATGGTGAGGGGCGACTCCTCCCTCGGCGTCGTCTTCAGCCCAGTCGGCAAAGGTAGCCGAGGGCCTGAAGTCTCCTGTCGTCCCTCCTCCTCCCTCGGCGTCGTCTTCCAGAGCCGCCGCCCCCAGATCGGGGTCGTCGACGTCGCTCTCCGCCCGATCGATGGCGAACTCACGGGCCGGCCCTGAGGTGCCGGCTGGTGGGTGAAGAAGGGGATTCTAACCAAAAAGCAGACTGATTAGAACAAGACTCGGCAAGAAGAAGACAAACTAAAGAAAAGAAAGGCGACTCACCACGGGCGGGGGGTTGGCGCGGGAGTATGGCTCCTTGCCGAATCGCCAGTCCTCCGGGAGCCTACTGTCTGAGAGGTAGTTCACCATCAGGGCCACCTCTTCGTGAGGCATGTCCTTGGTGCACATCCGACTCGGGTCGCGGCCCCCGCTCATCTAGCATATCAGGTCAAGGCGGCCTTGGAGTGGGAGAACTCGGCGCGAGACGAAGGCGGCTAGCAGGTCCGGGCCAGTCAGACCCTCCGACTGCGTCAGCACTCGGAGTCGCGTGATGGCGCCGGCTCTCGCAGGCGTCAGCGACCTGGCCCGGTACGACCAGTTGGGCAGTCTGCCAGCCGGAAAATTAATGTAGAAGTAGGACCACTGCCACATCTTCACCGACTTCATTACGAGATGGAGGGGAAGTGGTTGTCGGCTCCTGTCCTTCGCACGGCGATGAAGGCGCCGCATTGAGCCGGCACGCCGGCGGCCTGGGTGCCGAGCTTGCAGAAGAAGAACTCCCCCTAGAGCTCGAGGGTGGGGAGGACTCCCAGGAAGCCCTCGCACAGAGCCACGAAGGCGGACAGCAGCACCACTATGTTGGGGGTGAGGTGGTGCGGCTGGAGTCCGTAAAACTCCATGAACGACCGGAAGAAGCTGCTCGCCGGCAGCCCCTGCCCGCGCAGGCAGTGCAAGCGGAAGATGACCCGCTCGCCCTCCCGCAGGGCGGGGGAAATCTCCCCCTCCGGCGCGAGACGCACCTGCACGCGATCCTCACCGGGAAGCCGACGGGTCCGGCGGAGGAACTCGATATGGTCTTCGTGGACCTCGGAGCCGTCCCAGGTGCCGGAGCGCACTGGGGGAGGCGCGGCAGTGGAGGAAGAGCTCATCGCAAAGTTGTCGCCGTGGTGTTCGCCAGAGCTTGGGCGTGCGGCGAGGCGAAGAAGAGAAGAGGAAGCAGGAGAGCGAGGAGCTGCGAGGAGGAAGAAGCGAGGGGTAGTGGGAAGGAGGGGCGCGCGTGCCCCCCTCTTCCCCCTACTTATAGTCCTATGGGCTGCGAAGCCGAGGGGGCAGACGTGGGGATTTACTGCGCCCGCAGCCCCACGAGCCCCATGATCCACGTAAAGTTACTGCGCGCAGTAACTTCACAGGAATCCCAACCGCCCGTCAGGGCCGCAGCGGATCCGCTCGGGCGCCGAGGCGCAGTAGTGGCGGGCCCTGCCTATGGGCCTGTCCCGTCGCGCGCGTGGGATGGCAGAACGGCCTGGCCACGTGCCCTCGTGTGACAGGCCCGGAACGGGCGGCGGCCTGGAAGCTTAGCTAGCACGCCACTTGAAATCCCGGCGCGACGTTCGAACTACTGAGCAAGTCAGAATTGAGTGAGTCTGAGTTGGGCGAGTCCGACTCCTTCTAGTCAGCCCGGCGGAAGTCAATCAAGACCATGTGTTGCACCCGGAAAGAGAAACTGTTGAGGCTTCTCGGCCGATCGTCCGTGGCGCCTCACCAGCTTCGGGGACTACTGTCGGAGTAATGGGCCATGGGTAGGCCAACCCGAGCCCCATGACCTTTCAAGACATCGGGGCAGGCTGCGCCCCTAAAGACCACAGGGCGAAGAGCCGCCTCCTGGGGAGTCTACAGCAAGGCGGCCGACTGCCCGCTCATGGCCGAGTCCTAGGGACGACTTCCAGAGAAGCCGGCTTTGGGGAGTCGGCCGGCGACTCCAACAAACCGTGACCTCATCGAGGGGGACGGGCAGGGGCGTAGCTACAATGAAGCCCACTCCCCGCCCATTACCCAGGGCAGGCATGGCTACAGCGCGCCGTACTTGGGAAAATCTCCCTGCGGCGTGGCACTGTTGCCCAGCCGGCCCTGACATCAGCACCACTGTACATGGTCCTGCGCCCATGACGGCTTGTCTGTACGGCCTGGAGGCAGCAGGGCCCACCAGCCAGCGAGACCTCGGGAGACGGTGGGAGCACCGCCAGTCGGACCCAACGGGAGTCGGCCCGAGGGAGTCGGCCGAGCCCTCCCCCGGGGCCCACGCGCCATTAATCGAGAAGAGATCGGGAGTGGCCAAAGTGATCGCCCGCCAGGCGGCAGGGCTGTTGCCATGACCCCATGACCAAGCTTGCATCATCAGGAGCACGGCTACAGTGATCAGCAGCAGGCAAGACCCGCCCGCGGCGGACGCGGCCTGTCGGCTCCATACCAGACCAGTCGGCGGGGCCCACCAGCCGGTGGGCCCCAGCAGTCGGCGGAGAAGTCGGAGGTCAGAGACACTGACGACTGGGCCCGTGCCTAGTCACATTACCATTGTACCCCTGGGGGGTAGGCCTATATAAACCCCCCAGGGCACCCATGCAAAGGGTTGGATCCCAGTAGTTCTATACCTCACCAGATAGAGGGAGAGAGCTAGCCTTGCCCTCTCCTACCACCATACACAGCTCAAGGAGCAACCGTGTAAACCCTTGACTATAGTGATCATGCGGAGACCCCGCAGAGCAGCAGTAGGGGTATTATCTCCCCGGAGAGCCCCGAAGCTGGATAAGATTCACCGACGTGCATGTCTTCGCCTCATCTCGTTTTCAGGCACCGGCGACGTTCTACTCGCCCCCACCATGATAAGCCATCTGTTGGCATATGTCGCACCAAACCCCCGACAACAACACTTGATTGGGGGCAATTAACTGTCGGGAGAAATGTCAGAACAGGGGCAAACCATCTGTCTTGGATCGTGTCACTGCCGGCAGAAGTACTTAAAGGAGGACAAAAGGTCGGGAGAAATACATACAAGAAGGAATGCACACTTCCAGGACTAATTAAGGTCACCCTATATGCCGACACAACTAAACCCAGGCCAATAGTCTGCCGGGAGGCCCATGGTGTAACGCCCCGGACACATCCGTCGGTGGTCGTTACTCCTGGCGGGATCTAGACTGGCCCACAGATCAACACTAGTCTTTTCTACGCACTTTGTCCTCAATCGTGCGCACCCGGGACCAACTTCCCGGTCGGTCACCCATCCTAAATTACTCCAAGCTAAGCACACTTAACTTTGGAGTTCTTTCTGAATGGGCTCCCGAAAAAGAAGGAATTCCTTATTGATATGAGTAGTCTATCATCCCTAATAAGCCAGGCTATCACATACACCCCCACTCAGAGGAACCGACGTCCTCGTTGGGCCACAGGAACATTTCCTCTTGGCACATACGTCTATGTATCCAGTCCGGTACATGTGCCATGCAATCTGCCATGACGGGTCACAAACATCATGAACAACATGACCGTGCACATGTCCGCAAACATCCGTGTAACCACAAGGGTTGGCTCTGATACCAACCTGTAATGCCCTGAACACATCCGCCAGTGGTCATTACTCCTGGCGGGATCTAGACTGGCCCCACAGGTCAATACTAGTCTTTTCTGCGCACTTTGTCCTCACTCGTGCGCACCCGGGACCAACTTCTTGGTCGGTCACCGATCCTGAAATTACTCCAAGCTAAGCACGCTTAGCTTTGGAGTTCTTTCCGAATGGGCTCCCGGAAAAGAAGAAATTTCTTATTGATATGAGTAGTCTATCATCTCTAATAAGCTAGGCTATCATCTTTAATAAGCCTGGCTTATTGGGCCAAGCGCGCGAAGAAGCCCAAACTGTTCGCACCAAAAGAAATATAGTTGTCGGCCCGACCAGTTTCCCCCTAACCAAATCCTCGTCCCCAACACTCCTCCCCAACCAACGCCTCCTATGCCGCCTGCCGCCGCCACTACCGAGCCCCTCCGCCCACGACGGAGACTTCCACCACTGACTCCCTCCGCCGCAGTTTGCTACCATCCTTGTCCTCGCCAAGATCGACACTGAGCGCCACCGGTTCCCCGCACCTACTGTCGCTCCTCTGCTCCTTGGTCCCTGCATGAGCTCACACACAGCAAGCACGCGCCACTCCCCCATGGCATCGTTGTCACGGCCTATCCCCAGCGCCGACCCTGCTGCTGGTCCTCGCCGGCCGAGCGCATCACAGCTGGTCCGCTGGCGGACCTCCGTCCGCCTCTGCGCCCATGGACGGTCTCCAACACCCAACTCTGGTCATCGACGCCTCGCCTAGCCTGTGCCACGCCCGTGGCCGCTGCACCGCCACCGCATCGGAGATTCGTTGTCATTGCCCTTGGTCGCTCCAGGAGCTTGAGGCTAGCATTGCCCCAGATCGGCCAGCTCCCAAGCCTCATCCACCACCTGTTGCTGCTTTGCTCCTCCGCCTCTCATGATGCATTCCTTTTTTGGCAGCATGATGTATGTATGGATTGTATGAAGTATGAACCAGAAAAAACATTTCAATTGGATTGATGTATGTCCAGGAGCTTGGGGTCATCTCTCATGCAATTCCCTCTATTTGGTTTGGTTTTGATGTATGATTGTATAACAGATTGACCCTCTCAAGTCCCACTTATGCATTTTTTAATTTTATATCAAATTAACGAATACATTCAGTTTCTTTTGGATAATGCACCTAAATACAGTCAAGTGTGTAGTCATTCGAAATTTTGGATACTTATCCATTGCAGCAAATGCCTGAATTTTGTGTTAGTCATGCATGGGAGTGTGAATCTGTAACGGGAATTTTCAATGCACAACATACAGGTGAGGCTAGAACTAATGGGAATAATAGCTAAAAATGCAACAAACGTATCTGGACATGTAGCAGGGAAGATATCAAGAGAAGTCATTGAAGTAGAGAAGCGGCATACCGTGAAGGGCACAAGCTGTTGCGCGAAGAGTTCATAGACCCACTGCATGGTTTTTCTTCTGAGGTGTATATGTTGTAAGCATGCTGTTTCTAAGAAATGGGCCTTCTCATTGGCTTTACTTTGTGTTGCTTCTATAGATACTATTAGATATGTCATATGTCGGAGGAAGGCTCATGCTAGTGGGCATGGCTGGCTCTGAGAACAGTTGCAGGACAAATTGGACATGAAGCCAAATCTGAGCTCTGCATTGTTACAAAACATTATAGTTGAATGTTTTTTGAGTTTTTCTTTGAAAAAATGATTGACATTTGTTGCGGCTAAGCTAACTAATGAGAAGCAAATTGCAAATTCAGTTAATATTTCTTTTGCACATCTGCTTCATAACACTGGTTAGTCTTGCGCAGACGTGAAGAATTAATCAGGGGAACATGACACTGATGTAGGTGGTTGAGTTGATTGCCAACAGTGAACCACATGTTCCATTCTCGGACAGCAAGCTCACAATGTTATTTCGGGTACGTGATAACCACAATACCACATGTCGTTTCTATACATCTTCCTCTTATTAGTACTTAGCTAAAAGATTATGTCTCTTCAATGGAATTTCAGCAATGTGCTACTCTATTAATGAATACTTCCTCCATCCGGAAATACTTGTCGTAGAAATCGATGAAATGGATGTATCTATAACTAAAATAAGTCTAGGACAAGTATTTCTGGACGGAGGGAGTATTTATTTTTTCTGAGACATGTTGACATTTTTATTCCTTAGGAGCCATATATAAAAAACCATTTGTACTCAGATGTATTGTAGGATTAAAAATTAAAAGTTAGTAAAGCATGAACACTAATAGTCAGTGTAGTTTATGTTTCTTCGCAGATTGTACATACCTTATTTTTACTTACACTACAGAATAACAACGTATAACTAAAGTGTTAACTTGGATTTACTATGTCCTTTAAATTTCATTTAAGTTCTTGAAACATATGTCCAGAGCTATCATATTTACTTCATTTACTCTCTTTTTTAACACTTATGTGAATGATGATTGGAGCCTTATGCATGGAAATTTCTATTCTTTTCTTTTGTAAATGACATTAGTACTTGCATTAATACGTAATGATCTCATCAGATATAATGCTTCAGGCTTGATTTTGCTGCAGGTTTACTATAGAGGTAATTATCTCATTGCTTTCATATTCCATCCAGTATCCTAATTGTTTTGTATGTTCATTCTGATCTTCTACAGGTTACTGGAATATTCACAAGTTGCTGGAGCTTTGGAAGACCTACAAGTTGCTGGAGTGTTAAACAATATCTAATATGGCCTTGTTTGTTTGTTGGACTTGGGATATTGGCAGCTTACTCTACTAATTTTGGTCGTTCTTTTTTTGGCACATAAGTCAATGTATGCCTTTTTTGTATGTGAGGCACAATTTCTCCATAACATATGTAAATTTTCTTGTGTGGTACAATGTACTTATATATGTGTCTCATGTATAAATCTAGAAAAAAATGAATTTTTTCTGTTCAAGTTATTGAATAAAGTTTAGGTTTTGTATAAAGGTAGGAACATATTGTGATTGAATATTAAATATGGCAGAAGTTGCCCGGAATAGCCTGAAACAAAACATGATGGCATATTATCTGCCAGGTAAACTTGTTCGTGCCGGCAGTTTAACTGCTGGCAAGTTCATCCATCGGGGTAGGGAAACTGCCAGGAATAGTTATCTGCCAGGAGAATTTATTGCCATCAGCCGTTCTTGTGGCAGTTCTATCTGTCGGGAGAAATCCTCTCCCGGCAGTTTACCTGCCCCTCAAGTGCTTTCTCTTGGCAGTTTTGTTGCCCCCGCGTTGGTGTTGTGGTGTAGTGTGATATGCAAGATATGATATGCAATGCATATGCGTGCTCCGGAAGGGAAAGAATGATCATGGCATCAACTTGGCAAACCAAGTATGCCACTGGAGACATGAGGTGATTTCGGTCGAAATCGATATAAGGATCACCGGAAACAGATGCACGGTTTGCAAATGACAAGCAAAACAAGAATGACGCAAAACTGCGATTAACAGCATGATAGCACTTAGAATGCAACAAGAAACTAAGCTACTGCACTCCAACATAGCAACAAAGCATATAACAGTGATGTACAAGAGATGCTTGACAAAACATGAACACTGAGCTACATCTAAATCACAATAGAACAGGTTCAAACAAACAGGGCAAAAGTGCAAAAGATATCAGCAGCACAGACTTAGTGAAAATACTAACATGTCAAAAACAACATCAGGAAGCAATGTTTAGAGCAAGCAAACAACATGCTACGGAAACATATCATGGCAAACAAAGGCATGGCATGCTTCTACTAAATGCATAGAATAAAACTCAGCTACTGAACATGAGCCGAAAGGTCACAGAACGTATGATAACACCCATGTAAACGTAGCATGTTTTATAAACAGATTCAGACTTGGTGGAATTCAGGACATGTCAGAAACAGATTCATGATAGCAACTTTCCAAGCTCATGCCACTCACCGCAATGCATTACATGACAATACAAGCATAACAACAGTAAGAAGACATGCTCAAGATGCTAAGAATGGCAAGAGCAAGTTCATAGGATGCATGGATCACTAGCAAAACACATGGCAATATTGATTATCATGTTAACAATCTGCCAGGAACATTATTTAGCAAAAGTAGAGCGGGTGGGGCGATGTGGGCGTGGGGGACGGACAAATCCCCGACTAACACGTGGCGGCGGCGGAGGTGGCGGACACGTCCTTCGGTGGAGGAGGTGTGTCCGGCGGCGGAGAGGGAAAATTGCTAGGGTTCATCTGCGAAGAGTGGCCGCGGGGTGGAGCGTACAATACTCGGACTACAGGAGCAGATTCGAGCGATTAGATACATATAAAGGAAACGACCAGGTTGCCCAAGCCGTCTTTTGCCGGACGTTTTTCACGTGGGGTCACCATGAGCTCTTTCTCTCGCTTAGCCGAACAGCCGCATGGTGGTCTGTGGCTGAGAGTGGGCCTTCGGTACTGTATGCACTACTAAGCCATCTCCTGGAATGAATGTATCGGGCCAAGCTGCCTGCCTCCGGGACGAGACTAGCTGGCGCCGGGGCGAACTGTAGTGCAACTGTAATAAAGGCGGAAGTGGTCCCTGAGCATCGCTTGGTGTTATCCGTGTTTGCACGTGATGAGAAGGTATACGGGTGAGGAACACACTTTAATTTTCGTGTAGTCACGGCGGAGGTCGTCGACGACAGCCGGGTGCAGGCTTGAGGCCGGCGAAGCACCCCGGCGCACCCACTGGGGTAGCCATCGAGCCTCCGGGTGCTAGAAGAGGGGCCAGGCGATGCGGACGGGCAGTCGGGCGAAGCTTTCCAGCCAGCCCGGTGTTGAAGTAGACGATCGGGCTATGACGCGGGCCGCTGGCCAGCCGGCCGAGCGGCAACGTGCGCTGGCGGGCGCAGACGGTGCGGTCTTTTTTTACCACCTTTTTTTACAGCCGGCATCTCTTTTTCTTATCTCCAGTCGGGTTCTTTTCTTTCTTCTCTGTTTCTTTCTTTTTTCGCTCTAGCCAGCAGGGGAGCCCGTGGGACACAGCCGGCTCGGGAGCGGCGAGCCGGCCATCCAGCATGCGGGAGGCCGGGACGCGGGCGGAGCCGGCCAGCCAGGATGTCGACGGAGCTGGCAAGTGGCCGGGTCGCCGGGTTGGCGGGCGGAGCCGGCAAGCGGCTGGGTCGCCAGGTGTCGGGAAGGAGCCGGCGGCCAGGGCGGCGGTAGGAGTCGTGGTCGGGTCGGAGGACTCCAGCGAACGGGGCCGAACCCGGTGCTGCAGGTGGAGGCAGTGAGAGGCGAGCCGGGCGTGGGGCGGGAGGAGCCTGCCTGGAGGCGAAGACGCGCGGGAGAAGGAGAGGTGAGGCGACCGCGAGGGACTCGGTAGGCATGGAGAGCCGGCGTGGGTGAAGCCGGTAGGCAGGGTAGCCGGGAAACCGGCAAGCCGGGCGGCTGGAGCCGCCTGTCGAGAAGCGGTGGAATCCGGTATGCGCGGGGCAACGCATGAGGCGGCCGTGGTTCGTGGAGATGGTAACGGGGCGCAGGGCGGGGCGAGCCGGGGTGGAGAACCCGGTCGGCCGTGTCCAGCACGGACAGGCGGCGCGGTGGCCGAGCCTGGCGGAGGCGGCCCAGCGAGGCGGAGCCGGGGAGTCGGACGACGCCAGTGGAGGAGCGGCGCCGTGCGAGGGCGCGCACGGGGGCTGGGCGCGTGGACACCAGGTAGCGGGCAGAGCCGGCTTGTGGGACACCAGACACCGGCAAGCTGGCTCGGCGTGCGGGCAGGAGGCGGATCCGGGGCCGACATGGGTGGAGGGCGATAGCGTCATGAGCAGGCGGAGGCCGGCCGCATCGCGGGCGGGACAGGCCGTCAGCAAGGCCGGGAGGGGGACCCGGGGCACGCGGACGGGGCTACAGCGACAACTCGGCCGGTGCAGGACGCAGAGCTGGCAAGCGGAGCTGGCGCACGGGAGGCGACCGGGGCGACCCAGCGGACAGGCGCAGGCGAAACCGGATGAGGAGCAGCTACTGGGCAGGAGCCACGGGCGTTGCAGCGTGGTGTGGGCAAAGCCAGCTGGTGATGGGTGTAACGCCCTCGATGCGGCTATATCTCCCACGTGTCGAAGCGCGACTTAGAGGCATAACCACATTGAAAGCAATGTCGCAAGTGAGGTAATCTTCACACAACCCATGTAATACATAAAGGGAAAGAGATACATAGTTGGCTTACAATCGCCACTTCACACAATTACATGAATAAAGCATTACATCAACCAGATACAATCAAGGTCCGGCTATAGAACCAAAATAAAAGAAGACTACCCCAAATGATACACAGATCCCCGATCGACCCCAACTGGGCTGCACTACTGATCAACTGGAAAGAAACAATACAAAGGACAAGGTCTTCATCGAGCTCCTCCTTGAGCTTGGTTGCGTCACCTGCTCGGTAGCATCGGCACCTGCAAACTGGTTTTGGAAGTATCTGTGACTCACGGGGACTCAGCAATCTCGCACCCTTGCGATCAAGACTATTTAAGCTTATGGGTAAGGTAAAGGTATGAGGTGGAGCTGCAGCAAGCGACTAGCATATATGGTGGCTAAACATACGCATATGAGAGCGAGAAGAGAAGGCAAAGCACGAACGAAGAACTATGATCAAGAAGTGATCCTATAGCAACCTACGTCAAGCATAACTCCAACACCGTGTTCACTTCCCGGACTCCGCCGGAAGGAGACCATCACGGTTACACACGTGGTTGATGTGTTTTAATTAAGGTCAACTTCAGGTTTTCTACAACCGGACGTTAACAAATTCCCATCTGCCCATAACCGCGGGCATGGCTTTCGAAAGTTCAAAGCCCTGCAGGGGTGTCCCAACTTAGCCCATGACAAGCTCTCACGGTTAACGAAGGATAAACCTTCTCTCAAGACATTCCGATCAGACTCGGTATCCCGGTTCTACAAGACAACTTCGACAAGTTAAAACAAGTCCAGCAACACCGCCCGAATGTGCCGACAAATCCCGATAGGAGCTGCACATATCTCGTTCTCAGGGCACACTCAGATGAGACATCCTACGAGTAAAACCAAACCTCAAGTTGCCCCGAGGTGGCCCCGCAGTCTGCTCGGTCGGACCAACACTCAGAGGAGCACTGGCCAGGGGGGTTTAAATAAATATGACCCTTGGGCGCGCGACCCCCAAGGGAAAAGAAAATGCTAGGTGGCGAATGGTAAAACCAATGTTGGGCATTGCTGGAAGAGTTTTATTCAAGGCGAACTGTCAAGGGGTTCCCATAATAGCCCAACCGCGTAAGGAACGCAAAATCCGGGAACATAACACCGATATGACGGAAACTAGGGCGGCAAGAGTGGAACAAAACACCAGGCATAAGGCCGAGCCTTCCACCCTTTACCAAGTATATAGACGCATTAATTAAATAAGAGATATTGTGATATCCCAACAAGTAAACATGTTCCAAAAAGGAACAACATCTCCATGTTCCAACAAGGAACAAACTTCAATCTTCACCTGCAACTAACAACGCTATAAGAGGGGCTGAGCAAAGCGGTAACATAGCCAATCAACGGTTTGCTAGGACAAGGTGGGTTAGAGGCTTGGTTCAACAATATGGGAGGCATGATAAGCAAGTGGTAGGTATCGTAGCATAGGCAAAGCAAAAGAGCGAGCAACTAGCAAGCAAAGATATAAGTGATTTCGAGGATATGATCATCTTGGCTGAGATCCCCCAAGAAAGAAGAATGAGTCCATGAAGAAGACCAATGGACGTAGTCAAACGGGTCCTCACAAACGCGACGTTATCGGAACCACCCGAAGAAGCAACACTAGAAAGAAGCAAACAACACATCAACATGGCATGATGCACAATCGAGTATGATGCATGTCCGGTTTAATGAAGCATGGCATGGCAAAGTGCACAAACAATACTACAAATTAAGTGGAGCTCGTTATGCAATGGAGTTACATATTGAAGAAAACACCCCATGACTTATTTAGTTCTCTCTCGTTTATGTACAAAACAAGATTAAATGTTGTTAGCAAGGCAAGGGTGAATCAAAGTAAACTACCTATCTAGTCATGTTTAAATGAGGCCAAGCAACGAACAACAATTCTGGAAACTCCTCATGAGCATATTATAGATTTGGTATTGTTCTGCCCTAAACATTATTTTAGAGTTGTTAAACATGCAAAGTAAGGCCACCATGTTAAACTAGGCAAAATTCTACCCCATTTACATATAAAGTTTATTAAATTCCGAGTTACGGTTATTTAGTTAAGAAATAAAGCATTTTAGCATGAATAGGAGCAAATTTAATCAAACATCATTTCAAACATAGTTGAAAATGGCAGATTATGAAAGTAGATAAAATTCTGAGCATTTTACATATATAACATGTTTTATTTGGATACATGGACATTTAGTTATGAGCATTTTAAAATGATGGCATTTACTATAAATATGCATGCACTGGAAATTTAGGAAAAAACAGAATAGAAAAAATCTAAACGGGCTGAATCTGGAGCTGCACGAGCTACACAGGCCAGCGGTAGATAGATATAGAGCGCTCTATGCGCAAGGCAACAGCAGCAGCAGAATCGGGCCAAGCCCAAGCGGCTGGATGTGTGGTGTGCAAAAAATGTAAATAAGAGGCAGAAATAGGGGCGCTTGGGACTCGAACCCAGGACCTCCTGGATAGAACAGAGGGGCACTAAGCGCTATGCTAGAGGGAGGACTTTGCATTGAGAGGGGCGCCTGGCTCTTTTCAACCAGCCCCGGAAGGCCGAGCCCTGTGCTCTACCGCACACAGGAAGATGACGACAGTGCCTGCAGCCAACGGCGGCGACCACCGGAGTAGTGGAGAACCAGCGGGGGTGCGGGATAGCGAGGTGGTACTGCTACGGGATGAGCGTGTGCATGTGCGCATGAGTGCGTGCGCGCGGACAGGCTCTCGCGGCCATGGCAAAGCGGCGCGGCGAGGATGGAGGCTATGGCCGAAGGCCGAGCCAGGCAAGGTGTGCACGCATGGGGCTGCAGCGATGCGGGAGCCAGGGCGGGAGCTGTCAAGGTGAGGTCCAAGCAAGGCGCTAGCATCCAAAGGACATGTAGACATGGCCGGGGCGGTGACCTGCAGGTGCGGGCGCAGGAGTTCAGGCCGGAGGCGGCCATGGCGTTCCCTGATTCAGCAACGACAACAGCTTGCAGGCGGGCTCGCGGGGCAAAGCGGCGGCTTGGAGATGGGTGCCAGCGTTGGGGCTTCCTGCCGGCGCGAGAAGGCAGCGGCGCGTGGCTTCCGCTGGCGAGGCTCCTGCCCAACAGAGAAGAGAGGGAGAGCTGAGAGACCCAGGGAAGAAGAAATAGGAAGAGAAGGAAAAGAAAGAGGCAGAGGATGGCGTGACCTATTTGTCGTTGGCAGCTAGGTGGCATCGGGGTCCCGAAGTAGCACGGACGAAGAGGAACGACAAGGCAGCGGCCTGGTGGTGATGGTCAACGCCGGTGGGCGCGCTTGCTGGAAAGAGGCGGGGCTAGGTGCGTCTTCGTTCAGTCGCTCGAAGCAGAGGCGGGGTTAGCTGACGACGGCACGATGCGAGGTGAGGAAGAAGCGGTCATGCTGCCTCGGTGTTGCAGGAGGAGGAGTTTGGGCCAGCTGGTGCCTCGGGCGTGAGCGTTCCCGCTCAGGAGGAGCTCCTGCGATCATAGGCGAAGGACGACTGTAACACCCTGGATGTAACTTTCCCAATTTGTACTCCAACTCTTGCCGTTTCCGGTGTTAAGTTATATTTATTTCCTCGGGTTCGGGTTCTTTGTCTCCTGTGTTGTTGTCGTTGTCATGCATCTCATATCATGTCATCATGTGCATTGCATTTGCATACGTGTTCGTCTCATGCATTCGAGCATTTTCCCCGTTGTCCGTTTTGCATTCCAGCGCTTCGTTCTCCTTCGGTGGTCATTTCTAGCTTTCTTTCGTGTGTGGGGATTAAACATTTCCGGATTGGACCGAGACTTGCCAAGCGGCCTTGGTTTACTACCGGTTCACCGCCTGTCAAGTTTCGTATCATTTGGACTTCGTTTGATACTCCAACGGTTAACCGAGGGACGGAAAATGCCTCGTGTGTGTTGCAGCCCAACACCCCTCCAATTTGGCCCAAAACCCACCTAACTCTGCTCCATCATCTAGAGCGTTCGATCACGATCGCGTGGCCGAAAACCGCACCTCATTTGGACTCTCCTAGCTCCTCCTATGCCTATTTATACCCCCTCCCCGAAAAATCCGGATCCCCTCGTCCTCAAACCCTAAAAATCCGTCTGCGTCGCCGCCGGACGTGTCTAGGGCAGCCGGACAACGTCCGCCCGTCACCGCCGCCAACCGCCGGCCGCCACCTGTCCGCGCCCCGCGCCCACTTCCTCGCCGGCCCACCGGGCCCGCCTCCGGCCCCCGCAGCCCAAAGGCCTCCGCCGCCCGCGCCCGATCTCCGCCTCCCGCGCCCGTCTCCGCCCCGGCGACCGGACCCCGCCGGCCGCCGCGCGCCGCCGCCTCGCCGGTCGAGCTCGCCGCGCCGCCCCCAGGCCGAGCTCCGGCCGCCGCCACCGCTGCGTCTGCGCCCGCCGCCACCAGCCGCCGCCGCCGCGCCGTGGCCGCCACCCCGCCGCCTCTCCGGCTCCCCGCCGGCCGGATCCGGCGAGATCCGGCCCGGGAGCACCTCACCACCGTCATCCCGCTCCGGCGAGCTCCATCCCCGCCGTGAACAGTGCCCGCCGGTGCCTCGGTTCGCGTGCCGGTCAAACCCTAGATCCGAGGGTTGTTTTTTTTCTGTCCCTGATATTTTGAGTCCAAGTGCTCATCTTTATGACCCTGTAACTTTGCATCCGTAGCTCCGATGCATGCATATAGCATATCAAAATGTTCATCTCAGAGAGTACATCATTTCATTCCATTGTGTCATTTTCATTTGAGTTCATCTTGATGCTCAAAATGCTGTTAGAAGAGGGCTACTTGAGATAATTGTCAGATCTGCTATTCCATTTAGGTTTTTGTCATTTTTGCCATGATTATTGTGTGCATGCTATGCCCTGATGCTCTACATGTGTTTTGTTAAGGGTTTTGTCATCTTTCCAGAGGTGCAACTCATGTATTTTTATGATGTGTGTGGTGACTAGTGCAAGCTTGCAAAGTGATGCACTTGCTAATTCTGTTTTCAGGGACTTAGTAATTTCACTAAGTCCTTGACCTGTTTATCTCATGATGCCAAATGTTCATGTTGTTTCCTAGTGATCCGTGCCTCTTTTGAGGATGATCAGTAAGGATGTTTTGTTAATATTGTAGTTCTCTATCCAGCTATGTCTTTGTTTGAAATTATGGAGCACCCTAGCTTGAGTCAATCGAGCTCTACTTTTGCTACTTCGTGAATCTGGGCAGATTGTCAACTTGTTTGCAATTTTGCCGGTGATGTTGTAGTTGATCCGTGCGAGCTATGCTATTGTTCTTGCCATGTCTAGCTTTAATTTTGTGCATTCTTGATGGATGTATGTTTGTCTTGCCATGACTTGCACCGTAGTGAGTGCATCGAGCTCGTAGACATGCCTACTTGAGTTATATTTCAGCATGTGTCAGTTTTTCACTAAGTCTGAAAACTGATTATGTTTTTGCTATGCTCACATGCTTGAAATTGTATTTTCTAATCCCTTTTGGCTCAAGGTCACTAAGGGACTTTTGTTAAGATCTTTGAGTATCTCCATGCCATGCTTTACTTTTCCATGATCAGGTCCGGTATCATGTAGTTTTGTTGCTCCGAAGAGTGCTACCTGATCTGAAATTCCAGACAAGTGTTAATTTCACTAAGTCTGAGATCTGTTTGTCATATGCATTTTTGCCATGCTTGTTTGAACCTATTAATGGATGAATTGGCCATAGCTCAATGCTAGACTTTTGTTAAGCATCTTGTTTTGAATCCCTGCCATGTATTTTGTTGTCATGTTTGGGTGCTGTAGCATGTTCATCTTGTTGCATTTAGATGGCTACTTGCTGTAAATCGCAGACCGGTGTCATTTTTGAATCGCTTGCCATTTCCAAACCGTAACTCCAATTTCGGCGTTCTTTATATCGTTTTCAAGCGATTTCAGCTCATCTTTCCAGTGGCATACTTGGATTTCGATGTTGAGGCCAGGATCATGCAATTCCTGTCATATCTTGCATTTTGCATCCCGCATCGCATCCCGCATAGCATATCATCTTTGCATTGTGTTGTTTGAGTTTGCACGTGGTTGATTGTATCCTTGTTGCTTGTTTGTCTTGTTTGGGTAGAGCCAGGAGACGAGTTCACTAACGAGGAGCCCGTTGAGTTTGCTTTTGAGGATCCAGTCAACTCTGACAACTGTACAGGCAAGATGATCATACCCTCAAAATCACTACTATCTTTGCTATGCTAGTTTGCTCGCTCTTTTGCTATGCCACTGCTACAATGCCTACCACTTTCTTTCAAGCCTCCCAAATTGCCATGTCAAACCTCTAACCCACCATTGTCCTAGCAAACCGTTGATTGGCTATGTTACCGCTTTGCTCAGCCCCTCTTATAGCGTTGCTAGTTGCAGGTGAAGATTGGGGGTCGTTCCTTGTTGGAACCTTTATTTACTTGTTGGGATATCATTATATTGCCATGTTATCTTAATGCATCTATATACTTGGTAAAGGGTGGAAGGCGCGGCCTCTCGCCTAGTGTTTTGTTCCACTCTTGCCGCCCTAGTTTCCGTCATATCGGTGTTATGTTCCCGGATTTTTGCGTTCCTTACGCGGTTGGGTTATAATGGGAACCCCTTGATAGTTCGCCTTGACTAAAGCTTTTCCAGCAACGCCCAACCTTGGTTTTACCATTTGCCACCTAGCCTTTTCTTTCCTTGGGTTCTGCAGACTCAAGGGTCATCATTATTTTAACCCCCCCCCCCCGGGCCAGTGCTCCTCTGAGTGTTGGTCCAAACTGTCAGCCGCCGGTGGCTACCAGGGGCAACTCTGGGCTGGCCTACCAGAAGTTTAGACAATCTGAGTGTGCCCTGAGAAAGAGATATGTGCAACTCCTATCAGGATTTGTCAGCACATTCGGGCGGCGTTGCTGGTCTTGTTTTAACCTGTCGAAGTGTCTTGAAGAACCGAGATACCGAGTCTGATTGGAACGTCTTGGGAGGAGGTCTATTCCTTCGTTGACCGTGAGAGCTTGTCATGGGCTAAGTTGGGACTCCCCTGCAGGGATTGAACTTTCGAAAGCCATGCCCGCGGTTATGGGCAGATGGGAATTTGTTAATGTCCGGTTGTAGATAACTTGAACCTTAATCAATTAAAATGAATCAACTGAGTATGTTACCGTGATGGCCTCTTCTCGGCGGAGTCCGGGAAGTGGACACGGTGTTGGAGTAATGTTTGCGCAGGTTGCTCTCTAGTTTCTCGCTCGTGCTTTGCCTCCTCTTCTCGCTCTCTTTTGCGAATAAGTTCGCCACCATATTTGCTAGTCGCTTGCTGCAGCTCCACATATTTACCTTGCCTTACCTATAAGCATAAATAGTCTTGATCGCGACGGTGCGAGATTGCTGAGTCCCTGTGGCTCACAGATTACTATGACACCAAATGCAAGGCCTGATGATTCCGCTCCAGGAGATGCGTATGAGCTCAAGTGGGAGTTCGACGAGGACTCTCAACATTACTATGTTTCCTTTCCCGATGATCAGTAGTGGTGCCCAGTTGGGGGTGATTGGGACCGTGTCGCCTGTTGGGTTATCTTTTATTTTGGCGCCGTAGTCGGGCCATGAGTGTTTGGTTGATGTAATGTTATTTATGTACTTGATTGACGTGGCGAGTGTAAGCCAACTATGTTATCTCCCCTTTATTAGTTATATTACATGGGATGTTGTGAAGATTGCCTAACTTGCGACATATCCCTTCAATGCGATTATGTCTCTAAGTCGTGCCTCGACACGTGGGAGCTATAGTCGCATTGAGGGTGTTACAACGACGCAGCGGGCGGAGGCACCTACAGGTGCTCGAGGTGGATGCGTGGATCGAGGGGAAGGCTTGGGTGGAGTCCGGTTGGTGGAGATGGATCTCGGTAGGATGCGGGCAGGCAAGGACGAACGCTGCTCTGGTTGGTGCATGGATGAACACGAGGTGGATGCGGGATGGATCCCGAAGTGGATCCGATGGAGTGGCGGCGACGACGAGTGGATAGGGGAGGATCCCTAGAAAATAGGGTTTGGCTAGAATATATAGCCTATGGATATTTGGGTAGGGGTTACCTCGTCCCTCCGATCGTAATCGGTCGGTCGAGAAAAATATGTTAGGAAGTCCAATTAACAAAACGGAGACGTTTTGTAGATGTTTGGGGATGATCCGGACCCAACGGTGATGACTGCCCGGGTCGGGTTCGTGACAACTTTCGGGCGCGCGCGAGGAGGGCCGCGGGCTGACGAGAGAGGTTAGGTTGGACATGGCGGTAGGTCGTGGGCTGTGTAGACGGTCTCGAGCTGAGAGAAGAGAAGAGAGGGAGGCCCAGCGACTGTTTCCGGAGACCGAAAATGTCTGACGTTAGACCGGCTATATTGCCGCTATAGTTTAATGGTTGGGCTATCAAACGAGCTCCGAATGCGATGAAACTTGGCAGGTGACCTACTAACAACATAACCACACCACATGCCAACTTTCATCCCATTCCGAGAACATTTTCTGGCCACTTATAAAATAATATTTCGGAGGTGCCGCGGGCGCGTGCAAGTGTGTCTGGGCTCAGAACGGACAACGGACGGAACAAGGGAACCCGGATGGATGCAAGCTTTGAAAACATGATGATGCAAGCAATGACATGGCAACGCCGGCAAATAACTGGAAGACACCTGGCGCAACGGTCTCGGGGCGTCACAACACTCCACCACTACGAGAGGATCTCGTCCCGAGATCTAGAATGTTACCGGAGGGAAAACGGAAGAGAAAGAGGAGAGGTAAAACTAAGTTGCTCCTTTGACAAACGAGTGAGTCCAAAGAACTTGAAAAGGTTAAACCATTTCGCGAAAAGAATACAACGGAGATGAACGAAGTAGAAAACACTGCGTTAGGAAAAAGGAAACAAGGAAGAACAAATTCGAACCGCACTCCGGTTAGAAAGATATGCAAGGCTTGATAAAATGAAAGAACTTGAGCAGAGGACACAACACTCCGGTTAAAAGGATAAGCACGAAAAGAACACGATCCAAGATGATGAGAGGAAAAAGCAACATCACAATGTCTCCGGAACAAAAGAATAGAAGATAAATAATTGAAATAGAATAATGGAGAAGAAAAATGCCAACATCTGCCACAAAAGAGCTTGAGAAGGCATCTTAGGAGAAGGGTCGAACGGAGTTGTTGGAAACACAACAACGAAAAGAATAAGCTTGATATGGTCTTATGGAATACATCTCAAAATTATGAGGTGACAACCTGCCACTCACGGGAAAAGTATTGGATTGATAAGAACAAGGAGACGAGAAACTTATTTCAACGGGAGGATAAATGAAGAACTTGGATCATTTATAAGCACCATAAATAGCCACCATCCTTAGGGAAAGCTTTAGGTGAAATATAACCCAAGATAACTCCAATGGCAAGATTGATGAATTTAAAATATCTCATTCTTAACAACATGTGAATCATGGAACATGAACTGAAATTATCAAGAATGACATAATACCACCTCTATTGATACGGAAGAAAGAATTGCACTCCGGATTGCAATATGAAGAATACTTGATCTCCTTAGAAAAGAATCTCGATGAAAACTTCGGGAAGGGATAAAATCCTTGATGAACCATCATGTAGGACCTTCATTAGGAACTCCGGTAGCAAAAGAATGATCAAACGAAATGAAGGATGAAAAGAATAAGGTTGAAGCCTTGCAATGATTTAGATGGATCTTCGTGATGATATAATTGAGATATCTTCGAGCTCCGGGAGAAAAGATAAAGCATCTCGAACCGAGAATGTGATATGATGTACCACTCCGGAAAGCAGGGATTGAATTCACTCGATGAAACAAGAATAAGAATTACATTATGCTTATCCTTCATCAATTAAATTGATGACAAACAATGGATTTGGCACACTACTTATTCTTGTAGAAAGGATTAAGAGAGATATAGCGCAAACTTGACAAGGTCTTCAATGAACCACCGGTATAATTTGAGAGACAAAAGAATTGATATGATCGCCAAGGAAGAGAGATCTTCAACGAACCACCGTATGAATTGGAAAAGAACGAAGTAAAAGGTAAAGAAACACCGAGAAGAATTATGAAATGAACGAAGAAACTTGAGAGAATTTAGATGCAAGTGAACGAAAAATCACGAGTTGAGTAGAGGATATTTGAATGATGCACCGGTAAGATTTAGAGTATGAGAGCTGAAAGCTGGAATGAATAACTATGAGATGATGGATCCGAAGAATCAAACTGAAAAGACTCCTGAATTGCTCCGGATGGGTGAAAAGAATTATCATGAACGAAAACAATTATGAGAGAACGACATAAGGCTAGCACCATGAATCTTGAAGATAATGGAGCAAGATTAAAGAGAAACTCTTCTTCGGTCTTCAAAATTCCGAGAATGACAACGAGAAACACCACCATGAATTATTTAGACACTCCGGAAGAATCAAAACGAAGAGGTTGAGCCAACGATGAAAAGAATTCGACAGATCTTGGAGAAAAACATGAGACTGATGATAATTCATTCTTACGTCAAACTTGGAAAAGAATTTGAGAGTAACACCGGGAAAATTAGAGTCAGGTAAGATCCTGGAAAAGACCTGTGGGTTAGGGCCCACTCAAAAGATACACCATTGAAAATGTTTTGAAGAGAGATTGCACCGGTTGAATTAAATGGATTGAAAGAGATAACAACGTCAAAATAACTTGGATGGATCGAGAATGTAACCGTGAGTCTTCTGAGATATCTCTAGCACTCTGGAACAATTGAATAGCGAGAAGTGGATGATTATGAGGTGCACCGGCATGAGAAGGTATTAGAAAGGAGAAAAAAGGATATGATCCAGAAAGCTTGAATAGAATCCACTAGAGAGGATAAAAGAAACAAAGAATGATAAACTTGAGGCTCCGTTAGAATCTTCATGAGCATCACCGGGTAAGAACATTGACGGAAAAGGAATGGAGAGACTACACATGAATAAGATGGCTACTTGATTAAGACATCTGAGTCCTTGAAGAAAACAAGGGTGGGTGGGCGGGAAAAACAAAGGCAACTTGGAGACGGATGAAACAAACACCGGTGAGAAGAACTGATACTTGATCTTGCGGATGTTGAAATGATCGGACCCACTGTCACATCCCTAGCTTCTGGTAATGCTCTAGGCTAGCTCATGTGTGCATCATGTTTAAATTCTGAAAATTTGAACTGAGGGAATTTTGAAAGCCTCAAAAACTTAAATAAAAGAGGGGCAAAAACCCTAGAAATCTCATTCATTGCTTCAAAATGCTCTTTTTAAATGTTTGATAATTTTTGGTAAGGATTCTGGTCCCAACCAAAATATTGAACATTTTTAAGGGATTATTTTTGGGACTTTGGATTTAAATCATTAGCTATTTGAATTTGAATTATATTCATATAAATAGAATATAATTTCAAATACCCCCTGAAATATTTTATAAGCTTTTGGAAAAGTCCATCTAGCAATATAAAATATTCAGAGGAGCTTTGGCATTGTTTGAATTATTATTTTAATTCAAAACAGTGGCAAAATAAATTAAATAAAACAAACAGAACAAAAAAAATAAAAAAGAGCAAGCCTACCTGGCCTTACCCGCGCAGCCACCAGAGCCGGCCCAGTTCCCCCCCCCCAGCCGGCCCAGCCCACCTCCCCCCCTTGTCCTCTTCTTCCTCTGCCAGTAGGCAGAGGCGAGACGCACGCGCGCCGACGCCGGCCACCTCCTGCTTCGCCGTGGCAGCCTCCCCGACCCCCTCGCGACGCCACGAAGACGGCCTCGACCCCCCTCGATCGTCTCTCTCTCTCTCTGGACCCCCTCCTCCTCCTCTGTTCTCCCTCCCTCTCGTCACCGAACGCACCTGGGAGCGCCGCTCGCCGTAGCCATGACCACGGCCACCCCCTCCCCTCTCCGACGTGCTCCCGAGCTCCTGCACCTCGTCGCCAACCCCCTCACCGAG
This sequence comes from Triticum aestivum, assembly GCF_018294505.1. NCBI lineage: Eukaryota > Viridiplantae > Streptophyta > Magnoliopsida > Poales > Poaceae > Triticum > Triticum aestivum. The sequence continues at coordinate 180,532,471 of NC_057806.1, read as the reverse complement.
CCACGTGACCGGAAGGGCCCCGAGTAGCCGCCATCGTCATCATCTCCGAGCTTCGGCCCCGGTGCCGTCTCCGTCGAATTCGGCCACTCCGGCGCGCCCCCGAGCCCACTGACCCTCCCTACAGCTCCGCGGTGAGCCTCCGTGCAGAACCCCTCTCTCTCCCCTCGCGTTTGCGAGCTCTAGGCCATAGCCCGTCGCGGCTGAACTCCGGCCGCCGCTGACCATGTCGCCGCCGTGGCCTGAGCTCGAACGGGTCGCGCCCGTGCATCTCACCGAGCTCGTGGTGACTCCAGGAGGCTGCGCAATGCTTTACCTCACTCGCCCGTGCTCCACAACGCCGTTTTCGCCGAGGCCCGAACTCCGGCGCCGCCTCGGGCTCCATTCCGGCGAACCCCGGCCACCCCCGCACCTTCCGTTGGCCCCCCTAGATGCGCACGGGCACGGGCTACCTTCTGGTGCCCTTCGCGCGTCCAGCCGCCGCCCGTAGCGCAACCCCGGTGAACTTCCGCCGCGTTTCGGGTCGCCGCCGGCCGAACTCCGGTGGCCAGTGACGTGGCGCTGTCATTAGCACTAATGACCCTGTTAAACTAACCCCGTGACGCTGACAGTGGGCCCCGTAGCGGGTCAAAGCCCGGGTCAACGCGGGATTAGCCCCTGTGTCACTGACGTGTGGACCCCACACGTCAGGTTTGACCTGGACCGCCCGTTGACCTGCTGAGGTCAGCATGAGGTCATGCTGACGCCATAATTCATTTTCTGGAATTATTTTAATTCTAAATATTCAGGAAATTTCAGAAAATGCCTAAAACTTCCAAAATTCATAGAAAATTAACCGTAACTCCAAATTAAATAATTTATATATGAAAAATTATCAGAAAAATTCAAGGAATCCATCTGTACCATTTTCATGCATGTTAGAACAACTTATCACTACTGTTTAGAGCAAATGAAGTGAATGACATTTAAATAATCACATATGGAGTTTGAATTTGAATCTTGTATTCAAACCAACTTCATTTAATCTGTTGCTAGTTGCATTAGCTCAAAACACATTCATTTTGCCATGTCATGAGCATGCATCATATTGTGCATTGCATTGATTGTATTTCTTCTTTGTTGCCGGTATTTGTCCCCTCTCGATAGACGTGATACCGATGATGTGATCGTTGACACTGATGAAGACTCAATGTTATCTTCAGAAGTGCCAGGCAAGCAAAACCCCCCTTGTTCATTCCGATACAATCCTACTCTCTCGCTCCTGCTCTCTTTTACTGCATTAGGACAACAACGATTCAACTGTTACTTGCTGCGGTAGCTGAACCCCTTTATCCTTTGCATGACCTGTCATTGCCACAGTAAATAGATGAAACCCACTAGCATGAGTAGGAGTTGTTTGAGCCCTGATGTGCCTACTCATTCATGTTTGTTGTCATGCCTGCTACTGCTTAGAGTTGAGTCAGGTCTGATTCATCGGGGATGAATCAGAGGCGTGTGAACATGTCCTACTGTGTGTGAGCTAAGTGTGTGAACACGATTTGGTAAAGGTAGCGGTGAGAGGCCATGTAGGAGTACATGGTGGGTTGTCTCATTGCAGCCGTCCTCAGGAACTGAGTTCTGTGTTTGTGATCCATGATTCAGCTACTACCACGCATTGGGCCCGAAACCAATGGACCCTCTCGGCTTCTTAATCACCCTTGTCCTCTGTCCAGGAGTTGCAAGTAGTTTCTGGTGTTTGTAGTATGCTGGAGGCCGTGGACAGCGCTGACCGTAGGGGTGGGCTGTGATGCGGTAGGCACGTGGCCGGGTAAACCGGGCACCCGTTTGGTGTCACGGAACCCTGTACACATCGTTTGGGGCTGTGAGCGAAACTCCGGCCGGATCTCCTCATGGATGGAACCCGAATAGGCGATAAACCTGGACTAGAGACTTGAGTGTTTAGGCAGGCCGTGGCCGACACCCACGTTGGGCTTCCGCTTGAAGGTTGCCGAGTACATGTCGTGTAAACGGCGGTAAGTGGTGAGAGCGTGTGTGAAGAAGTACACCCCTGCAGGGTTAACCTAATCTATTCGAATAGCCGTGTCCACGGAAAAGGACCTCTGGGTTGCTTATATCAGTTCATAGACAAGTGAAAGTGGATACTCTAAAATACGCAAGATAAGCGTGAGTGCTATGGATGGCGTTCTCGTAGGGAGACGGGAGCGGATCCATAGTGGTGTATTGATATGGTGAATATGTGGACTCGTGTGCGCCACCTCAAAAAGTTACATTGCAGTCGTAGTTCAGGATAGCCACCGAGTCAAAGCTGGCTTGCTGCAGTTAAACCCCACCATCCCTTTGTTGATAATGATGCATATGTAGATAGTTCTGATGTAAGTCTTGCTGGGTACATTTGTACTCACGTTTGCCTATTTTATGTTTTTGCAGAGAGACTTCGGTCTCGCTAGTAGTTTCCACGTGGACTTCGACGTTTAGCTTGATACCTCAGCTACGATCTTGTGCCCTCGGCAGGATCTGATAGATAGTCAGGCTTCTCAGCCTTTTTCATTTATAGTTGTCTGTACTCAGACATGATAGCTTCCGCTTGTGCTTTGACTTGTATGCTCTGAGTGTTGGGTCATGAGACCCATGTTTGTAATATCTCGCTCCTCGGAGCCTATTGAATAAACTACTTGAGTCGTAGAGTCATTTTGTGATGCCATGTTGTATTGCACATATCGAGCATATTGTGTGTATGTTATTGAAATGCTTGGTATGTGTGGGATCTGACCATCTAGTTGTTTATCTTTAGTAGCCTCTCTTACCGGGAAATGTCTCCTAGTGTTTCCACTGAGCCATGGTAGCTTGCTACTGCTCCGGAACACTTAGGCTGGCCGGCATGTGTCCTTCTTCGTTCCTGTGTCTGTCCCTTCGGGGAAATGTCACGCGATGAATACCGGAGTCCTGTTAGCCTGCTACAGCCCGGTTCACCGGAGTCCTGCTAGCCCAGTGCTACAGCCTGGATTCACTCGCTGATGACCGACACGTTCGATGCTGGGTCATGGATGCCTGTCCCTGTAAGTTTGTGCCACTTTGGGTTTACGACTAGCCATGTCAGCCCGGGCTCCTTATCATATGGATGCTAGCGACACTGTCATATACGTGTGCCAAAAGGCGCAAACGGTCCCGGGCAAAGGTAAGGCGACACCCGTGGGAATACCGTGCGTGAGGCCGCAAAGTGATATGAGGTGTTACATGCTAGATCGATGTGGCATTGAGTCGGGGTCCTGACAGCGTTGGTATCAGAGCTTGACTGCCTGTAGGATTACCAAGCCAAACTGGTCGAAGTTGAGTCTAGAAATTCTTTAGTTATATAAGGGAATTGATTGTGGGATGGAACGTAAGGCTCTTTTTACTCCTTATACCTCATGGCCTTCTGATCTGAGTCATCTTATCTTTCCTACGGGGTTAAGAACTAGGCTTTCTCTTCTTTCTATCAGGATCACGTGTTACTAGTCCGTAGACTTATAAGATTGTTGGATTAAGCCTCAGTTCATTTCTACCTCTGTATGTTAATTATTGATCTCGAAACCTTGATATTGTGCTTCTGAGTGGTTATGCCACCATTTTTGTGAATGTCTCAAATCTCTTCTGAGCATTTACAGCCGTTATGCTGTCCGAGTCATTCCAGGTTTCTAAATAGTCTGATGCATTTGCAAAATCCTTTTCCTCTGGTTTCGATGCTCCTTTATGCCAGCTCAATCACACTAATTGTTGAGTTGAGGTATTCTATTGCCTTGACATTATGTTGGAGTTACTATTATGGCCCTAGGTGTTTAGGGAGTCACCTAGTAATCTAGCAATGTTTTGTGATCCCCAGTGTGATGATTCTGGCTTTTATTCTCGAAAGCATCCCGTGATGCCACTTAGTAGTAGGTATTCTATTCCTTGGGCTTTGAACCCGAGATTCACTCTACTTACTTCATGTTGATAATGTTTGCTAGTTCCTTCAGGATATTAGTAACTTTGCGATAGTCCTCGGGGTCCGTGGTATTTCCTTCTTCCAAATACTATGAACCGCTTATGGCAGATGTTTATTGGATCAAAAGATCACAATTAGAGTACTCTTGAGGAGTTCTCCATTCATAAATCGTGACTCTGCCAGTTCTACCTTTCTGCATGGGTTATCCGGAAGAAATATGTTGAACTTGGTTCGACATACTAATCTATGCATCCACAACTCAGAAAGTTATATGTTCCTTTGAGTTGTTCTCTTTAGTTGCATTCTGACCCTCGTCTATCAATTGATAGTCAAGAGTATGCGTGCGTTCGTTCATCGATGCCTATGACTCTTGTGGTCCGCCAAGCCATTCTATTTCAGAATGAATAGGAGAAACAAACTCCAGTACCTCATCCATATCTAGGATTGGGTCAAAGTAGTTGTATTCCGCAGATCAAATGCCAATCCAGCTTTTGGTTCTGTTCTACCTTGGAGTATTACCCCCTTTATGTCAGAATTGTCATGAGAACTGCACCAACTTTCATGAATTTTGACGTAGTAATACTTCTCACCATCATTAGTCATTCCTCGGCCATCGTGTTGATGCAACCGGAATACCGACAAATGAATTGAGATGTGTGAAATCAATACTCCCAGCAACCTCGTTGCTTGGTAGTTAAGGGACAATAATTTCATTCTTAGCGTGTTGGTTTTTGAATCATCCTTCTAAGACTGATCGTGCTACCTAGTCCTTATTTCGGTGCACCCTTCGATTGATGAGTTAGGATCTTGTCAAGTCCTCACTCATTTGATCATATCGTCTTGCCCTCAAAAGCGAGATTGTTCTCGAGCTTAGTAACATATCGGTGGCTCGTGATTCTCTGAATATCTTCTCAGAAGTATTACCAGGTTGTCACCTGACCGCTATGTTGAGCTCGTGATCAAGTTGGTTTTTTGTGAACCATCCTTCTCCAAGAATCTGTGTTGGATATCCCTGAGCTAGTTGGTTAAGTTAGACAACGACTTGGAGAGTTGGAAGATAAAAGCTTGCCTGACTTAGTTCGTTCCAAAGGGATATTCTTGTGTAGTGTGTGTTGAAGAAAGATGATATCTTCATCGATTGGTCCCTGTGATCAGTTGCTGGATCTATTGTCTTATCAATCCTTTGATTTGAGTGTGGGCTATCGTCAAATCAAATCAGAACCAACGATATTCGTAATGTTGTCTTACTCGTGGTTGATTCCTCGAGCATACACCATTATATCTTTGGTCTGACCAATGCTATCACCGTGTTCACTTAACTATGGAATTCCTTTTAAAAGGAAACCTAGATGAATTGTTGTTGAGCCCATTGACAACATCCTTATCTCCTCCATAATTTTGTTGAACATTAAGCTAGTGTTGGAAATTTTTGAAAGCATTTGTTCATGCTAGCTCATGAAGCATATGTTTGGATGAAGGTAGTGACTTCCTTTAATTCATGTGCATCTGATGCAAGTTGCCGCCGTGGATTCGAGAAAGTCAATGTTGTTTTCTTGGAATCATTCCAAATCAGTCATGCACACGTGCGAAGAATTCTGTGGTTTGAAGACTTGCAACCTTCAATCTATATGTGTCCCTAGCACACCAAGCCACTGATTGAATTGTTCAAGGAGAAGAAGTTCCTTCTTAAGAGTATACCTTATGCAAGGACTTCGATATCCTCGATGATGGTTCCCCTCCTGAATTCGGTAGTGTTTTATTATAAGACTACTTTGTGGTCATGCTTGTCTTGGACAACATGTTCACATGTTTGTAGCAGAACCAGCTCATGTTTTGGAGCTTGCTATCGTAGTTCGTCTCCCGAGAATCTCGCAACGTCATCTCGTCGATTTGTGTTGCAAACTTTCATTTTTCTTCCTAGACTCGATGAGTCTGGAATATCCTGACACCAACCAGATCTGAATCTTAGGCAGATATGATGGGTTGGAACATTTCCCAAGAACTATAATATTGGTCTCTCGATAACCGGTAAGGTGGATGTCGTGGCCAACACACCCATCCGGTAGACCTATTATTATAGTATCTTATTTGATGGAATTGGCCACCTCCCCATAGGGATTTCGTAGGATTTACTCCCTAGTTGCCCCTATGGATCTTTGTGTTCCCGAAGTCCGACCTTTACTTGATGTTCTAGATACCAAACCATTTCAATGAATGGGATACACTAGCACATCAAGGAGAACATTAGAAGCGGAGTGCTAAATGTCTCTCGGTCGATCATCCAGATTCTATCTCCTTGGCCCCGTCAAGGGTGAAATCTGAGATGATGTTATCTTCCTTTGCATCTGCATCATCCATCATCATTCATCATGGTAGCAAGTTGTGTTGCCAGGATCCTTGACACGGATGTTGGTAAAACCTTGATGATTGTGGAAATGCTCAAGTTCTTGAAAGCACGTACAAGCGCTACGTGTTACCATCGGCTCTAACTAGGATTCCTCTCAGTTTCCTCGGCAATGTTATGACCTTTTCAACCAGTGAATTCACTCTTTATTGTTGGGTTCTTCCCCAGTTACCAGAATCATTCCTAGCATTTGCATTTTGTTCCTAGCTTGCACCGCCAATGTGCCATTCTACCATGGGTCTCTTCCATTTCCGGTGATAAGTAAATTCATCCATTGCGTTGTCTTCAACAAGGTAATCCACATCATCCAAGTCCGAGTATGCCATTCTACCGACCCCCTCCAAACGATTGCTGTGATTTGCCTTAGGCTGATATAGAGAGTCTCAATGATCTCTATATCAAAAGTAATTCTTTTTGCCACTTAAGATAATAATCTACGAATCACCCTCCTCCAGGATGTTTCGTCGTGGTATCATGGCAACTCAACTCCTCGCTACGTTGACAATCGTTTGCCACCCTCTTAAGCGTGAAATTGTTGTCTACCTAGTGAACCCTCGTCATCTGTTCCACTCCATCCCTCTAGAGGTGTGCTTCGTCTCTCAGCTCGAGAGATATTGTTATGTCTCATTCCGTGAGTTGTTCGATCTTCGAGAAGATCGACCCTTCTAGAGTCTCCTTCTTCCCTCCATGTCATGTTGACAGGAATTCTCAGAGCAAGACTTCAAGACGATGATGGTGATCGAATCAACGTTCCTATGAAGTGCAACCTGGATCGTGAAGATTATACTAGTTGCGTTTCCCCTTCACCTTACCCTATGCTTGAATCTCGAGACGAGATTCTTGTTTAGTGGGGGTGAGTTGTCACATCCCTAGCTTCTGGTAATGCTCTAGGCTAGCTCATGTGTGCATCATGTTTAAATTCTGAAAATTTGAACTGAGGGAATTTTGAAAGCCTCAAAAACTTAAATAAAAGAGGGGCAAAAACCCTAGAAATCTCATTCATTGCTTCAAAATGCTCTTTTTAAATGTTTGATAATTTTTGGTAAGGATTCTGGTCCCAACCAAAATATTGAACATTTTTAAGGGATTATTTTTGGGACTTTGGATTTAAATCATTAGCTATTTGAATTTGAATTATATTCATATAAATAGAATATAATTTCAAATACCCCCTGAAATATTTTATAAGCTTTTGGAAAAGTCCATCTAGCAATATAAAATATTCAGAGGAGCTTTGGCATTGTTTGAATTATTATTTTAATTCAAAACAGTGGCAAAATAAATTAAATAAAACAAACAGAACAAAAAAAATAAAAAAGAGCAAGCCTACCTGGCCTTACCCGCGCAGCCACCAGAGCCGGCCCAGTTCCCCCCCCCCCAGCCGGCCCAGCCCACCTCCCCCCCTTGTCCTCTTCTTCCTCTGCCAGTAGGCAGAGGCGAGACGCACGCGCGCCGACGCCGGCCACCTCCTGCTTCGCCGTGGCAGCCTCCCCGACCCCCTCGCGACGCCACGAAGATGGCCTCGACCCCCCTCGATCGTCTCTCTCTCTCTGGACCCCCTCCTCCTCCTCTGTTCTCCCTCCCTCTCGTCACCGAACGCACCTGGGAGCGCCGCTCGCCGTAGCCATGACCACGGCCACCCCCTCCCCTCTCCGACGTGCTCCCGAGCTCCTGCACCTCATCGCCAACCCCCTCACCGAGCCACGTGACCGGAAGGGCCCCGAGTAGCCGCCATCGTCATCATCTCCGAGCTTCGGCCCCGGTGCCGTCTCCGTCGAATTCGGCCACTACGGCGCGCCCCCGAGCCCACTGACCCTCCCTACAGCTCCGCGGTGAGCCTCCGTGCAGAACCCCTCTCTCTCCCCTCGCGTTTGCGAGCTCTAGGCCATAGCCCGTCGCGGCTGAACTCCGGCCGCCGCTGACCATGTCGCCGCCGTGGCCTGAGCTCGAACGGGTCGCGCCCGTGCATCTCACCGAGCTCGTGGTGACTCCAGGAGGCTGTGCAATGCTTTACCTCACTCGCCCGTGCTCCACAACGCCGTTTTCGCCGAGGCCCGAACTCCGGCGCCGCCTCGGGCTCCATTCCGGCGAACCCCGGCCACCCCCGCACCTTCCGTTGGCCCCCCTAGATGCGCACGGGCACGGGCTACCTTCTGGTGCCCTTCGCGCGTCCAGCCGCCGCCCGTAGCGCAACCCCGGTGAACTTCCGCCGCGTTTCGGGTCGCCGCCGGCCGAACTCCGGTGGCCAGTGACGTGGCGCTGTCATTAGCACTAATGACCCTGTTAAACTAACCCCGTGACGCTGACAGTGGGCCCCGTAGCGGGTCAAAGCCCGGGTCAACGCGGGATTAGCCCCTGTGTCACTGACGTGTGGACCCCACACGTCAGGTTTGACCTGGACCGCCCGTTGACCTGCTGAGGTCAGCATGAGGTCATGCTGACGCCATAATTCATTTTCTGGAATTATTTTAATTCTAAATATTCAGGAAATTTCAGAAAATGCCTAAAACTTCTAAAATTCATAGAAAATCAACCGTAGCTCCAAATTAAATAATTTATATATGAAAAATTATCAGAAAAATTCAAGGAATCCATCTGTACCATTTTCATGCATGTTAGAACAACTTATCACTACTGTTTAGAGCAAATGAAGTGAATGACATTTAAATAATCACATATGGAGTTTGAATTTGAATCTTGTATTCAAACCAACTTCATTTAATCTGTTGCTAGTTGCATTAGCTCAAAACACATTCATATTGCCATGTCATGAGCATGCATCATATTGTGCATTGCATTGATTGTATTTCTTCTTTGTTGCCGGTATTTGTCCCCTCTCGATAGACGTGATACCGATGATGTGATCGTTGACACTGATGAAGACTCAATGTTATCTTCAGAAGTGCCAGGCAAGCAAAACCCCCCTTGTTCATTCCGATACAATCCTACTCTCTCGCTCCTGCTCTCTTTTACTGCATTAGGACAACAACGATTCAACTGTTACTTGCTGCGGTAGCTGAACCCCTTTATCCTTTGCATGACCTGTCATTGCCACAGTAAATAGATGAAACCCACTAGCATGAGTAGGAGTTGTTTGAGCCCTGATGTGCCTACTCATTTATGTTTGTTGTCATGCCTGCTACTGCTTAGAGTTGAGTCAGGTCTGATTCATCGGGGATGAATCAGAGGCGTGTGAACATGTCCTACTGTGTGTGAGCTAAGTGTGTGAACACGATTTGGTAAAGGTAGCGGTGAGAGGCCATGTAGGAGTACATGGTGGGTTGTCTCATTGCAGCCGTCCTCAGGAACTGAGTTCTGTGTTTGTGATCCATGATTCAGCTACTACCACGCATTGGGCCCGAAACCAATGGACCCTCTCGGCTTCTTAATCACCCTTGTCCTCTGTCCAGGAGTTGCAAGTAGTTTCTGGTGTTTGTAGTATGCTGGAGGCCGTGGACAGCGCTGACCGTAGGGGTGGGCTGTGATGCGGTAGGCACGTGGCCGGGTAAACCGGGCACCCGTTTGGTGTCACGGAACCCTGTACACATCGTTTGGGGCTGTGAGCGAAACTCCGGCCGGATCTCCTCATGGATGGAACCCGAATAGGCGATAAACCTGGACTAGAGACTTGAGTGTTTAGGCAGGCCGTGGCCGACACCCACGTTGGGCTTCCGCTTGAAGGTTGCCGAGTACATGTCGTGTAAACGGCGGTAAGTGGTGAGAGCGTGTGTGAAGAAGTACACCCCTGCAGGGTTAACCTAATCTATTCGAATAGCCGTGTCCACGGAAAAGGACCTCTGGGTTGCTTATATCAGTTCATAGACAAGTGAAAGTGGATACTCTAAAATACGCAAGATAAGCGTGAGTGCTATGGATGGCGTTCTCGTAGGGAGACGGGAGCGGATCCATAGTGGTGTATTGATATGGTGAATATGTGGACTCGTGTGCGCCACCTCAAAAGTTACATTGCAGTCGTAGTTCAGGATAGCCACCGAGTCAAAGCTGGCTTGCTGCAGTTAAACCCCACCATCCCTTTGTTGATAATGATGCATATGTAGATAGTTCTGATGTAAGTCTTGCTGGGTACATTTGTACTCACGTTTGCCTATTTTATGTTTTTGCAGAGAGACTTCGGTCTCGCTAGTAGTTTCACGTGGACTTCGACGTTTAGCTTGATACCTCAGCTACGATCTTGTGCCCTCGGCAGGATCTGATAGATAGTCAGGCTTCTCAGCCTTTTTCATTTATAGTTGTCTGTACTCAGACATGATAGCTTCCGCTTGTGCTTTGACTTGTATGCTCTGAGTGTTGGGTCATGAGACCCATGTTTGTAATATCTCGCTCCTCGGAGCCTATTGAATAAACTACTTGAGTCGTAGAGTCATTTTGTGATGCCATGTTGTATTGCACATATCGAGCATATTGTGTGTATGTTATTGAAATGCTTGGTATGTGTGGGATCTGACCATCTAGTTGTTTATCTTTAGTAGCCTCTCTTACCGGGAAATGTCTCCTAGTGTTTCCACTGAGCCATGGTAGCTTGCTACTGCTCCGGAACACTTAGGCTGGCCGGCATGTGTCCTTCTTCGTTCCTGTGTCTGTCCCTTCGGGGAAATGTCACGCGATGAATACCGGAGTCCTGTTAGCCTGCTACAGCCCGGTTCACCGGAGTCCTGCTAGCCCAGTGCTACAGCCTGGATTCACTCACTGATGACCGACACGTTCGATGCTGGGTCATGGATGCCTGTCCCTGTAAGTTTGTGCCACTTTGGGTTTACGACTAGCCATGTCAGCCCGGGCTCCTTATCATATGGATGCTAGCGACACTGTCATATACGTGTGACAAAAGGCGCAAATGGTCCCGGGCAAAGGTAAGGCGACACCCGTGGGAATACCGTGCGTGAGGCCGCAAAGTGATATGAGGTGTTACATGCTAGATCGATGTGGCATTGAGTCGGGGTCCTGACACCCACTTGAAGAGAGGCACGCCGGTTGAACAGGATTTACATGATAATCTCATTTATCAAGAAGGATTAGTGTTCACATCGGGGTATGAGAACACCACTTAGGAAAAGGTATGGAATCAACATTTGACTTCGAAGTAACTCTAATCAGCCAGAACAAACATATGATAGCGATTTCGTCTGAAGTTTTCGTGGTGGGGCCTACCTGGGCTCGATCGTACAGCACCATCATGTACAAGGTAGTGCACATGACATACGAAGCGTCCCCGAGTCGGCATAGCCAACGACTCTTTAAGACACAACGAGACCACTGTAAAACCAACCGTGGATAGGCGGACCACTAGACGTCGAACCCCAATTTCATATCATACGTCTGTCGGGGAGATATCCTAAGAGCTACTTGAATTCCCACTTATAAACTCCCGAAATTTTCCGGTTATGCAATCAGGTGTTGGGGATACAGGGGAAGCATAATATCTCACCCAAACTAGCAAATCCTACATCCAGCTGTATCCATCCTTCAACACATAACCAAGAAACCTTCGGAAATCGTCTACCTCAACCTTCGAAAAGCATCCGTTATACGAGTTATGGCAATACTCCCGAACTCCCGCCCCAGTACTGGGTGGCGTCGAGGTTATCTCACCAACAACTGCATAAAAGAGAATTTCGATGTCGGCGAAACTAAACTCATGTATTCCAGAACTGCAACGATAAAATTGTGACGACAACACCTCGGAGCTCAACTCCCCAGGACATTGCCACAACCCCTAAATGACAGGAGGCATCAAGAACAATGTTCTCATCACAAAACTATCAGAATGATTCCAAGATACCTGCGTGGTCCTAAATTTTTTTAGTGAAATTTGAGAAGAGAAGAGTCAAAACTCTACGTCAGGATGCCTTAACAGAGCGATGAAGGGACTGGGGAGTAAAAAGAATTCCTAAACTCTCCGATATATAATTCCTAAATGACTCAAAACATTTTTCCAGACTCGACTCGTCAGCTAATTCGATCAAGCAGTGGGGGCTCCTAAGGTTAGGGAAGGCTCTGATACCAACTTGTAACGCCCTCGATGCGGCTATATCTCCCACATGTCGAAGCACGACTTAGAGGCATAACCGCATTGAAAGCAATGTCATAAGTGAGGTAATCTTCACACAACCAATGTAATACATAAAGGGAAAGAGATACATAGTTGGCTTACAATCGCCACTTCACACAATTACATGAATAAAGCATTACATCAACCAGATACAATCAAGGTCCGGGTACAGAACCAAAATAAAAGAAGACTACCCCAAATACTACACAGATCCCCGATCGACCCCAACCGGGCTCCACTACTGATCAACTGGAATGAAACAATACAAAGGAGAAGGTCTTCATCGAGCTCCTCCTTGAGCTTGGTTGCGTCACCTGCTCGGTAACATCGGCACCTGCAAACTGGTTTTTGAAGTATCTGTGAGTCATGGGGACTCAGCAATCTCGCACCCTCGCGATCAAGACTATTTAAGCTTATGGGTAAGGTAAAGGTATGAGGTGGAGCTGCAGCAAGCGACTAGCATATATGGTGGCTAAATATATGCATATGAGAGCGAGAAGAGAAGGCAAAGCACGAACGAAGAACTATAATCAAGAAGTGATCCTATAGCAACCTACGTCAAGCATTACTCCAACACCGTGTTCACTTCCCGGACTCTGCCGGAAAGAGACCATCATGGTTACACACGTGGTTGATGTGTTTTAATTAAGGTCAACATCAGGTTTTCTACAACCGGACGTTAACAAATTCCCATCTGCCCATAACCGCGGGCATGGCTTTCGAAAGTTCAAATCCCTGCAGGGGTGTCCCAACTTAGCCCATGACAAGCTCTCACGGTCAACGAAGGATAAACCTTATCCCGAGACATTCCGATCAGACTCGGTATCCCGGTTCTACAAGACAACTTCGACAAGTTAAAACAAGTCCAGCAACACCGCCCGAATGTGCCGACAAATCCCGATAGGAGCTGCACATATCTCGTTCTCAGGGCACACTCATATGAGACATCCTACGAGTAAAACCAAACCTCAAGTTGCCCCGAGGTGGCCCCGTAGTCTGATCGGTCGGACCAACACTCAGAGGAGCACTGGCCCAGGGGGGTTTAAATAAAGATGACCCTTGGGCGCGCGACCCCCAAGGGAAAAGAAAAGGCTAGGTGGTGAATGGTAAAACCAATGTTGGGCATTGCTGGAAGAGATTTATTCAAGGCGAACTGTCAAGGGGTTCCCATAATAGCCCAACCGCATAAGGAACGCAAAATCCGGGAACATAACACCGATATGACGGAAACTAGGACGGCAAGAGTGGAACAAAACACCAGGCATAAGACCGAGCCTTCCACCCTTTACTAAGTATATAGACGCATTAATTAAATAAGAGATATTGTGATATCCCAACAAGTAAACATGTTCCAAAAAGGAACAACATCTCCATGTTCCAACAAGGAACAAACTTCAATCTTCACCTTCAACTAACAACTCTATAAGAGGGGCTGAGCAAAGCGGTAACATAGCCAATCAACGGTTTGCTAGGACAAGGTGGGTTAGAGGCTTGGTTCAACAATATGGGAGGCATGATAAGCAAGCAGTAGGTACCGTAGCATAGGCAAAGCAAAAGAGCAAGCAACTAGCAAGCAAAGATAGAAGTGATTTCGAGGATATGATCATCTTGCCTAAGATCCAGCAAGGAAGAAGAATGAGTCCATGAAGAGGACAAACGGACGTAGTCAAACGGGTCCTCACAAACGCGACGTTATCGGAACCACCCGAAGAAGCAACACCGAAAAGGAGCAAACAACATAGTAAACAACCAACACATCAACATGGCATGATGCACAATCGAGTATGATGCATGTCTGGTTTAATGAAGCATGGCATGGCAAAGTGCACAAATAATACTACAAATTAAGTGGATCTCATTATGCAATGGAGTTACATATTGAAGAAAACACCCCATGACTTATTTAGTTCTCTCTCGTTTATGTACCCAACAAGATTAAATGTTGTTAGCATGGCAACGATGAAGCAAAGTAAACTACCTATCTAGTCAAGTGTAAATGAGGCCGGAAGCAACGAACAACAATTCCGGAAACTCCTCATGAGCATATTATAGATTTGGTACTGTTCTGCCCTAAACATTATTTTAGAGTTGTTAAACGTGCAAAGTAAGGCCACCATGTTAAACTAGGCAAAATTCTACCCCATTTACATATAAAGTTTATTTCTCTCTCGTTTATGTACCCGACAAGATTAAATGTTGTTAGCATGGAAAGGGTGAAGCAAAGTAAACTACCTATCTATTCAAGTTTAGAGTTGTTAAACAATGCCTTATTTCTCTCTCATTTATGTACCCAAAAAGATTAAATGTTGTTAGCATGGCAAGGGTGAAGCAAAGTAAACTACCTATCTAGTCAAGTTTAAATGAGGCCGGAAGCAAAGAACAACAATTCCGGAAACTCCTCATGAACATATTATAGATTTGGTACTGTTCTGCCCTAAACATTATTTTAGAGTTGTTAAACATGCAAAGTAAGGCCACCATGTTAAACTAGGCAAAATTCTACCCCATTTACATATAAAGTTTATTAAATTCCAAGTTACGGTTATTTAGTTAAGAAATAAAGCATTTTAGCATGGCATAGGAGCAAATTTAATCAAACATCATTTCAAACATAGATGAAAATGGCAGATTATGAAAGTAGATAAAATTCTGAGCATTTTACATATATAACATGTTTTATTTGGATGCATGGACATCTAGTTATGAGCATTTTAAAATGATGGCATTTACTGTAAATATGCATGCACTGGAAATTTAGGGAAAAAACAGAACAGGAAAAAATCTAAACGGCCTGAATCTGGAGCTGCACGGGCTACACAGGCCAGCGGAAGATAGATATAGAGCGCTCTGTGCGCAAGGCAAGAGCAGCAGCTTAATCGGGCCAAGCCCAAGCGGCTGGCTGTGTGGTATGCAAAAAAGGTAAATAAGAGGTAAAAATAGGGGCGCCTGGGACTCAAACCGAGTACCTCCTGGATAGAACAGAGGGGCACTGAGCGCTGCGCTAGAGGGAGGACTTTGCATTGAGAGGGGCGCCTGGCTCTTTTGAACCAGCCCTAGAAGGGCGAGCCCTGTGCTCTACCGCGCACAGGAAGATGACGACGGTGTCGGCAGCCAACGGCGGCGACCACCGGAGCAGTGGAGCACCAGCGGGGGTGCGGGATTGCGAGGCGGTGCTGCTACGGGATGAGCGTGTGCATGTGCGCATGAGGGCGTGCGCGCGGACAGGCTCTCGCGGCCATGGCAAAGCGGCGCGGCGAGGATGGAGGCTATGGCCGAAGGCCGAGCCAGGCAAGGTGTGCGCGCATGGGGCTGCAGCGATGCGGGAGCCAGGACGGGAGCTGTCAAGGTGAGGTCCAAGCAAGGCGCTAGCATCCAAAGGACATGGAGACGTGGCCGGGGTGGCGATCTGCAGGTGCGGGCGCAGGAGTTCAGGCCGGAGGCGGCCATGGCGTTCCCTGATTCAGCAATGACAACAGCTTGCAGGAGGGCTCGCTGGGCACAGCGACGGCTTGGAGATGGGCGCCAGCGTTGGGGCTTCCTGCCGGCGCGAGAAGGCAGCGGCGCATGGCTTCCGCTGGCGAGGCTCCTTCCCAACAGAGAAGAAAGGGAGAGCTGAGAGACCCAGGGAATAAGAAATAGGAAGAGAAGGAAAAGAAAGAGGAGGAGGATGGCGTGACCTGGTTGTCGTCGGTAGAGAGGTGGCATCGGGGTCCCGAAGTAGCGCGGACGGAGAGGAACGACAAGGCAGCGGCCTGGTGGTGATGGTCAACGCCGGCGGGCGCGCTTGCTGGAAAGAGGCGGGGCTAGGTGCGTCTTCGTTCAGTTGCTCGAAGCAGAGGCGGGGTTAGCTGACGACGGCGCGATGCGAGGTGAGGAAGAAGCAGTCCTGCTGCCCCGGTGTTGCAGGCGGAGGAGTTTGGGCCAGCTGGTGCCTCGGGCGCGAGCGTTCCCGCTCAGGAGGAGCTCCTGCAATCATAGGCGAAGGACGACGCAGTGGGCGGAGGCACCTACAGGTGCTCGAGGTGGATGCGTGGATCGAGGGGAAGGCTTGGGTGGAGTCCGGTTGGTGGAGATGGATCTCGGTGGGATGCGGGCAGGCAAGGACGAACGCTGCTCTGGTTGGTGGGTGGATGAACACGAGGTGGATGCGGGATGGATCCCGAAGTGGATCCGGTGGAGTGGCGGCGACGACGAGTGGATATGGGAGGATCCCTAGAAAATAGGGTTTGGCTAGAATATATAGCTTGTGGATATTTGGGTAGGGGTTACCTCGTCCCTCCGATCGTAATCAGACAGTTGAGAAAAATATGTTAGGAAGTCCAATTAACAAAACGGAGACGTTTTGTAGATGTTTGGGGATGATCCGGACCCAACGGTGACGACTGCCCGGGTTGGGTTCGTGACAACTTTCGGGCGCGCGCGAGGAGGGACGCGGGCTGACAAGAGAGGTTAGGTTGGACCTGACGGTAGGTCGTGGGCTATGTAGACCGTCTCGAGCTGAGAGAAGAGAAGAGAGGGAGGCCCAGCGACTGTTTCTGGAGACCGAAAACGTCTGACGTTAGACCGGCTATATTGCCGCTATAGTTTAACAGTTGGGCTCTCAAACGAGCTCCGAATGCGATGAAACTTGGCAGGCGACCTACTAACAACATAACCACACCACATGCCAACTTTCATCCCATTTCGAGGACATTTTTCGGCCACTTATAAAATAATATTTCGGAGGTGCCGCGGGCGCGTGCAAGTGTGTCTGGGCTCAGAACAGACAACGGACGGAACTGGGGAACCCGGACGGATGCAAGTTTTGAAAACATGATGATGCAATGCACATGATGACATGACAAAAAAAACATGACACGCAAGCAATGACATGACAACACCGACGAATAACTGGAAGACACCTGGCGCAACGGTCTCGGGGCGTCATAATGGAAGTTCGCCCTGCCATGCTGAGAAGAGGAGGGGCGCCACCCGCGTTTGGCTCGCCCAGGGAGCAGGTAGCAAGGCAATGGTCGCGAGCGGTGGCTGAAGATGGCTGTAGGGGGTGCTATAGCATGCGGGGAAGAGCCGCGGCAGTAGCGAGGCAGCGGGGCCGAGAGCGAGGGGCTCGGGCGAGCTCGCCAAGTGCAGAGTACTGAGTAATAGGACACATGGGACAGAGCTCGAACTTAGTATGGAAAGAGTATGCCTAGCATTTGAGAGGTGTATGGCCATTATACGGGCAATATTTGGGTAGTATCCGGGATGTGTATGAGGCATGTATGTGTGTTGTCCGAGGCATGCCCGGCCATTGTATGGCTTGTGCGTGCGAAGTGCATGACCATTATCCGGTCATCGCACGGGGAGTGTAGTGCATGAGCATGGCTAGCAGCCTAGCATGTAAGTTAGCCGTGGTGGGAGGCACTCGCGGTCGAGCGTGAGCAGGCTCGGTGGTGGATGCGGGCGTGTGGCCGACTGAAGCGAGGAGGCGCGGAGGACATGCGCTCGGACGGAGGTGGCGCGGAGCAAGGGCCGGAGCAGCGAGTATGCAGACCGAAGAAGGATGACGACGACGCGCCAGGGGCGTGGTGGTGTTGGGCCCCCGACTGGCACCGGAGAGACGATGGTGACGCCGCGGTGATGATGATGAAGAAGACGATGACGACGACAAGGACGTACCGTCTTGAGTGGCCGCCCTGGGGGCGCGTCGATGTCGAGTCCACGAGCACCACCGGAGAGACGATGACGTCGCCACGGTGATGATGACGAAGAAGGTCCCGCACGGACCGCGGTTCCGCGTTAGCTTGCCCCACGGTGGGCACTGACTGTCGTGGTTATCTCGCGGGCAGTTTCGCGAGACTACAGATGCCACGGGGTGGCTTTAGGTGAGGGCAAGACTGCTCTGAAGATCATGGGACGGGATTGGGCAAGCAGCACACGGTGGTTTACCCAGGTTCAGAGCTCTCTGGAGAAATAATATATCTACTCCTGCATATCTGAATATATGTGAAACATACGTTACTGTATAGAGTGCTTCTTGAGCTGTATCCGGATGAATGCTATATGCTACTAGCCGCATCTATGTGTGTGTGTGGCCGAAGTGAGCAAGCGTGCTCTAGTGGCCGAATGAGTGGCGTGGTGTGTGAGTCCATGAGAGTGCGTTGCCTTTGAGGCCAAACTGAGCATGGATGGATGCATGCGTGGAAGTGTGAGGGTGCTTATATAGTATGGGCTAGCTTAGTATGTAAGCTAGGTGGTGGGCATGGTGGATGGTGGCCCACCCACCAAATACACTATTGGATATGTCATGCGAGGTGACCCGTGACGCAGGCTATAGTGCGCCACTATTGCTCAGCAGTGTCTGGGTACAACCGTCTCATCCGCGGTGTGGCCGTCTTGTCGGCGGTATGGCCGTCTTGTCGGCATCGGGTCGATGCAGCAGTTGACTTCGCGTAGCAGGCTGGGTTGGAGCAGCCGAACAAGGAGCCGGGCGGGCGGCCAAGATGGTGAGTTCGGCTAGGTTGAGGGACTTGGCCAGGTTGAGCAACCCTGCCAAGTGCGAGCCGGATTGAGGGGCGTTGCTGGCCCCGATGTTTTTAAGTGTCGTTCGCCATCTTGGGCCAACCTAGGGGTCATCCCCCCGACACCGGTGGCAGCGTTGGCAGTGGATGATGGAGAGCGATGGTGAGGTCCTCCGACAGGCATCGTCTGGGCGACGCAAGT
Source organism: Triticum aestivum (assembly GCF_018294505.1). Taxonomy (NCBI): domain Eukaryota; kingdom Viridiplantae; phylum Streptophyta; class Magnoliopsida; order Poales; family Poaceae; genus Triticum; species Triticum aestivum. The sequence goes on along the minus strand of NC_057806.1, from coordinate 180,513,337 downwards.
GGCAAGGGCGGCCCGGCGCTCAACACGGGCCCAGCAAGCGTTAGCCATGGATGCGGTGGAGCAGTGGTGCGTCGATCGATGGAAGAAAGGCTTCAGCGCACCCCTACCAGGCACGCCAAATGTCGGATTATGGGTTCTGGCAAAACCTTGTGAGGTTCGAACTCTGGGTTGTGCACAAAGAACTATCTCTTCCTAGCTCGCTTGCTCAATGATCCCACAGCCTAGCTCGACGGACCCAAAGAACAAGAGAGACGGAGCTTTATACTTGTTCGGGCCACCTTGCGGTGTAATACCCTACTCCAGTTTGTTGGTGGATTTCCTCGAGGGGTTGAGCATGAACTAGTACAATCGATGAACAGCCTCAGGAGGTGAGGAGTTATTGAGCTAGATGAGCTGGTGAGCTCGTCGGGGTCGAATGAATCCGATCCCCCTCTATGGTGGTGGCTAAGTCCTATTTATAGTGGCCTTGGTCCTCTTCCCAAATGTTTAGACGGGAAGGGAGCCCACAACGGCCAAGTTTGAAGGGGGCAATTAGTACAAGCTACCCTGACAAAAGTAGTCTTCTCTTGCCAAAGGCTCTGGCGGTGACGCTGCTGTGGGCTCCGTGATGACCTCCGTCCTCCGTCCTGCTGGTCTTGGTCTTGTTGCACCGATATGGAAACCTTTGCCTAATGCCTCAGGACCCCGCACCTACGCTTGCCTCCTTAGAACCAAAGAGGAAACTGGTACACTGTGCCCGCCTGGCCTTGGTCATCATGGCTCACGTCATGTGAACCTCGCGAGATGCCCCTTGCATACATATCTCCTCTCCTCGGGAGCTGGCCTAGTGAGGCCACCCCCAGGGAGGTCTTGGTGTTGTCCACCTCGCGATGCTTCGCCCCACCCGAGGGTCTTGGGTGGTCGCTGCCGAGGCTGGGCCGTACTAGGCCATTGGTGGAGCCACGCCCGCGGACCGCAGGTAGGCAAGTCTGGGAACCCCTGGTCCCACAATGCCGACAGTCGCCGTGCATGGCTCTTGCCTCTTGAAGCTCCTCGGTTGCCTTGGCGATGAATTCCTAAGCACCTGGTTTCCCGAGCCTTGTGCCCTTGTAGGGGAAACACGTGCTAAAGCATGCCTCCCTGTGGTGCCCGAGCGCCTCCCTCGTGACATTGGCTAAGTCAGAGGCCCTCAAGAATAGAGCGCCCAAGCCCAGCATCCGGTGCCTTCCTATGCGAGGGAGGGAGGTGCCCCATCCGTGGGCGAAGGTCCTGAGGTATTGCCACCGGACGCCCCACTCTGCCGAGGTTCCTGATGGGGCAGCTGCTTCTTCTTCTTGGTGATTCGAGCCTCGGGAGGGCATATGGCGCCTTCGTCATTAGGGTTCTCGACAGCTGCAGCCTAGAAGGCGCGCTCGAGGGAGCACACTGCGTCCTTCTCCTCACAAGCGATGGAGACGTCGCGTCTTCCTAGCATCTTGAGGACATTGTAACCATGGTGAGTCACTATCATGAACTTGGCCAGGGCTGGGTACCCAAGAATGACATTGTATGGAAGACGGATGTGTGCGACATCAAAGTCGATGAGCTCTATGCGGTAGTTATCGCGCTGGCCGAAGGTGACAGGAAGGTGGTGGGGCTGTCGGATTGCGGGTTCCGGCAAACCATTGAGGTTCGAACACTAGGGTGCACACGAAGATCTCTCTCTCCCTAGCTCACTCTCGCAACGATCTCTAGGTCTAGCTCGCCGAACCCAAGGAACAAGTGACATGAGAGTTTATACTGGTTCAGGCCACCATTGTGGTGTAATACCCTACTTTAGTGTGGTGTGGTGGATTGCCTCGTGGGCTGAGGATGACCTAGTATAGTGGACGAACAGCCTCCTAAGGAGAGGTGTTCTTGAGCTCGATGAGCTGGTGTGCTTTGGATCGTCCAAATGATCCGTCCCCTTGAGCCCCCTTGACTACGGTGGTGGCTAGCCCTATTTATAGAGGCCCTGGTCCTCTTCCTATATGTTTAGGCGGGAAGGGGTCCCACAATGGCCTATTTCAAAGGAAGACAACTAGTACTAGCTATCCTGACAAAAGGTGGTCTTCGCCTGCCAAAGGTTCTGGTGGTGACGTTGTCGTGGGCTCCGCAGTGACCTCTGTCATGCCGTCCTGCTCGTCTTGGTCTTGTTGCACCGATGTGGAAACCCTTGCCTGATGCCTCGGGACTCCTCGCCTGTGCCTGCTTCCTTAGCACCAAAGAGGAAACTGGCACACTATGCCCTCTAGCTAGTGCCCGCCTGGCCTTGGTCGTCATGGCTCACGTCAAGAGGACCTCGCGAGGTGCCCCTTGCATAGATATCTCCGCTCCTCAGGAGCTAGCCTAGCGAGGCCGCCCCTGGGGAGGTCTTGGTGTCATTCTCCTCGCGAGGCTCGGCCCCTCGTGAGGGTCTTGAGTGGTTTCTGGTGAAGATGGGCCGTACCAGGCAGTTGGTGGAGCCACACCCTGGGCCGCAGGCAGGCAACTCTGGGTACCCACATTCCCAGGACGCCGACAGTATCCCCCGAGCCCAAGGTGCGCTCAGTCTTGGCTTCGAGGCGAATCCAAAGGGCAAGTGCGGAGCGCCGCGGGCCCCAACCGCTTGTGGCCTCGATTGACGAGTGGCGATTGATCGGTCATGGGCGTCTCCGCTTTCCCATGTTGCCTCGACAACTGTTCTTGGCTGAAAAAAGACTGGCGCGCGCCGCAGGGCTTTCATTGCCTTCCTTCTCCTTGCTCTAGATCCCCTTTCTCTTTCTTGCCCCGAGAGACTCCAGATCCACACGAACCCCTCTCCGAGCTTGCACCCAATGGCCTCCGGCAAGGTGAAGGCCGCGAACTCGCCTTCCTGGTACGAGTCGGCCTTGAGTGCGCCTTGCGTCTCGGAGAAGAACCTTGTAGCCACACTCCTGATGATGGCGGACATCACCAACAAGGGGGGAAAGACCATGCTTCGGGCTGGCTCCGACGAGGCGGAGCCCTCAGGCAGTACCTTCTATCCCTTCTTCATGAACATCGTCGTTGCAGGGCTGGTCCCCCCTTTCTACGAGTTCTTCTATGCCGTCCTCATCCACTACAAGTTGCATGCCCTTAATCTCCATCCCAACTCCTCCTATCGATCTTTGCCTTATATTGCAAGGCATTCGTTGGGGTGATGCCATCCATGGCGTTGCTTCGCCACTTCTTCTACCTCCGGCTCAAGGAGGGCCATGCTCAGGGTGTGCCAACTTCATTGCGGCCAAAGGGACCAACACAATCTCGAAGGCCGGGAAGAAGGCCGAGGGTCATGATCGACGCCAAGTGCGTCCACCCGCGGTTGGTGCTACCGACAGGGATACCCTCGCCTCACGACAGTTGGCTCCGCACAAAGCTTGCCGACACTCGGGAGAAGCAGGTGCTGGAGAAGATGACCGCAGACCTGAAGCCTGACGACCCGAGGGTGGAGAAGCTGATGGGGGCCATGGTCGTGAAGGAGTTCCCGGCGTAGCACGTTGCCCCGCTCCAAGCGCGCTTATGCCCCTTGTGGATGATTGGGGCGAAGGGGACGACCTCCGACAGCAACCGAACGCCTTGTACAAAGAGGGGCTGGGAGCAGCCATCCGTCCCTTGGTCGGGGACGATTTGGGCTACCCGCCATACTCCCATCTTCCTCTATACCGTCGCCCAGATGGGGAGAAGGTAGTTGCTGCCATGCCTGTCTTCGATGGATGCGAGGTCGTGCCGCTAGTGCCCTCTGAGGCCACGGAGGAGGCGACCCCAGTACTGGTGTGTTCTGATGATTCTGACGAGGAGGAGAGGCCTGACTCGGAGGCAACCCTAGAGGGGGAGGGGGAGACCTTCCCCCTTGCGGCGGATCTCCTCCGAGCCCTCCCCAACTATGACGAGGCCGGCGACCATCCGGTGAGGGAGTCCCAGGCCCCCGCTGGAGTTACTACGAGGTCCAGGGGCACACACCCCCGAAGAAGCCATCGGCCGGGGTCCCGACGAAGAGCAGGTTGGCACTGGTCTCCCGAGGTGGCACCCCTGTTCTGACGTTGTCCGGTGCTGCCGCAGGGCCGGCTGCCGCAACCTCGTCTGGTCCTGGGACTTGCGGGCCGGTGGCCCGGGACGCGAGGCCTCTAGGCTTTGCGCTTCTGAAGAGGCCGAGGGACTATGCGCCCGTTGACTAATAAGTACCTTGCCTTGATTTTGTTTCTTCTTATGCCACTGCTTCTTGACGCTCTCCTTTTGCGCCATCAGGCCGATGCTGGCGGTGAAGAAGAAGAGAGAGGGAGCGACCATACCCCCTCTGGTGCAGAGAGGCATCGACGATGACCGTGCCTCTCCGGCCCGGTCGTCCTCGCGAGGCATAGAGGACCGTCCTTAGGAGAAAATGGCCTCACCATCCCAGCCAGCTCCGGAGGCGTCCGCCCCCAGCTCGCAGGCCGAGGTCCCAAAGCTCAGTAGCCCTCGACCCCTTCTTCTGCTGCCGCTGACACGTAGCCGGTGATTCTGCCTCCTCCTCCTCCTCCCGTCATTGCGCTAGTCTGTGATCCAGCTGCTTCACCAGACGATCTGGAAGAGGCTCTTGTCGTGATGACCCAGCTTCGGGGTAACCTTTGAGGCGCCGACCGTTGTTTGGCATCAGGGCGCCTAGAGTTGAGCTTGGGGTGGCTGCGGTCCGACGCCTGTGTGAGGGCGGCCTGGGGTCAGGCCACATCGGCTTTCGAGGAGGGCAAGCAGGCCTTCGACCATGCCACGGCCGCCCGCGAGGCGGCCTTGAAGGATGCCGAAGCCACCAAGGAGCGTTGCCGACTGATGGAGGCCGAGCTGGAGACCACACGCAATGAGCGCGCGGCCGAGGCTCGCGATTGCAAAGCGGAGGAGGAGAAGATGAAGGCCCGGAAGGACGCGGTTACCAGTCGTGATGCTAAGAGGGAGCAGCTGGCGTAGGCGTAGGCCGTGGAATGCAGCCGCCTGGAGGAACTAGAGAAAAAGGTGGATGCGGAGAAGGTCCAGCTGGAGGCCAAGGCAAGGGTTCTTGCCAAGGATCGCGAGGCCTTCAAGTCTCTTGAGGAGAGGTCCCACAAGGCGCTGCAGGGGCTCTACGAGAAGGGTTTGGAGAAGCATTTCGTGACTGATGATGACGGCCCCGCCCAACTTTTTCTTCAGCTCGTCACGGCGCTCGAGGACGTTGCTGACAGGATCGGCCTTGACGCGTGTCCTCAGCCACCTTCACCTTCGCGACACCAATGCTGACCTTGGTGTCTTGCTAGAGCCTGTGGATGAGGGACATTGCGAAGCCGCTGCAAAGGCCATGAAGGGCCTGGTGGAGGCCTTGCAGAAGTTCCTTACTATCAACTTCGCGCCTCCTGCCGATGGTGTCACTGATCCCTCGACCAAGACCGACGAGCGGGCGCTTCCGTACAACGACGTCCAAGGCTAAAGAGGAGGCTTGCTAGCGCTCCTTCCTGCTTTAACTTTCTTGTGATCTTTCCTGCGACATGCGACGTGCCTCATGGAGGTGTTAAAACTCTTGTTTGATGTTTAAGGGACGATAAGTTTTAGTAGTATCTCATTAAGATTCTGCGACCTCCTTCTTGTTTGCTTGATGTTCTACGTCGGTAGGGCCCGACCCTGCGCATACCTTAGCCGCCGTTGGACTATCCGGATCACCAAGACGGGACCAAGGGATGAGGGGCTACATGGCCAGTTAGGATCCTGAGTCGCGATGCTCAGGAGTCCCCCTTGACGCTCAAATAGCCCGCGAAGAGGAGATGCGAAAGTAGGCCTTAGTGTTCTACGTCGGTAGAGCCTGACCCTGCGCATACCTAAGCCGCCGTTGGACCGTCCGGATCACCAGGACGGGACCAAGGGGTGAGGGGCGACGTGGCCAGTTAGGCTCCTGAGTCCCAATGCTCAGGAGTCCCCCTTGACGTGGAAACAGACCTTCATACCTGTACTCACCGAGGTCCCTCTCGGGAGGGGTGCACGATGACCAGGTCCGAGGGACCTAGCAGGGCGGCGTACGCTAGGCATGACCTGAGAGTAGCCCCTCGCGCGACACTCCCGAGGGGAAAGTGTTGCGGTGATGCTGGACACTGAGCCGGATGGCTCCCTGAGGTTAATGCAGCCAAGGGGCCGCCCTCGGTTGTTTATCACCAGCGCGGAGTATAGCGCTTCCGCACTTGCGCGGGCATAGAAGCTCCTCGACCGTGTCGACTGTCAACGCGGAGCATGGTGCTTCCACTGGTTCGTGGGTGAGGGCTTCCACTGAGAGGAGCCCCCGAGGCGTGTACAGCCCCGCCCTAACACGTGGCTTGCACGGCAGGGCTAGACGAGGTGTGTCTGGGCACTCGTGAGCCAGCGCGGGGCTCACGAGGCCCTACCTCAAGGCGGGTTGCTCCTGTTCTTGATTCTTGATGGTTGTGGTGGCCCTGCAAGATGGTTAGGCAACCTACGCCGGACGTATCTCCCGAGGCGATCACATGAGAGGCCAAGCACCAATGACCCCAGGAGGTGACGTGAACGGGGCCAGCCCACCAGAAAAAGCTTAGTCGTTGGATTTATCGACGCTGCAGGGATGGATCCGAGCACAGACATCGTGCCTAGTCTTCTCATGCAAAAATCCTAAAGAAAGACGGCCGGCGCGCGGCTCCCGTGGTGGCGGGGCACCGGGTCACGCGCCCTGGTTTGTCCATCCACGATTAACCCATGCGAGAACAAGGCACCAAGGGCCATGGGAGGTGACGTACACGGGGGCGGGCCCGTGAGCCAGAGCTCAGCCTCTTGGGTTTGGCGACGCTACAGGGACGGACCTGCTACCTCTTGAGCTAGCGTTGGATTTCCTCGAAGAGGAATGGATGATGCAGCAGAGTAGCGCAAGTATTTCCCTCAGTTTTTGAGAACCAAGGTATCAATCCAGTAGGAGGCTACGCTCAAGTCCCTTGTACCTACACAAAACGATAGCTACTCGCAACCAACGCGATTAGGGGTTGTCAATCCCTTCACGGTCACTTACGAGAGTGAGATCTGATAGATATAATATTTTTGGTATTTTTGGTATAAAGATGCAAAGTAAAAAGTAAAGGCAAAGTCAAAAGCAAAGCAAGATTAAAGTGATTGAGATTAATATGATGAGAATAGACCCGGGGGCCATAGGTTTCACTAGTGGCTTCTCTCAAGAGCATAAGTATTCTATGGTGGGTGAACAAATTACAGTTGAGCAATTGACAGATATGAGGATAGTTATGAGAATATCTAGGCATGATCATGTATATAGGCATCACGTCCATGACAAGTAGACCGAAACGATTCTGCATCTACTACTATTACTCCACTCATCGACCGCTATCCAGCATGCATCTAGAGTATTAAGTTAAAAACAGAGTAACGCCTTAAGCAAGATGACATGATGTAGAGAGATAAATTCATGCCATATGAAATAAACCCCATCTTGTTATCCTCGATGGCAACGATGCAATACGTGCCTTGCTGCCCCTTCTATCACTGGGAAAGGACACCGCAATATCGAACCCAAAGCTAAGCACTTCTCCCATGGAAAGAACTACCAATCTAGTCGGCCAAACCAAACGGATAATTCGAAGAGACTTGCAAAGATAACCAATCATACATAAAAGAATTCAGAGAAGATTCAAATATTATTCATAGATAGACTTGAACATAAACCCACAATTCATCGGTCTCAACAAACACACCGCCAAAAGAAGATTACATCGAATAGATCTCCATGAGAGAGGGGGAGAAATTTGTATTGAGATTCAAAGAGAGAGAAGAAGCCATCTAGCTACTAACTATGGACCCGAAAGTCTGAGGTAAACTACTCACACTTCACCGGAGAGGCTATGATGATGTAGAAGCCCTCCGTGATGAAGGCCCTCTTCCGGCGGAGCTCCGGAACAGGCCCCAAGATGGGATCTCGTGGATACAGAAAGTTGCGGCGGTGGAATTAGGTTTTTGGCTCCTGTTCTGATCGTTTGGGGGTACGTAGGTATATATAGGAGGAAGGAGTACGTCGGTGGAGCTCCGAGGGGCCCACGAGGCAGCGGGGCGCGCCCCCCACCCTCGTGACCGCATCTTTTGTTCCTTGGAGCAGGGTCCAAGTCTCCTGGATCACGTTCGGTGAGAAAATCACGTTCCCAAAGGTTTTATTCCGTTTGGACTCCGTTTGATATTCCGTTTCTTCGAAACACTGAAATAGGCAAAAAACAACAATTCTGGGCTGGGCCTTCGGTTAATAGGTTAGTCCCAAAAATAATGATAGAAAATTATAGATACGTTGGAGACATATCAGGCATCCCCAAGCTTAATTCCTGCTCGTCCTCGAGTAGGAAAATGATAAAAAGAGAATTTTTGATGCGGAGTGCTACTTGGCATAATTTCAATGCAAATCTTCTTAATTGTGGTATGAATGTTCAGATTAGGAAGATTCAAGACAAAAGTTCATATTGACATAAGAAATAATAATACTTCAAGCAAACAATCAAAGCAATTATGTTTTCTTAAAGTAACATGGCCAAAGAAAGTTCATCCCTACAAAATCATATCGTTTAGTCATGCTCCATTTTCGTCACACAAGAATGCTCTCATCATGCACAACCCCGATGACAAGCCAAGCAATTGTTTCATACCTTAATAATTTCAAACTCATAAACTTTCACGCAATACATGAGCGTGAGCCATGGATATACCACTATGGGTGGAATAGAATAATGATGGGGGTTATGTGGAGAAGACAAAAAGGAGAAAGTCTCACATCAACGAGGATAATCAATGGGCTAGGGAGATGCCCACTGATTGATGTTAATGCAAGGAGTAGGGATTGCCATGCAACAGATGCACTGGAGCTATAAATGTATGAAAGCTCAACTAAAGAAACTAGTGGGTGTGCATCCAACTTGCTTGCTCATCAAGACCTAGGGCACTTGAGGAGGCCCATTGTTGGAATATACAAGCCAAGTTCTATAATGAAAATTCCCACTAGTATATGAAAGTGATAACATATGAGACTCTCTATATGAAAAACATGGTGCTACTTTGAAGCACAATATATGAGACTCGCTATATGAAGAACATGGTGCTACTTTGAAGCACAAGTGTGGAAAAAGGATAGTAGCATTACCCCCTTTTTGGGCCTTCTTTTTTTTGGCCTTTCCCTTTTTTTATTTTTTTATTTGGCCTTTTTTGGCCTTTCTCTTTTTTGGGGGACAATGCTCTATTAATGATGATCATCACACTTTTATTTATTTACAACTCAATGATTACAACTCGATACTAGAACAAAGATGACTCTATATGAATGCCTCCGGCGGTGTACCGGGATTGCGATGAATCAAGAGCGACATGTATGAAAAATTATGAATGGTGGCTTTGCCACAAATACTATGTCAACTACATGATCATGCAAAGCAATATGACAATGATGAATGCGTGTCATGATAAACTGGATGGTGGAAAGTTGCATGGCAATATATCTTGGAATGGCTATGGAAATGCCATAATAGGTAGGTATGGTGGCTGTTTTGAGGAAGATATAAGGAGGTTTATGTGTGACAGAGCGTATCATATCACAGGGTTTGGGTGCACCAGCGAAGTTTGCACCAACTCTCGATGTGAGAAAGGGCAATGCACGGTACCGAAGAGGCTAGCAAGGATGGAAGGGTGAGAGTGCGTATAATCCATGGACTCAACATTAGTCATAAAGAACTCATATACTTATTGCAAAAATCTACAAGTCATCAAAAACCTCGGTACTACGCTCATGCTCCTAGGGGGATAGATTGGTAGGAAAAGACCATCGCTCGTCCCCGACCGCCACTCATAAGGAGGACAATCAAATATCACCTCATGTTTCAAATTTGTTGCATAACGTTTGCCATACGTGCATGCTACGGGACTTGCAAACTTTAACTGAAGCACTTCTCAAATTCACAATTACTCTACTAGCATGACTTTGATATTACTACCTCCATATCTCAAAACAATTATCAAGCATCCAACTTTTATTAGTATTCAACACACTCAAAAAAAGTTTCACAAATCTTGAATACCAAGCATGTTATTATTAAGCAAATTACCATGCTATTAAGACTCTCAAAATAATTTAAGTGAAGCATGAGAGATCAATAGTTTCTTTAAAACAAATCCACCACCGTGCTCTAAAAGATCTAAGTGAAGCACATGGAGCAAAATTATAACGCTCAAAAGATATAAGTGAAGCACATAGAGCAAAACTACTTAGCTCAAAAGATATAAGTGAAGCACATAGAGTATTCTATCAAATTCTAATTCATGTATGGCTCTCTCAAAATGTGTGTACAGAAAGGATGATTGTGGTATACAAACAACCAAAGACACAAATAATACAAGACGCTCCAAGGAAAACACATATCATGTTGGTGAATAAAAATATAGCTCCAAGTAAATTACCGATGGAAGTGGACGAAAGAGGGGATGCCTTCCGGGGCATCCCCAAGCTTTGACTTTTTGGTGTCCTTGGATTATCTTGGGGGTGCCATGGGCATCCCCAAGATTAGGCTCTTGCCAGTCCTTGTTCCATAATCCATCACAAGAATTCACCCAAAACTTGAAAACTTCACAACACAAAACTTAAAGTAGAAAACTCGTGAGCTCCGTTAGCGAAAGAAAACAAAAGACCACTTCAAGGTACTGTAATGAACTCATTTTTTATTTATATTGGTGTTAAACCTACTGTATTCCAACTTCTATATGGATTATAAACTATTTTACTAACCATAGATTCATCAAAATAAGCAAACAACACACGAAAAACAGAATCTGTCAAGACAGAACAGTCTGTAGTAATCTGTAGCTAGCGCAAGATCTGGAACACCAAAAGTTCGAAAATAAATTGCTGGACGTGAGGAATTTATCTATTAATCATCTGAAAATATAATTAACTAAATAGCACTCTCCAAATAAAAATGACAGCAGTTCTCGTGAGCGCTAAAGTTTCTGTTTTTTACAGCAAGTTCAACAAGACTTTCCCCAAGTCTTCCCAACGGTTCTACTTGGCACAAACACTAATTAAACACAAAAAACACAGCCAAAAAAGAGGCTAAATAATTTATTTATTACTAAACAGGAGCAAAAAGCAAGGAATAAAAATAAAATTGGGTTGCCTCCCAACAAGTGCTATCGTTTAACGCCCCTAGCTAGGCATAAAAGCGAGGATAGATTTAGGTATTGCCATCTGTGGTAGGCAATTCTTCAATGAGGCATCTACCATCTATAGGAGTTTCTTTATTTTTATTAATTATCAAGCTTCTAGGCACAAGATCAAAAAATTCATTTGTAACAAATGGTTCCTTGGTGATAGCAAAAAGATTGGGATGAACACTTATAGATTTAAGATCCGCAGTTTCCTTACTAGATGATTCACCCTTATTTTAAGGAACATACATAAGCTTGGCAATTTTAGTAGGAGGACTTGGAGTGTTCTTTACGGAAGAAAAAGCGGTTCCCAAGTTTGTAATGATACCCCCAAGTTTGTCAATTCTAGTAGAATCTGAGTTTATCTTCTCATTAACTATGGGTTCCTTTTCCTTAATATTTTTCAAAGTCATTCCTACCTTAGATCCATATTGAGTAATTTGATTGTGGATATTTTTATCTAAATTTTCAATTAATTCAATAGTAGCAAATTTATTTTAAATAATTTCAAGTCTTTGCATAACATGCTCCAAAGTTAATATAGTTCCATTAACCAAAAGAGGTGGTGAGCCAAATAAATCTAACATAGCTTTATAAGAGTCAAAAGTATGGCTACCCAAGAAGTTTCCTCCGTTAATGGTATCAAGGGTATATCTATACCAATGATTAACACCTACATAAAAATTGCGGAGAAGAACTGAAGTAGACTGTTTCCTGGTAGATCTATTTTGAGCATTGCAAATTCTATACCAAGCATCTTTTAGATTTTCTCCCTCCCTTTGTTTAAAATTTAGAACTTCATTCTCGGGAGACAACGGAGAAGATAAGAGACTAGCCATGACGACAAGCAAACTAACTAACTCACAAGCAAACAAAGAGCAAATGGAGAAAGAGAGGCAAATAGAGAGGGAGGATAGAGAGAGAGAGGGCGAATAAAACGGCAAGGGTGAAGTGGGGGAGAGGAAAACGAGAGGCAAATGTCAAATAATGTAATGCGAGAGATAGGGATTGTGATGGGTACTTGGTATGTTGACTTTTTGCATAGCCTCCCCGGCAACGGCGCCAGAAATTCTTCTTGCTACCTCTTGAGCTTGCATTGGATTTCCCCGAAGAGGAAAGGATGATGCACGAGAGTAGCGGAAGTATTAATATGATGAGAATAGACTTGCAAAGTAAAAAAGCAAAGCAAGATTAAAGTGATGGAAATTAATATGATGAGAATAGACCTAGGGGCCATATGTTTCACTAGTGGCTTCTCTCAAGAGCATAAGTATTCTACGGTGGGTGAACAAATTACTGTTGAGCAATTGACAGAATTGAGCATAGTTACGAGAATATCTAGGCATGATCATGTATATAGGCATCACGTCCGTGACAAGTAGACCGAAACAATTCTGCATCTACTACTATTACTCCACTCATCGACCGCTATCCAGCATGCATCTAGAGTATTAAGTTAAAAACAGAGTAATGCCTTAAGCAAGATGACATGATGTAGAGAGATAAATTCATGCAATATGAAATAAACCCCATCTTGTTATCCTCGATGGCAACGATGCAATACGTGCCTTGCTGCCCCTTCTGTCACTAGGAATGGACACCGCAAGACCGAACCCAAAGCTAAGCACTTCTCCCATGGCAAGAACTACCAATCTAGTCGGCCAAACCAAACGGATAATTCGAAGAGACTTGCAAAGATAACCAATCATACAAAAAAGAATTCAGAGAAGATTCAAATATTATTCATAGATAGACATGAACATTAACCCACAATTCATCGATCTCAACAAACACACCACAAAAAGAAGATTACATCGAATATATCTCCACGAGAGAGGGGGAGAACTTTGTATTGAGATTCAAAGAGAGAGAAGAAGCCATCTAGCTACTAACTATGGACCTGAAGGTCTAAGGTAAACTACTCACACTTCATCGGAGAAGGCTATGATGATGTAGAAGCCCTCCATGATGACGGCCCTCTTCCCACGGAGCTCCGGAATAGGCCCCAAGATGGGATCTCGTGGATATAGGAAGTTGCGGCGGTGGAATTAGGTTTTTGGCTCCTGTTCTGATCGTTTGGGGGTACGTCGGTGGAGCTCTGAGGGGCCCACGAGGCAGGGGGGCGCGCCCTAGGGGGGCGCCATAGGGGGGGCGCCCCCACCCTCGTGACCGCCTCTTTTGTTCCTTGGAGCAGGGTCCAAGTCTCCTGGATCACGTTCCCGAAGGTTTTATTCCGTTTGGACTCCGTTTGATATTTCGTTTCTTCGAAACACTGAAATAGGCAAAAAACAGTAATTCTGGGCTGGGCCTCCGGTTAAAAGGTTAGTCCCAAAAATAATATAAAAGTGGAAAATAAAGCCCAATATAGTCCAAAACAGTAGATAATATAGCATGGAGCAATCAAAAATTATAGATACGTTGGAGACGTATCAGGACCCGAGCACAGACGCTGTGCCAGTCCTTAATCATGGGTGGTCGCGGGCGGGCTTGCAAGGGCGTGCGACATTAATGTTATCGGAGTAACGGACAAACATGTGATAATCATAAGTCAATTCATGCAAGAGGAAAACTTGTTCAGATAGATGCAAGAAGGATACATTCCATTGGGACGGACCCGAGCGGCCTGGGGATGATGCAGCCCATGAGGCGCTCCCTACAGAGTAAGCTAAAGAAGCAAAAGGATACACGCCGCAGGGACAGGCCCATGCAACTTGGTGATAATGCTACCCGAAGGACGACCCTCACTGAATGAACTAGAAAGAGTCACCTGATACCGTGCTGGAGTGGTGTCGGGGCACCTGAAGATGCGCGCTGGAGAGGTTGCCCTTCACGAGCCGCCAGGGTCCTGATCCTCAGGAGGCTCCGCAGGCCTAGGTGGCTCCTGAAGAACTATCACGATCTCCGTCAGGACAGCGTGATGCCTGGCCACCTGAGCTACCAGAATGCTCCAAAGGTGGCGCTAGAAGGTGAGAGCCGCGTTCGGCAGGCTGAGAGGCATGCGAACGTAGCTGTGAGGCGGAGCCTCGCACTGCCCTATGCGTGAAGGCCAAAATCGTCGCTGAGATGTGGCCCTGTTGAGCCCTGGAATGTCGACGCAGATGCGTAGCCCGCTACCCTCGCCAAGGTGGAGAGCTGCGCTAGATGGTGGGTGATGGTCGCCACGTATGATCCATGCTTTTTGAAGCTTCTGGATCGCCCTCGTGATGAACTCCTGAAAACAAGGCGTTCCATGCCTCGTGCCCTCTAGTGGGAAACGTGCAGCGAAGCACGCCTGCACATGGTGCCCGAGCGCCTCCCTCGTTACGATGGCTAGGTTTGAGGCCCTCCAGAAGAGATCCCCCGAGCCCAACCCGAGGAGGGCGCCGGGTGTGCCTTCCTATGCGAGGGAAGGAGGCGCCCCATCTGCCGGCGCCAGTCCTGAGATGGTGCTGCTGGAAACGCTGCCCTGCTTAGGTCCTTGGCTGAGTAGCTGCTTCTTGTTCTTCTGGTTGGCCTCAAGAGGGTGCGGGGTTCCTTCGTTGTCGGGGTCTTCGGCCGCTGCAGCCTGGTAAGCGCGCTCGAGGGAGCACACCACATGTCTTTCCTCGCAGGCGACCGAGATGACGCCGTCAGTCTAAAAGTGCAACTATCCCTGGGTGGTTTTCGTAATTCCTAACAACATATAGCTCATTGATCTAATGCTACTTGAAGATAAATATTTCAGGAAAAGCTCAATGATTGGCATGGCATGGATTAGAAAGTGGACCCCTCAAAATGATAAGGACAAAAGATTGGTTCAAGCTCAAAGCATAAGACTCTACATTTTACTTTGAGTGATCCAAGATCACATTGAGTCAATAGGAAAAGCCAATACTATTAAAAGGGGGTGAGGTGTTTCTTAATGAGCTGCTTGCTCAAAATTCTTAGTGATATGCTTCAAAAACCCTCAACTACTTTCCCATATCCACATATGTCCCAAACCAAAAGTCAAACTCGGCCCCACCGAAATCTTCTATCCGGCGCCACAGAGTTCACTTAACATAGTGCTACCTCTTTTAGCACTGCGTTGGTTTTCCCCGAAGAGGAAGGGATGATGCAACAAAGTAGCGTAAGTATTTCCCTCAGTTTTTGAGAACCAAGGTATCAATCAAGTAGGAGGCTACGCGCGAGTCCCTCGCACCTGCACAAAACAAATAAATCCTCACAACTAACGCAAATAGGGGTTGTCAATCCCTATAGGGCCACTTACGAGAGTGAGATCTGATAGATATGATAAGATAATTTTTTTCGTATTTTTATGATAAAGATGCAAAGTAAAATAAAGGCAAAGTAAATGGCAAAGTAAATAACTAAGTAGTAGGAGATTAATATGATAAAGATAAACCCGGGGGACATAGGTTTCACTAGTTGCTTCTGTCGTGAGCATAAGTATTCTATGGTGGGTGAACAAATTACTGTTGAGCAATTGACAGAATTGAGCATAGTTATCAGAATATCTAGGTATGATCATGTATATAGGCATCACGTCCGAGACAAGTAGACCGACTCCTGCCTGCATCTACTACTATTACTCCACTCATCGACCGCTATCCAGCATGCATCTAGAGTATTAAGTTAAAAACAGAGTAATGCCTTAAGCAAGATGACATGATGTAAAGGGATAGACTCATGTAATACGAAGAAAACCCCATCTTGTTATCCTCGATGGCAACAATACAATATGTGCCTTGCTGCCCTTACTGTCACCGGGAAAGGACTCCGCAAGATTAAACCCAAAGCTAAGCACTTCTCCCATTGCATGAAAGATCAATCTAGTAGGCCAAAACAAACTGATAATTCGAAGAGACTTGCAAAGATAACCAATCATACATAAAAGAATTCAGAGAAGATTCAAATATTATTCATAGATAGACTTGATCATAAACCCACAATTCATCGGTCTCAACAAACACACCGCAAAAAGAAGATTACATCGAATTGATCTCCACAAGAGAGGGGGAGAACATTGCACTGAGATCAAAAAAGAGAGAAGAAGCCATCTAGCTACTAACTATGGACCCGTAGGTCTGAAGTAAACTACTCGCACTTCATCAGAGAGGCTATAGTGTTGATGTAGAAGCCCTCAGTGATCGATGCCCCCTCCGGCGGAGCTCCGGAACAGGCCCCAAGATGGGATCTCGTGGATACAGAAAGTTACGGCGGTGGAATTAGGGTTTTGGCTCCTGTTCTGATCGTTTGGGGGTACGTGGATATATATAGGAGGAAGAAGTACGTCGGTGGAGCAACAGGGGGCCCACGAGGGTGGAGGGCGCGCCCCCCTACCTCGTGGCCTCCTGTTAGTTGGCTTGACATAGGGTCCAAGTCTCATGAGTTGTATTCGGTGATAAAATCACGTTCCCGAAGGTTTCATTCGTTTGGACTCCATTTGATATTCCTTTTCTTCGAAACCCTAAAACAGGCAAAAAACAGCAATTCTGGGCTGGGCCTCCGGTTAATAGGTTAGTCCCAAAAATAATATAAAAGTGGATAATAAAGCCCAATAATGTCCAAAACAGTAGATAATATAGGATGGAGCAATCAAAAATTATAGATACGTTGGAGATGTATCAAGCATCCCCAAGCTTAATTCCTGCTCGGCCTTGAGTAGGTAAATGATAAAAACAGAATTTTTGATGTGGAGTGCTACTTGGCATAATTTTAATGTAATTCTTCTTAATTGTGGTATGAATATTCAGATCCGAAAGATTCAAGACAAAAGTTTATATTGACATAGAAAATAATAATACTTCAAGCATACTAACAAAGCAATTATGTCTTCTCAAAATAACATTGCTAAAGAAAGTTATCCCTACAAAATCATATAGTCTGGCTATGCTCTATCTTCACCACACAAAATATTTAAATCATGCACAACCCCGATGACAAGCCAAGCAATTGTTTCATACTTTTTACATTCTCAAAACTTTTTCAATTTTCACGCAATACATGAGCGTGAGCCATTGATATAGCACTATCGTTGGAATAGAGTGGTGGTTGCGGAGAAGACAAAAAGGGGAAGTGTAACACCCTCGATGCGACTATATCTCCCACGTGTCGAGGCACGACTTAGAGGCATAATCGCATTGAAGGCATATGTCGCAAGTTAGGCAATCTTCACAACATCCCATGTAGTATAAATCAGAAAGGGGAGATAACATAGTTGGCTTACACTCGCCATGTCAAACAAGTACATAAATAACATTACATCATCCAAACACTCATGGCCCGACTACGGCGCCAAAATAAAAGAGAACCCAACATGCGACACGGTCCCGATCACCCCCAACTGGGCACCACTACTGGTCATCAGGAAAGGAAACATAGTAACGTTGAGAGTCTTCATCGAACTCCCACTTGAGCTCAAACGCGTCTCCTGGAGCAGAATCATCGGGCCCTGCATCTGGTGTAATAGTAATCCGTGAGCCACAGGGACTCAGCAATCTCGCACCCTCGCGATCAAGACTATTTAAGCTTATAGGTAAGGCAAGGTAAAAATATGAGTGGAGCTGCAGCAAGCGACTAGCAAATATGGTGGCTAACTTATTCGCAAAAGAGAGCGGGAAGAGGAGGCAAAGCGCGAGCGAGAAACTAGAGAGCAACATGTGCAAACAATACTCCAACACCGTGTCCACTTCCCGGACTCCGCCGAGAAGAGGCCATCACGGTAACACACTCAGTTGATTCATTTTAATTAATTAAGGTTCAAGTTATCTACAACCGGACATTAACAAATTCCCATCTGCCCATAACCGCGGGCACGACTTTCGAAAGTTCAAATCCCTGCAGGGGAGTCCCAACTTAGCCCATGACAAGATCTCATGGTCAACGAAGGAATAGACCTCCTCCCAAGATGTTCCGATCAGACTCGGTATCTCGGTTCTTCAAGACACTTCGACAGGTTAAAACAAGACCAGCAACACCGCCCGAATGTGCTGACAAATCCCGATAGGAGCTGCACATATCTCGTTCTCAGGGCACACTCAGATGAGCTCTTCATACAACTAAAACCAAACCTCGAGTTTCCCCGAGGGGGCGCTGCAAAGGACTCTAGTTTGGACCAACACTCAGAGGAGCACTGGCCCAGGGGGGGCTAAAATAAGATGACCCCTGGGCTCCGGAAACCCAAGGGAAAAGAGGCTAGGTGGCAAATGGTAAAACCAAGGTTGGGCATTGCTGGAAAAGCTTTAATCAAGGCGAACTATCAAGGGGTTCCCATTATAACCCAACCACGTAAGGAACGCAAAATCCAGGAACATAACACCGATATGACGGAAACTAGGGAGGCAAGAGTGGAACAAAACACTAGGCGAGAGGCCGAGCCTTCCACCCTTTACCAAGTATATAGATGCATTAAGATAACATAGCAATATAATGATATCCCAACAAGTAAATAAATGTTCCAACAAGGAACGACCTCCAAATCTTCACCTGCAACTAGCAACGCTATAAGAGGGGCTGAGCAAAGCGGTAACATATCCAATCAATGGTGTGCTAGGACATGGTGGGTTAGAGGTTTGAAATGGCAATTTGGGAGGCTTGAAAGCAAATGATAGGCATCGTAGCATTGGCATAGCAAAAGAGTGAGCAAACTAGCATAGCAAAGATAGTAGTGATTTCGAGGGTATGATCATCTTGCCTGCACAGTTGTCAGAGTTGACTGGATCCTCAAAAGCAAACTCAACGGGCTCCTTGTTAGCGAACTCGTCTCCTGGCTCTACCCAAACAAGACAAACAAGCAACAAAGACACAATCAACCACGTGCAAGGATCAAGCAAAATGATGAAATGATGATATGCTATGTGGGATGCGACGCGGGATGCAAAATGCAAGATATGATAGGAAATGCATGAACCTTGCATCAACTGGGGAATCCAAGTGTGCCACTGGAAAGATGAGATGAAATCGCTTGAAAACGATATAAAGATCATCGGAAACGGAGTTACGGTTTGGAAATGGCAAGCGATTCAAATATGACACCAGTCTGCGATTTACAGCAAGTAGCCATCTAAATGCAATGAGATGAACATGCTACAGCACCAAAACATGGCATAAAAATACATGGCAGGGATGAATTCAAGATGCTTAACAAAAGTCTAGCACTGAGCTACGGCCAATTCATCCATTAACAGGTTCAAACAAGCATGGCAAAAATGCATATGGAAAACAGATCTCAGACTTTGTGAAATTAACACTTGTCTGGAATTTCAGATCAGGTAGCACTCTTCGGAGCAACAAAACTATATGCTACAGGACCTCAACATGGCAAAGTAAAGCATGGCATGGAGCTACTCAAAGAGCTTAACGAAAGTCCCTCAGTGACCTTGAGCCAAAAGGGATCAGAAAATATACTAACAAGCACGTGAACATCGCAAAAAAACATAATCAGTTTTAAGACTTAGTGAAAACTGGCACATGCTGAAACAGATATCAAGTAGGCATGTTTACGAGCTCGATGCACTCACTACGGTGCAAGTCATGAAAAGATAAGCATACATCTATCAAGAAGGCACAAAATGCAAGCTAGACATGGCAAGAACAATAGCATAGCATGCACGGATCAACTACAACATCATCGGCAAAATTGCAAAGAAGTTGACAATCTGCCCAGATTCACAAAGTAGCAAAAGTAGAGCTCGATTGACTCAAGCTAGGATGCTCCAAAATTGCAAACAAAGACATGGATGGATAGAGCACTACAAGATTAACAAAACATCCTTACTGATCATCCTCAAAAGACGCACATATCACTAGGAAACAACATGAACATATGGCAACATGAGATAAACAGATCAAGGACTTTGTGGAATTGCTAAGTCCCTGAAAACAGAATTACTAAGTGCACGACTTTGCAAGCTTGCACTAGTCACCACACACATCACAAAAATACATGGGTTGCACCTATGGAAAGATGACAAAACCCTTAACAAAACATATGTAGAACATCAGGGCATAGCATGCACACAATAAACATGGCAAAAATGACAAAAACCTAAATGGAGCAGCAGATCTGACAAATAACCCAAGTAGCCCTCTTCTAACAGCATTTCCAGCATCAAGATGAACTCAAATGAAAATGATGCAATGGAATGAAATGATTTACTCTCAGAGATGAACATTTTGATATGCCATATGCATGAATCGGAGCTACAGATGCAAATTTACGGAGCCATGAACAGGGGCACTTGGATCTGAGAATCTCCGGGACAGACGAAATTTTACCCTCCAGATCTAGGGTTTCGGCGGGCACACGAACCGGGGCAGCGGCGCACTGTAGCAGCTCGCCGGAAATGGCGCCGGAGTGGTCGGGGAAGCAAGGGCCGGCCGGATCTCGCCGGATCCGGGCTGGGCGGCGGCGCGTGGCGAGGCGGCGGCGGAGGGGCGGCACGGCGCGGGGCGGGCGAGGCGGCGGCGGCGGGCGAGGCGAGGCGGCGGCGGCGGGCGAGGCGCTCCGGCCGGGCCGCGCGGAGGGAGGCTGGCGGCGGGGCGGCTCGGCCCAGGCGGCGGAGGAGGAGGGCCCGCCCCGGGCCTGGCGGGCCGGCGGGAGTGGTGGCTCTAGGGTTAGGAGGAGAGGGGATCCGGATTTTTGGGGAGAGGTCTATTTATAGGCATAGAGGGAGCTAGGAGAGTCCAAATGAGGTGCGGTTTTCGGCCACACGATCGTGATGGAACGCTCTAGATGATGGAGAAGGTTTAGGTGGGTTTTGGGACAAATTGGAGGGGTGTTGGGCTGCAACACACACGAGGCCTTTTCGGTCCCTCGGTTAACCGTTGGAGTATCAAACGAAGTCCAAATGATATGAAACTTGACAGGCGGTCTACCGGTAGTAAACCAAGGCCGCTTGGCAAGTCTTGGTCCAATACGGAAATGTTTAATCCCCACACACGAAAGAAAGCTAGAAATGACCACCGGAGGAGAACGAAGCGCCGGAATGCAAAACGGACAACGGGGAAAATGCTCGGATGCATGAGATGAACACGTATGCAAATGCAATGCACATGATGACAGGATATGAGATGCATGACAACGACAACAACACATGGAGACAAAGACCCGAACCTAAGAAAATAAAATAACTTAACGCCGGAAATGGCAAGAGTTGGAGTACAAATTGGGAAAGTTACATCCGAGGTGTTACAGGAAGATAGTCTCACATCAACTAGGCGTATCAACAGGCTATGGAGATGCCCATCAATAGATATCAATGTGAGTGAGTTGGGATTGCCATGCAACGGATGCACTAGAGCTATAAGTATATGATTGCTCAAAAAGAAACTAAGTGGGTGTGCATCCAACTTGCTTGCTCATGAAGACCTAGGGCAATTTGAGGAAGCCCATCATTTGAATATACAAGCCAAGTTCTATAATCTAAAATTCCCACTAGTATATGAAAGTGATAACATGAGAGACTCTCTACTATGAAGATCATGGTGCTACTTTGAATCACAAGTGTGGTAAAAGGATAGTAGCATTGTCCCTTCTCTCTTTTTCTCTCATTTTTTTATTTTTTGTGGGCCTTTTCTCTTTTTTATGGCCTCTTTTCTTTTTCTATTTTTTCATTTTTCGTCCGGAGTTTCATCCCGACTTGTGGGGGAATCATAGTATCCATCATCCTTTCCTCACTTGGGACAATGCTCTAATAATGATGATCATCACACTTTTATTTTTCTTACAACTCAACAATTACAACTCGATACTTAGAACAAAATATTACTCTATGTGAATGCCTCCGGCGGTGTACCGGGATATGCAATGATGCATGAGCAACAAGTATGAAAGAATTATGAACGGTGGCTTTGCCACAAATACTATGTCAACTACATGATCATGCTAAGCAATATGACAATGATGGAGTGTATCATAAACGGAATGGTGGAAAGTTGCATATCAATATATCTCGGAATGACTATGGAAATGCCATAATAGGTAGGTATGGTGGCTGTTTTGAGGAAGGTATTTGTTGGGTGTATGATACCGGCGAAAGGTGCGCGGTATTAGAGAGGCTAGAAAAATTGGAAGGGTGAGAGTGCGTATAATCCATGGACTCAACATTAGTCATAAAGAACTCATATACTTATTGCAAAAATCTACAAGTTATCAAAGCAAAGTATTACGCGCATGCTCCTAGGGGGATAGATTAGCAGGAAAAGACCATCGCTCGTCCCCGACCGCCACTCATAAGGAAGACAATCAATAAATAAATCATGCTCCGACTTCATCACATAACGGTTCACAATACGTGCATGCTACGGGAATCACAAGCTTCAACACAAGTATTTCTCAAATTCACAACTACTCAACTAGCATGACTTTAATATCACCATCTCCATATCTCAAAATAATTATCAAGTATCAAACTTCTCATAGTATTCAACACACTCATAAGAGAGTTTTAATATTAATCTTGCATACCAAGAATATTAGGATTTTAAGCAAATTACCATGATATTAAGACTCTCAAAATAATCTAAGTGAAGCATGAGAGATCACTAGTTTCTATAAAACAAATCCACCACCGTGCTCTAAAAGATACAAGTGAAGCACTCGAGCAAAATTATATAACTCAAAAGATATAAGCGAAGCACATAGAGTATTCTAACAAATTCCAAATCATGTACGGCTATCTCAAAAGGTGTGTACAGCAAGGATGATTGTGGTAAACTAATAATCAAAGACTCAAATCATACAAGATGCTCCAAGCAAAACACATATCATGTGGTGAATAAAAATATAGCTCCAAGTAAAGTTACTGATAGAAGTAAACGAAAGAGGGATGCCTTCCGGGGCATCCCCAAGCTTTGGCTTTTAGGTGTCCTTAGATTATATTGGGGGTGCCATGGTCATCCCCAATCTTGGGCTCTTGCCACTCCTTGTTCCATAATCCATTAAATCTTTACCCAAAACTTGAAAACTTCACAACACAAAACTTAAAGTAGAAAATCTTGTGAGCTCCGTTAGCGAAAGAAAACAAAAGATCACTTCAAGGTAATGTAATGAACTCATTCTTTATTTATATGGGTGTTATACCTACTGTATTCCAACTTCTCTATGGTTTATAAACTAATTTACTAGCCATAGATTCATCAAAATAAGCAAACAACACACGCAAAACAGAATCTGTCAAAAACAGAACAGTCTGTAGTAATCTGTAGCTAGCGCAAGATATGGAACCCAGAAATTCTAAAATAAATTGC
Source organism: Triticum aestivum (assembly GCF_018294505.1). Taxonomy (NCBI): domain Eukaryota; kingdom Viridiplantae; phylum Streptophyta; class Magnoliopsida; order Poales; family Poaceae; genus Triticum; species Triticum aestivum. The sequence goes on along the minus strand of NC_057806.1, from coordinate 180,489,952 downwards.
TGGACGAGAGGAATTTATCTATTAATCATCTGCAAATAGAATTAACTAAATAGCACTTTCCAAATAAAAATGAAAGCAGTTCTCGTGAGCGCTAAAGTTTCTGTTTTTTACAGCAAGTTCAACAAGACTTTCCCCAAGTCTTCCCAACGGTTGTACTTGGCACAAACACTAATTAAACACAAAAAACACAACCAAAACAGAGGCTAAATAATTTATTTATTACTAATCAGGAGCAAAAAGCAAGGAATAAAAATAAAATTGGGTTGCCTCCCAACAAGCGCTATCGTTTAACACCCCTAGCTAGGCATAACAAGAAAGAATAGATCTAGGTATTGCATAATAATAAGATAGATTGTTAAAACTCATTTCATATTCTCTACGTTCAGCAGAAAGTTTTCTTCTAGGCAAGCAAAAGTAATCAAAAGGGCAAAATTTGTTGGGACAAAAGTCTCCAAGATCATCCTTGGGAGGTATAGGTTCTTCCTTTGGTCCTTCATATTGCACAACCAATTCATCATTATAAGCATTCTTTTGAGAGAACTTTGTGAGCCTATATTCAAGAGAATATACCAATTCACTATTTCGAATAGCCAAATCATCATTAAGTTCAGAAATTCTATCAACTAAAACATTGGTAGGAACCCTTTTTCTAAGATTTTCATTGAAAGCAACATAGTCTAAAGGTTGAAAACACATTATTTCTTCTTGATCAAAGAGGATAGTCTCTATGGGAGGACGGCAAGCATCCACCCTATAATGCGCAAAGATTTCTTTGGACTCTTTTATTATGAATCGAAACTCATGAGCCAAAAAGATAGTAACGGCATGCTTAACAGAAGAATGCTCAATATTAGAAAATTCTAGGAAAATCCTTTGTATAGAAGGATGCATGTGCATGAATTGTCTCTCAAGTTCAACTATAAGCATGGCAATAGCGTCCGCAAAACTACTAGTTCTAGGAAGAATAGAACTACCCATAGAAGGTAAAGCACCGGCACAAGTAAAGAAATCTAGAATAACTCCTTTTCCAATAATATTACCACTACCAACATAGAATCTTTTTATGTGTGATATAGTGGGTTCTTTAGTATGAGCATCAAAATTATTATCGACAATAGTATCCCAAATTTCAGACATAGAGGCAGAGGGTAAAGAACTAGCCATAACGACTAGCAAGAAAACTAACACACAAGCAAACAAAAAGCAAGCGGACAAAAAGGGGCAAATAGAGAAAGAGAGGGAGGATAGAGAGAGAGGGCGAATAAAACGGCAAGGCTGAATTGGGGGGAGAGGAAAACGAGAGGCAAATGGCAAATAATGTAATGTGGGAGATAAGGGTATGTGATGGGTACTTGGTATGTTGACTTTTGCGTAGACCTCCCCGGCAACGGCGCCAAAAATCCTTCTTGCTACCTCTTTTAGCACTGCGTTGGTTTTCCTCGAAGAGGAAGGGATGATGCAGCAAAGTAGCGTAAGTATTTCCCTCGGTTTTTGAGAACCAAGGTATCAATCCAATAGGAGGCTACGCGCGAGTCCCTCGCACCTGCACAAAACAAATAAATCCTCGCAACCAACGCAAATAGGGGTTGTCAATCCCTATAGGTCCACTTACGAGAGTGAGATCTGATAGATATGATAAGATAATATTTTTGGTATTTTTATGATAAAGATGCAAAGTAAAATAAAGGCAAAGTAAATGGCAAAGTAAATAACTAAGTAGTAGGAGATTAATATGATAAAGATAAACCTGGGGGCCATAGGTTTCACTAGTGGCTTCTGTCGAGAGCATAAGTATTCTACGGTGGGTGAACAAATTACTGTTGAGCAATTGACAGAATTGAGCATAGTTATGATAATATCTAGGTATGATCATGTATATAGGCATCACGTCCGAGACAAGTAGACTGACTCCAGCCTGCATCTACTACTATTACTCCACTCATCGACTGCTATCCAGCATGCATCTAGAGTATTAAGTTAAAAATAGAGTAACGCCTTGCACAAGATGACATGATGTAGAGGGATAGACTCTTGCAATATGAAGAAAACCCCATCTTGTTATCCTCGATGGCAACAATACAATACGTGCCTTGCTGCCCTTACTGTCACCGGGAAAGGACACCTTAAGATTGAACCCAAATCTAAGCACATCTCCCATTGTAAGATAGATCAATCTAGTAGGCCAAACCAAACTGATAATTCAAAGAGACTTGCAAAGATAACCAATCATACATAAAAGAATTCAGAGAAGTTTCAAATATTATTCATAGATAGACTTGATCATAAACCCACAATTCATCGATCTCAACAAACACACCGCACAAAGAAGATTACATTGAACAGATCTCCACGAGATAGGGGGAGAACATTGTATTGAGATCAAAAAAGAGAGAAGAAGCCATCTAGCTACTAACTATGGACCCGTAGGTCTGAAGTAAACTACTCGCACTTCATCAGAGAGGCTATAGTGTTGATGTAGAAGCCCTCAGTGATCGATGCCCCCTCCGACGGAGCTCCGGAACAGGCCCCAAGATGGGATCTCGTGGATACAGAAAGTTACGGCGGTGGACTTAGGGTTTTAGCTCCTGTTCTGATCGTTTGGGGTACGTGGATATATATAGGTGGAAGAAGTACGTCGGTGGAGCAACAGGGGGCCCACGAGGGTGGAGGGCGCTCCTGGGGGGGGGGGGGCAGGCGCGCCCCTACCTCGTGGCCTCCTGTTAGTTGGCTTGACGTAGGGTCCAAGTCTCATGAGTTGTATTCGGTGAGAAAATCACGTTCCCGAAGGTTTCATTCGTTTGGACTCCGTTTGATATTCCCTTTCTTCGAAACCCTAAAACAGGCAAAAAAACAACAATTCTGGGCTGGGCCTCCGGTTAATAGGTTAGTCCCCAAAATAATATAAAAGTGGATAATCAAGCCCAATAATGTCCAAAACAGTAGATAATATAGCATGGAGCAATCAAAAATTATAGATACATTAGAGACGTATCACATAGCTACTGCCAGAAACCCTAGTCACTTCGGTCTCACTGATAAGGATCTCGGTCTCACCAAGATGGGATTACAAACTCTCTGTTTTCCTTCGTAACATTTCGGTCCAACCGAGATGAGCGATCGGTCCCACCGAGTTTGTGTAATCGGTCTCACCGAGATTACGTTATGCCCTAACCCTAATGGAACTGGTCCCACCGAGTTGACATATCGGTCCCATCGAAAATCCTAACGTTCACATTTTGAACTAAATCGGTCTGACTGAGCTATATGATTCGGTCCTACCGAGTTTGGTGATTTATGTGTAACGGTTAGATTTTGTGTGGAGGCTATATATACCCCTCCACCCACTCTTCATTCGTGGAGAGAGCCATCAGAATATGCATACACTTCCAACATACATTTTCTGAGAGAGAACCACCTACACTTGTGTTGAGGTCAAGATATTCCAATCCAACCACATAAATCTTGATCTCTAGACTTCCTCCAGTTGCTTTCCACTCAAATAATCTTTCTACCAAACAAATCCTATGAGAGAGAGTTGAGTGCTGATGAGACTATCATTTGAAGCACAAGATCAAGGAGTTCATCATCAACACACCATCTATTACCTTTTGGAGAGTGGTGTCTCCTAGATTGGCTAGCTGTCACTTGGGAGCCTCCGTCAAGATTGTGGAGTTGAACCAAGGAGTTTGTACGGGCAAGGAGATCGCCTACTTCGTGAAGATCTACCCTAGTGAGGCAAGTCCTTCGTGGGAAATGGCCATGGTGGGATAGATAAGGTTGCTTCTTTGTGGGCCCTTCGTGGGTGGAGCCCTCCATGGACTCATGCAACCATTACCATTCGTGGTTTGAAGTATCCATCAACGTGGATGTACGATAGCACCGCCTATCAGAACCATGCCAAAAATCTCCGTGTCTACATTGTGTTTGCTCCCTCCAAACTCCTCCCTTTACTTTCATATGCAATTGTTTTACATTCCACTGCTATACTCTTAAAATTGCATGTGTAGGTTGATTACTTGTTTGTGCTAAGTGCTAAAATCTGCCAAGACTTAAAATAGGGAAAAGGCTAGATTTTTATTTGGTCAAGTAGTCTAATCACCCCCTCTAGACATACTTTCGATCCTACAAGTGGTATCAGAGCTTTGGTCTCCATTTGCCTTGATTTCCATAGTTTTGGTGATCATAGCCTTGGTTTCACAACCTAGGAGAGTATGGTGTCTAGTGAGGGAAATTACCACCATAGAGGTCCTTACTTTGATGGTACTAATTTTGCTAGTTGGAAGCATAAGATGAAAATGCATATTCTTGGACATAACCCCGCCGTTTGGGCTATTGTGTGTATTGTCTTGCATGGTGAATTCTTTGATGGGAGAGAACCGAACTGTGAGGCTAGCGCAGAAGAGTTGAAGATGCTGCAATACAATGCTCAAGCTTGTGATATTCACTTCAATGGATTGTGCCCCGAAGAATTCAACAAAATCAGCCGTCTTGAGAATGCAAAGGAAATTAGGGATACTCTGATTGATATGTGCTACCTCTTGAGCACTGCGTTGGATTTCCTTGAAGAGGAAAGGATGATGCAGCAAAGTAGCGTAAGTATTTCCCTCAGTTTTTGAGAACCAAGGTATCAATCCAGTAGGAGGCTGCGCGCGAGTCCCTCGTACTTGCACAAAACAAATAACTCCTCACAACCAACGCGATAAGGGGTTGTCAATCCCTTCACGGTCACTTATGAGAGTGAGATCTAATAGATATGGTAAGATAATATTTTTGGTATTTTTGTGATAAAGATGCAAAGTAAAATAAAAGCAAAGTAAAAAAGCAAAGGGAATAACTAAGTATTGGAAGATTAATATGATGAAGATAGACCCGGGGGCCATAAGTTTCACTAGTGGCTTCTCTCAAGAGCATAAGTATTTTACGGTGGGTGAACGAATTACTATTGAGAAATTGACAGAATTGAGCATAGTTTTGAGAATATCTAGGTATGATCATGTATATAGGCATCAGGTCCGAGACAAGTAGACCGACTCCTGCCTGCATCTACTACTATTACTCCACTCATCGACCGCTATCCAGCATGCATCTAGAGTATTAAGTTCATGAAAACAGAGTAACGCCTTAAGCAAGATGACATGATGTAGAGGGATAAATTCCTGCAATATGATAAAAACCCCATCTTGTTATCCTCGATGGCAACAATGCAATACGTGCCTTGCTGCCCCTACTGTCACTAGGAAAGGACACCGCAAGATTGAACCCAAAGCTAAGCACTTCTCCCATTGCAAGAAAGATCAATCTAGTAGGCCAAACCAAACTGATAACTCGAAGAGACTTGCAAAGATAACCAATCATACATAAAATAATTCAGAGAAGATTCAAATATTGTTCATAGATAATCTTGATCATAAACCCACAATTCATCGATCTCAACAAACACACCGCAAAAAGAAGATTACATTGAATAGATCTCCACAAGAGAGGGGAGAACATTGTATTGAGATCCAAAAAGAGAGAAGAAGCCATCTAGCTAATAACTATGGACCCGAATGTCTGAGTTAAACTACTTACACTTCATCCGAGAGGCAATGGTGTTGATGTAGAAGCCCTCCGTGATGGATGCCCCCTCCGGCGGAGCTCCGGAATAGGCCCCAAGATGGGATCTCGTGGATACAGAAAGTTACGGCGGTGGAATTGGGGTTTTGGCTCCGTATCTAATCGTTTGGGGGTACGTAGGTACATATAGGAGGGAGGAGTACGTCGATGGAGAAACAGGGGCCCCACGAGGGTGGAGGGCGCGCCTGTGGGGGGGGGGGGGGGTAGGCGCGCCCCCTACCTCGTGGCCTCCCTGTTGGTTGCTTGACGTAGGGTCCAAGTCTCCTAGGTCTTGTTCGGTGATAAAATCACATTCCCGAAGGTTTCATTCTGTTTGGACTCTTTTTGATATTCCTTTTCTTCGAAACCCTAAAATAGGCAAAAAAACATCAATTCTGGGCTGGGCCTCCGGTTAATAGTTTAGTCCCAAAAATAATATAAAAGTGGATAATAAAGCCCAATAATGTCCAAAACAGTAGATAATATAGCATGGAGCAATCAAAAATTATAGATACGTCGGAGACGTATGAAGCATCCCCAAGCTTAATTCCTGCTCGTCCTCGAGTAGGTAAATGATAAAAACAGAATTTTTGATGTGGAATGCTACTTGGCATATTTTCAATGTAATTTTTCTTAATTGTGGTATGAATATTCAGATCCGAAAGATTCAAGACAGAAGTTTAATATTGACATAAAAATAATAATACTTCAAGCATATTAACAAAGCAATCATGTCTTCTCATAATAACATGGCAAAAGAAAGTTATCCCTACAAAATCATATAGTCTGGCTATGCTCTATCTTCACCACACAAAATATTTAAATCATGCATAACCCCGATGACAAGCCAAGCAATTGTTTCATACTTTTGACATTCTCAAACTTTTTCAATCTTCACGAAATACATGAGCGTGAGCCATGGATATAGCACTATATGTGGAATAGAATGGTGGTTGTGGAGAAGACAAAAAAGGGAGAAGATAGTCTCACATCAACTAGGTGAATCAATGGGCTATGGAGATGCCCATCAGTAGATATCAATGTGAGTGAGTAGGGATTGCCATGCAACGGATGCACTAGAGCTATAAGTATATGAAAGCTCAACAAAAGAAACTAAGTGGGTGTGCATCCAACTTGCTTGCTCATGAAGACCTAGGGCATTTTGAGGAATCCCATCATTGGAATATACAAGCAAAGTTCTATAATGAAAAAAATTCCCACTAGTATATGAAAGTGACGAAATGAGAGACTCTCTATCATGAATATCATGGTGCTACTTTGAAGCACAAGTGTGGTAAAGGATAGTAACATTGTCCCTTCTCTCTTTTTCTCTCATTTTTTTATTTGGGCCTCTTCTCTTTTTTATGGCCACTTTTTTTTCGTCTGGAGTCTCATCCTGACTTATGGGGGAATCATAGTCTCCATCATCCTTTCCTCACTGGGACAATGCTCGAATAATGATGATCATCACACTTTTATTTTCTTACAACTCAAGAATTACAACTCGATACTTAGAACAAAATATGACTCTATATGAATGCCTCCGGCGGTGTACCGGGATATGCAATGAATCAAGAGTGACATGTATGAAAGAATTATGAATGGTGGCTTTGCCACAAATATGATGTCAACAACATGATCATGCTAATCCATATGACAATGATGGAGTGTGTCATAATAAACGGAATGGTGGAAAGTTGCATGGCAATATATCTCGGAATGGCTATGGAAATGCCATAATAGGTAGCTATCGTGGTTATTTTGAGGAAGGTATATGGTGGGTGTATGATACTGACGAAAGGTGCGTGGTATTAGAGAGGCTAGCAATGGTGGAAGGAGGAAAAGTGTGTATAATCCATGGACTCAACATTAGTCATAAAGAACTCATATACTTATTGCAAAAATCTGCAAGTTATCAAAGCAAATTATTACATGCATGCTCCTAGGGGGATTGATTGGTAGGAAAAGACCATCGCTCGTCCCCGACCGCCACTCATAAGGAAGACAATCAAAAATTAAATCATGCTCCGACTTCATCATATAACGGTTCACCATACGTGCATGCTATGGGAATCACAAACTTTAACACAAGTATTTCTCAAATTCACAAATACTCAACTAGCAAAACTTTAATATCACCATCTTCATATCTCAAAACAATTATCAAGCATCAAACTTCTCATAGCATTCAACGTACTCATAATTTTTTTAATAATCTTGAATACCAAGCATATTAGGATTATTTAAGCAAATTACCATGCTATTTAAGACTCTCAAAATAATCTAAGTGAATCATGAGAGATCAATAGTTTCTATAAAAAAAATCCACCACGGTGCTCTAAAAGATATAAGTGAAGTACTAGAGCAAAACTATATAACTCAAATGATATAAGCGAAGCACATAGAGTATTCTAACAAATTCCAAATCATGTATGACTCTCTCAAAAGGTGTGTACAGCAAGGATGATTGTGGTAAACTAAAAAGCAAAGTCTCAAATCATACAAGATGCTCCAAGCAAAACACATATCATGTGGTGAATAAAAATATAGCTCCAAGTAAAGTTACCGATAGAAGTAGACGAAAGAGGGGATGCCTTCCGGGGCACCCCCAAGCTTTGGATTTTAGGTGTCCTTAGATTATCTTGGGGTGACATGGGCATACCCAAGCTTAGGCTCTTACCACTCTTGTTCCATAATGCATCAAATCTTTACCCAAAATTTAAAAACTTCACAACACAAAACTTAAAGTAGAAAATCTCGTGAGCTCCGTTAGCGAAAGAAAACAAAAGACCACTTCAAGGTACTATAATGAACTCATTATTTATTTATATTGGTGTTAAACCTACTGTATTCCAACTTCTCTATCATTTCTAAACTATTTTACTAGCCATAGATTCATCGAAATAAGCAAACAACACACGAAAAACAGAATCTGTCAAAAACAGAACAGTCTGTAGTAATCTGTAGCTAGCGCAAGATATGGAAACCCCAAAATTCTAAAATAAATTTCTGGACGTGAGGAATTTATCTATTAATCATCTGCAAAAAGAATTAACGAAATATCACTTTCCAAATAAACATGGTAGCAGTTCTCGTGAGCGCTATAGTTTGTGTTTTTACAACAAGATAACAAGACTTTCCCCAAGTCTTCCCACCGGTTCTACTTGACACAAACACTAATTAAACACAAAAAACACAACCAAAACAGAGGCTAGGTAAATTATTTATTACTAAACAGGAGCAAAAAGCAAGGAATAAAAATAAAATTGGGTTTCGTCCCAACAAGCGTTATCGTTTAACGCCCCTAGCTAGGCATAAAAAGCAATGATAGATCTAGGTATTGCCATCTTTGGTAGGCAATCCATAAGTGGCTCTCACAATAGATTAATAAGGTAATTTAATTTTCTTTCTAGGAAAGTGTTCCATGCCTTTCCATAACGGAAATTGGAATCTAATATTTCCTTCCTTCATATCAATAATTGCACCAATCGTTCTAAGGAAAGGTCTACCAAGAATAATAGGACATGAAGGATTGCAAACTATGTCAAGAATAATAAAATCTACGGGCACATAATTACTATTTGCAACAATAAGAACATCATTGATTCTTCCCATTGGTTTCCTAATAGTGGAATCCGCAAGGTGCAAGTTTAGAGAGCAATCATCAAAATCACAGAAACCTAACAAATCACACAAAGTCTTTGGAATCGTGGAAACACTAGCACCCAAATCACATAAATAATAGAACTCATGATCTTTAATCTTAATTTTAATAGTTGGTTCCCACTCATCATAAAGTTTTCTAGGGATAGAAACTTCCAACTCAAGTTTTTCTTCATAAGATTGCATCAAGGCATCAACAATATGTTTAGTAAACGCTTTATTTTGACTATAAGCATGAGGAGAATTTAGCACGGATTGCAACAAGGAAATACAACCAATCAAATAGCAATTTTCATAATTAAATTCCTTGAAATCCAAAATAGTGGGTTTAGCAACATCTAGGGTTTTAATTTCTTCAATCCCACTTTCATCAAATTTAGCATCAAGATCTAAAAACTCTGAATTTTTGGAACGCCTTCTAGGTAAAGGTGGATCATATTCCGTCCCATCATTATCAAGATTCATATTGCAAAACAAAGATTTAATAGGGGACACATCAATAACTTTTAGATCTTCATCTTTATTTTCATAGGAACTAGAAGAACACACTCTTATAAAGGCATCTTTCTTAGCACGCATCCTAGTGGTTCTTTCTTTGCACTCATCAATGGAAATTCTCATGGCTTTGAGAGACTCATTGATATCATGCTTAGGAGGAATAGATCTAAGTTTCAAAGAATCAACATCAAGAGAAATTCTATCAACGTTCCTAGCCAACTCATCAATCTTAAGCAATTTTTCTTCAATCAAAGCATTGAAATTCTTTTGCGAAGTAATAAATTCTTTAATATTAGATTCAAAATCAGAGGGCATCTTATTATAATTTCCATAAGAATTGTTGTAGGAATTACCATAATTATTAGAGGGATTACTAGGATAAGGCCTAGGATTAAAATTTCCTCTATACGCGTTGTTACCAAAATTGTTCCTACCAACAAAATTCACATCCATAGATTCATTATTATTCTCAATCAAAGTAGACAAGGGCATATCATTAGGATCAGAAGAAACACTCTTACTAGCAAATAATTTCATAAGTTCATCCATCTTTCCACTCAAAACATTAATTTCTTCTATCGCATGCACCTTTTTATTAGTAGATCTTTCAGTATGCCATTGAGAATAATTAACCATAATATTATCTAGGAGTTTAGTAGCTTCTCCTAAAGTGATTTCCATAAAAGTGCCTCCCGCGGCCGAATCTAAAAGATTTCTAGAAGCAAAATTCAATCCGGCATAAATTTTTTGTATAATCATCCACAAATTCAAACCATGAGTAGGGCAATTACGTATCATTAATTTCATCCTCTCCCAAGCTTGTGCAACATGTTCATGATCAAGTTGCTTAAAATTCATAATATCGTTTCTAAGGGAGATGATCTTAGCGGGAGGAAAATACTTAGAGATAAAAGCATCTTTGCACTTGTTCCAAGAATCAATACTATTTTTAGGCAAAGACGAAAACCAAGCTTTAGCACGATCATTATCCACATCTTTCTTCTTTTGCATATCACACAAATCAACGAAGCTATTTAGATGGGTAGCGACATCTTCACTAGGAAGGCCGGAAAACGGATCTTTCATGACAAGATTCAGCAAAGCGGCATTAATTTCACAAGATTCAGCATCGGTAAGAGGAGAAATCGGAGTGCTAATAAAATCATTGTTGTTGGTATTGGTAAAGTCACACAATTTAGTGTTATCTTGAGCCATCGTGACAAGCAAGCTATCCAACACACAAGCAAACAAAAAGCAAGCGGGCAAAAAGAGGCAAATAGAGAAAGAGAGGGAGGATATAGGGAGAGGGCGAATAAAATGGCAAGGGTGAAGTGGGGGAGAGGAAAATGAGAGGCAAATGGCAAATACTGTAATGCAGGAGATAAGGGTTGTGATGGGTACTTGGTATCTTGACTTTTGTGTAGACTCCCCGGCAACGACACCAGAAATGGCTCGTTGTCGGGAGTCAAATCTTGACTTGCGCGAACCTCCCCGGCAACGGTGCCAGAAATTCTTCTTGCTACCTCTTAAGCATTGCGTTGTATTTCCTTGAAGAGGAAAGGATGATGCAGCAAAGTAGCATAAGTATTTCCCTCAGTTTTTAAGAACCAAGGTATCAATTCAGTAGGAGGCTGCGCGCGAGTCCCTCGTACCTTCACAAAACAAATAACTCCTCGTAACCAACGCGATAAGGGTTTGTCAATCCCTTCACGGTCACTGACGAGAGTGAGATCTGATAGATATGGTAAGATAATAATTTTGGTATTTTTGTGTTAAAGATGCAAAGTAAAATAAAAGCAAAGTAAAAAAGCAAAGGAAATAACTAAGTATTGGAAGATTAATATGATGAAGATAGACCCGGGGGCCATAGGTTTCACTAGAGGCTTCTCTCAAGAGCATAGGTATCTTACGGTGGGTGAATGAATTACTATTGAGAAATTGACAGAATTGAGCATAGTTTTGAGAATATCTAGGTATGATCATGTATATAGGCATCACGTCCGAGACAAGTAGACCGACTCCTGCCTGCATCTACTACTATTACTCCACTCATCGACCGCTATCCAGCATGCATCTAGAGTATTAAGTTCATGAAAACAGAGTAACGCCTTAAGCAAGATGACATGATGTAGAGGGATAAATTCCTGCAATATGATAAAAAACCCCATCTTGTTATCCTCGATGGCAACAATACAATACGTGCCTTGCTGCCCCTACTGTCACTGGGAAAGGACACCGCAAGATTGAACCCAAAGCTAAGCACTTCTCCCATTGCAAGAAAGATCAATCTAGTAGGCCAAACCAAACTGATAATTCGAAGAGACTTGCAAAGATAACCAATCATACATAAAAGAATTCAGAGAAGATTCAAATATTGTTCATAGATAATCTTGATCATAAACCCACAATTCATCGGTCTCAACAAACACACCGCAAAAAGAAGATTACATCGAATAGATCTCCACAAGAGAGGGGAGAACATTGTATTGAGATCCAAAAAGAGAGAAGAAGCCATCTAGCTAATAACTATGGACCCGAAGGTCTGAGGTAAACTACTCACACTTCATCGGAGAGGCTATGGTGTTGATGTAGAAGCCCTCCATGATGGATGCCCCCTCCGGCGGAGCTCCGGAATAGGCCCCAAGATGGGATCTTGTGGATGCAGAAAGTTACGGCGGTGGAATTGGTGTTTTGGCTCCGTATCTGATCGTTTGGGGGTACGTAGGTATATATAGGAGGAAGGAGTACGTCGATGGAGAAACAGGGGCCCCACGAGGGTGGAGGGCGCGCCTGTGGGGGGGGGGGGGGTAGGCGCGCCCCCTACCTCGTGGCCTCCCTGTTGGTTGCTTGACGTAGGGTCCAAGTCTCCTAGGTCTTGTTCGGTGAGAAAATCACATTCCCGAAGGTTTCATTCTGTTTGGACTCTTTTTGATAGTCCTTTTCTTCGAAACCCTAAAATAGGCAAAAAAACATCAATTCTGGGCTGGGCCTCCGGTTAATAGTTTAGTCCGAAAAATAATATAAAAGTGGATAATAAAGCCCAATAATGTCCAAAACAGTAGATAATATAGCATGGAGCAATCAAAAATTATAGATACGTCGGAGACGTATGAAGCATCCCCAAGCTTAATTCCTGCTCGTCCTCGAGTAGGTAAATGATAAAAACAGAATTTTTGATGTGGAATGCTACTTGGCATATTTTCAATGTAATTCTTCTTAATTGTGGTATGAATATTCAGATCCGAAAGATTCAAGACAGAAGTTTAATATTGACATAAAAATAATAATACTTCAAGCATATTAACAAAGCAATCATGTCTTCTCAAAATAACACGGCAAAAGAAAGTTATCCCTACAAAGTCATATAGTCTGGCTATGCTCTATCTTCACCACACAAAATATTTAAATCATGCATAACCCCGATGACAAGCCAAGCAATTGTTTCATACTTTTGACATTCTCAAACTTTTTCAATCTTCACGTAATACATGAGCGTGAGCCATGGATATAGCACTATATGTGGAATAGAATGGTGGTTGTGGAGAAGACAAAAAAGGGAGAAGATAGTCTCACATCAACTAGGCGTATCAATGGGCTATGGAGATGCCCATCAGTAGATATCAATGTGAGTGAGTAGGGATTGCCATGCAACGGATGCACTAGAGCTATAAGTATATGAAAGCTCAACAAAAGAAACTAAGTGGGTGTGCATCCAAATTGCTTGCTCATGAAGACCTGGGGCATTTTGAGGAAGCCCATCATTGGAATATACAAGCAAAGTTCTATAATGAAAAAAATTCCCACTAGTATATGAAAGTGACGAAATGAGAGACTCTCTATCATGAATATCATGGTGCTACTTTGAAGCACAAGTGTGGTAAAGGATAGTAACATTGTCCCTTCTCTCTTTTTCTCTCATTTTTTATTTGGGCCTCTTCTCTTTTTTATGGCCACTTTTTTTTCGTCTGGAGTCTCATCCCGACTTATGGGGGAATCATAGTCTCCATCATCCTTTCCTCACTGGGACAATGCTCGAATAATGATGATCATCACACTTTTATTTTCTTACAACTCAACAATTACAACTCGATACTTAGAACAAAATATGACTCTATATGAATGCCTCCGGCGGTGTACCGGGATATGCAATGAATCAAGAGTGACATGTATGAAAGAATTATGAATGGTGGCTTTGCCACAAATATGATGTCAACAACATGATCACGCTAATCCATATGACAATGATGGAGTGTGTCATAATAAACGGAATGGTGGAAAGTTGCATGGCAATATATCTCGAAATGGCTATGGGAATGCCATAATAGGTAGGTATGGTGGTTATTTTGAGGAAGGTATATGGTGGGTGTATGATACTGACGAAAGGTGCGTGGTATTAGAGAGGCTAGCAATGGTGGAAGGAGGAAAAGTGTGTATAATCCATGGACTCAACATTAGTCATAAAGAACTCATATACTTATTGCAAAAATCTGCAAGTTATCAAAGCAAATTATTACGCGCATGCTCCTAGGGGGATTGATTGGTAGGAAAAGACCATCGCTCGTCCCCGACCGCCACTCATAAGGAAGACAATCAAAAAATAAATCATGCTCCGACTTCATCATATAACGGTTCACCATACGTGCATGCTACGGGAATCACAAACTTTAACACAAGTATTTCTCAAATTCACAAATACTCAACTAGCAAAACTTTAATATCACCATCTTCATATCTCAAAACAATTATCAAGCATCAAACTTCTCATAGCATTCAACGTACTCATAATTTTTTTAATAATCTTGAATACCAAGCATATTAGGATTATTTAAGCAAATTACCATGCTATTTGAGACTCTCAAAATAATCTAAGTGAATCATGAGAGATCAATAGTTTCTATAAAAAAATCCACCACGGTACTCTAAAAGATATAAGTGAAGTACTAGAGCAAAACTATATAACTCAAATGATATAAGCGAAGCACATAGAGTATTCTAACAAATTCCAAATCATGTATGACTCTCTCAAAAGGTGTGTACAGCAAGGATGATTGTGGTAAACTAAAAATCAAATACTCAAATCATACAAGATGCTCCAAGCAAAACACATATCATGTGGTGAATAAAAATATAGCTCCAAGTAAAGTTACCGATAGAAGTAGACGAAAGAGGGGATGCCTTCCGGGGCACCCCCAAGCTTTGGATTTTAGGTGTCCTTAGATTATCTTCGGGTGACATGGGAATACCAAAGCTTAGGCTCTTACCACTCTTGTTCCATAATCCATCAAATCTTTACCCAAAATTTAAAAACTTCACAACACAAAACTTAAAGTAGAATATCTCGTGAGCTCCGTTAGCGAAAGAAAACAAAAGACCACTTCAAGGTACTATAATGAACTCATTATTTATTTATATTGGTGTTAAACCTACTGTATTCCAACTTCTCTATCGTTTATAAACTATTTTACTAGCCATAGATTCATCGAAATAAGCAAACAACACACGAAAAACAGAATCTGTCAAAAACAGAACAGTCTGAAATAATCTGTAGCTACCGCAAGATATGGAAACCCCAAAATTCTAAAATAAATTTCTGGATGTGAGGAATTTATCTATTAATCATCTGCAAAAAGAATTAACGAAATATCACTTTCCAAATAAACATGGTAGCAGTTCTCGTGAGCGCTATAGTTTCTGTTTTTTACAACAAGATAACAAGACTTTCCCCAAGTCTTCCCACCGGTTCTACTTGACACAAACACTAATTAAACACAAAAAACACAACCAAAACAGAGGCTAGGTAAATTAGTTATTACTAAACAGGAGCAAAAAGCAAGGAATAAAAATAAAATTGGGTTTCCTCCCAACAAGCGTTATCGTTTAATGCCCCTAGCTAGGCATAAAAAGCAATGATAGATCTAGGTATTGCCATCTTTGGTAGGCAATCCATAAGTGGCTCTCACAATAGATTAATAAGGTAATTTAATTTTCTTTCTAGGAAAGTGTTCCATGCCTTTCCATAACGGAAATTGGAATCTAATATTTCCTTCCTTCATATCAATAATTGCACCAATCGTTCTAAGGAAAGGTCTACCAAGAATAATAGGACATGAAGGATTGCAAACTATGTCAAGAATAATAAAATCTACGGGCACATAATTCCTATTTGCAACAATAAGAACATCATTGATTCTTCCCATTGGTTTCTTAATAGTGGAATCCGCAAGGTGCAAGTTTAGAGAGCAATCATCAAAATCACAGAAACCTAACAAATCACACAAAGTCTTTGGAATCGTGGAAACACTAGCACCCAAATCACATAAATAATAGAACTCATGATCTTTAATCTTAATTTTAATAGTTGGTTCCCACTCATCATAAAGTTTTCTAGGGATAGAAACTTCCAACTCAAGTTTTTCTTCATAAGATTGCATCAAGGCATCAACAATATGTTTAGTAAACGCTTTATTTTGACTATAAGCATGAGGAGAATTTAGCACGGATGGCAACAAGGAAATACAACCAATCAAAGAGCAATTTTCATAATTAAATTCCTTGAAATCCAAAATAGTGGGTTTAGCAACATCTAGGTTTTAATTTCTTCAATCCCACTTTCATCAAATTTAGCATCAAGATCTAAAAACTTTGAATTTTTGGAACGCCTTCTAGATAAAGGTGGATCATATTCCGTCCCATCATTATCAAGATTAATAATTCAAAACAAAGATTTAATAGGGGACACATCAATAACTTTTAGATCTTCATCTTTATTTTCATAGGAACTAGAACACACTCTTATAAAGGCATCTTTCTTAGCACGCATCCTAGTGGTTCTTTCTTTGCACTCATCAATGGAAATTCTCATGGATTTGAGAGAATCATTGATATCATGCTTAGGAGGAATAGACCTAAGTTTCAAAGAATCGACATCAAGAGAAATTCTATCAACGTTCCTAGCCAACTCGTCAATCTTAAGCAATTTTTCTTCAATCAAAGCATTGAAATTCTTTTGCGAAGTAATAAATTATTTAATATTAGATTCAAAATCAGAGGGCATCTTATTATAATTTCCATAAGAATTGTTGTAGGAATTACCATAATTATTAGAGGGATTACTAGGATAAGGCATAGGATTACCAAAACGGACAACGGGGAAAATGCTCGAATGCAAAACGGACACGTATGCAAATGCAATGCACATGATGACATGATATGAGATGCATGACAATGACAATAACACACGAAGACAAAAACCCAAACCCCATAAAATAAACTAACTTAAGGCCGAAAACAGTAAGAGTTGGAATACATATTGGGTAAGTTACATCCAGGGTGTTACAAAAATGAAGGATGCTGAAGGTGTCGATGAAATGTACTCTAGGCATGCTCTCATCACAAATGATATTGCAGGCTTAGGAAGTGAAGAGATGACCGATAGATTCATCATCAAGAAGACCCTAAGAGCCTTGGATGGAAAATATGATACCGTGTGCACATTGATCCAAATGATGCCCAATTACAAAGATCTCAAGCCAACGGAAGTCATTGGAAGGATTGCTGCTCATGAGATGTCACTCAAGGATAAGGAAGAGCTTCACAACAAGTCAAGTGGTGCTTACAAAACCTCATGTGATGCTCCCACATCATCAAGTGAGAAACAAAACTTCAATGAAGAATTGAGCCTAATGGTGAAGAACCTCAACAAGTTTTACAAGAATAGAAGCAAGGAAAGAAGTTCCAAGTCAAGGTCCTACAATGACAAAAGATTTTTAAGTCATGAACGCAATTGCCATAATTGTGGAAGACCCGGACACTACTCCAATGAGTGTACGGCTCCCTACAAAAGAAGAGAAGATTCTCCCAAAAGGAGTAGGAGAGAAGAATCACCACCAAGAGAGAGAAGGAGTAGAGATGGACGTTATGAACGAAGAACATCACGGAGAAGCAAGGCTTAGGAAAGGAAGGACAAATCATCAAGGAGCTACACAAAGCGAAGACATCAAGCTCACGTTGGTGAATGGGTATCCGGCTCCAACTCGGACGATCACTCCGAGAGAAGTTATCACTCCGACTCCGAATATACTAAAGATGAAGGTGTTGCCAGTCTAGCACTTGTGTCAACCAACTCCTATGATATATTTGAGTCACCAAATGAAGGATTTGGAAGATGTTTCATGGCTAAAGGCCCAAAGGTATCACACCCCAAGTATGTTGATTTCAATAGTGATGAAGATGACTTCCTAGGTGATGATGATTTACTTGTTGACAATTCTAGTGAATAAAACTATGATAAACTTGCTATTAATCATGCTAATCAAGACAAAACAAATGACGATGATAAGAAGGAGATTGAGCGTCTAACTAAAGAGCTAAACACTCTTAAGTTAGCTCATGAAACTACCTTGGAAAATCATCGAGAACTTTTAAAGACTCATGAGAAGTTACGCTTCGAAATGCTCAACCTTGAGCAAGAGCATGGGTTCTTAAAAGCGATCAACGATGATCTTCGCAAGAAAAGTTCTTCTTACATTGCCAAGCATTTACTCTTGTCTACTTACATTCCACAAGTTAAATCTAGCAACAATAGTAAGAAAGATTCTTCTTCTAGTAGTAACAATAATCACGCTAAACCCTATGATGTTGCTTCTAGTAGTTCTCTTGATTCCACTAATTATTCTCTTAGACAAGTTACACTTGAGCAAGAAAATAGCTTATTGAAGGGAATTATAGAGAAAGGTGTTTACAAGAGCCTTGTCGGAAGTAAGCAATTTGAGGAAATTGTACGCAAGCAAGGAAGACACCGAAAGAATCAAGGTGTTGGTTTTGAACGAAAGTTCAATGCCAATGGAGTTGAGTGGGAAGAAGATCAATACCCCAAGACGAAGTTTGTGCCTCAACAAGAGAAGTATGATCCTACTTCTTTCCAAGGAACACAAGCTCAAGATGATCTTCCACCACAAGACCACAAGCAAAAAGGCAAGGACAAGCTTCAAGAGGAGATTGATGCATTTGAGGAATCTCCCAAAGCCTTGGTCAAGTGGGTTCCCAAGACTACATCAAGTTCTACTTTATCAAGTACGACTACAACTCCAAGGATTCCCATCAAGATGGTGTGGATCCCGAAGAAGAAGAACTAGAGAAGTCTTGAGGGTGACTCCGCCAACATACTTAAGTCATATCATTTTGGCGAGGACAAGTGCAAACAACTTCCATATCTTGCACTAGTTCAAGGAGTCATAAACCCTCTTGTTGGTAAGACAAGGGACAAGGTAACCTAATGCTTTCATGGACATCATCCTATGTGAACATCACTATATGTCTATGGATATCCTTTTTTGTTCCTTGTGGGACTAACTCGTGTAGGTATTGAAAGTGCAACTCACTCCAAAGGATTGCTCCAAAGGATCAACATCAACATTGAGCATCTACATTTTCAACACCTACATGAAGTCATCATCGACAAAAACCAAGGTTAGTTCATCCCTCTTAGGGGGGATATCACATCTAGGGGGAGCTTTACTCTAATCAATTGAGCTAAAGCAACAAAAATGGTGTGAACACAACAATGCTTTATGTAAAAGTGGCAACCCCACTTGTGCTTAAACGATGAGTATGACCAACGATCAAATTTTCTCATTTGACTCCTAAGTCAATATACTCATATATAGATGACCGAGTCATCGCCAAATTGCTTGATAGATGCTAGAGTGATTGTGCATGCTTTGCCACATATTTCATTTGCCATCTTATTGTGTGTGCATGTTGGTTGCATATTTTACTCATTCGAGGACATCCATTTGTTGCTTTGATTGTTTGGCTTTTTCTCTTTTGCCAAATGGATGGACAAGAATGCCTAAGAACTCCCTCTAGCTATCTATGCTTTTCTCGTCTCAAACTCTATTCATGCTACATCACAAAGTTTGATCAAGTTAGATTAGAACCACTCTGTGTGAGGAGCACTTGGAGTCCCTAATTCATCATAGACTTAAACTTCCAAAACCTCTTTGTGCATTTTAGTATGACCGAGTCATCCATTTTGGTCACACCGAGATCAATAAGTTGATCTAGGTTAATCTCGGTGCAACCGATTAGAACTTTTCGGTCACACCGAGTTGCAGCAACCGCTTGCGATTCTGCATCTCGGTGCCACCGAGTTGTTCCACTCGGTCACACCGACAGGGTCGGGATATATATACCCACGGGTGAGATTTTGGAAATTCCTTCAAAACCTCTCAGCCTGCGCGTGTTCGCTCTGACACCTCGGGTCTCCGGATCGTCCTCTCGACGCCAACGACCTCCCGCCGCTGGTTTTCGTCGCCGTCAACGGATTTCTGCCCCTCCGTTGCTGCCATAGCAAACTTCGCCGTAGGGTATGAGTTTGATCTTTTGTGCTATTCCTTTAACTCCGATTCTTAGCACATTACTTTTCCATGATCATGACCTTGTATGCAATCAATCTATCCACTGAAAACATCCCTTAGGTTAGTTTTGATTTGAAAATTTAGGGTTAGGTCTCCGCCGGACTCATCTCGTACCAACCGAATTGTAGAAATCAGTCTCACCGATTTGGCTTAGGCCATTGCAGTTGCACTTTTGGTTTGACCGAAAACTGCAAATCAGTGTGACCGAGTTCGATTCTTTGTGAAACCCTAGCAGTCTCGGTGCCACCGAACTGTGACGTCTGACTGAGTTCACTAGTTTAGGTTCCAAAAGTTGCTTCGGTATCATCGAGTTTACAAATCGGTAGCTCCAAAATGCTTTCTGTGAAGAACTAAAAATAAGTTTTTAAGTCATTCTTTTTGTAAAAACTCTGCACTTTGTGATTCTCATCCACTCTACTCATCTATATCTATTCACGGGGTCTGCTATCAGTAAGTTTGCAAATATGTCTGACCAGAGTGACAGCCAGAACAAGTCAAAGGAACAGGTGCAGTTGAGTGAGGGCACTAGTCCCTCCAGCACTTCTGATGATGGCAGCAGGAGCACACCAAGCAACTTGCCCAAGGCATCCACCAGAACAAGGAAGAAGAAGACCTCAGATTTTGAAGATGAGGATTATGTGGCTGTTGAGGAGGAAGTTAGATCCAAGAAGAAGGAGTTGAAGAAAGAATATGGCTCAACTGCTACAACAAAGAGGATGCACAAGAAGGCTCCAGCAAAGAGGATTCCCATGTCTAAGGCCAGAGCCTCAACTGCTGAAACCTCCAAGCCAACTAAAGAGGCAGATGGAGAAGGAAAGAAAGGAAGGAAAGGGTCAAGAAGACCACTGCCAAAGTGCTTGGTAGACCCTCCATTATGAGAGATACAGAAGAAGAGGAAGAGGAAGAGGATGCTGCTCCAGCTCCTAAGGCTCAGAAGTTTATGGGAGATGTAATGAAGTCAGGGGATTCTCCATCTAAGCCCAAATCTGCTCCCAGGCTGCTGCTCAAAAACCCCCATAACCCAAGAGAAACACTAGGAGTATACCCGCTGAGGAGAAGAACAAGGCCCCAGTGCCTGAATCTGAAGAAGAAGAAGATGATTCTCATGGTTTGAGGAAGTTGAAGCCCAAAATTCCTAACCACAGTGATGCTCATCCAGTCGCTAAGGACATGCACATCAGGAAAGATGCAGGATTGAGGTTATGGAGACAGTCTGATCCCTATGCTATTAAGAGGAGGACTGTAGTTGACTACATGTTCCATACAAAGGAACAACAAGATTTCTATGAGACTATTTTGCTTGACAAGAAGCCCATCGTGTATGACATGAAATGGGTGGATTGGGAATACATCCAGGAGAATGAAGATCACTTCCCAGGAGTATATGATAGCTTCAAGGCATGTGGGGTAGCTGAATTTGTTGGACAGAAGCTCACCAAATGGAATGATGAGTTGATCATGCATTTTTACTCCACTGCCCACTTCTATCCAGATGGAAGAATAATATGGATGTCTGAGGGTACCAGGTACCAGTCCACACTTGATGAATCGGCCAAGCTAATCAATGCCCCATAGCAACATGAAGATGACTTGGATGTGTATGCCACCAAGAAGAAAGACCACAACTCCATGGCAAACATGTACAAAGAGATCCCTGATAAATCTTTGGAGACACACAAGCTTGGATCTGTATATTTCCTATTGTCTGGTCTACCTACTATCAACTGGATCTTAAGGCACACATTGCTACCCAAGTCAGGAGATCACAACATGATCAGAGGACACTCCATCAACATGCTACAAATTTTTTATGTTCCCCAGAAGTTCAAAATTATGAGCTTGATTGTAGAAACGATCAAAAGGACTGCTACTGATCAAAAGAGGAGTTGTGGGTATGCTCCACATATTCAGGAGCTCATCAACTCTAAGATGGGAATAGGAACTTATTTGATAGACAAGGAGCATCTACCTCTATATCCTGAGTTTGAAGACAACACTGTTGTGATGAATGAGGAGGAACCATCATCAGCTCAAGTCCAAGAGAAGAGAGCCAAGGAAAAGGCTGAGAAAGCTGCCCAGATGCCAAGTGTTGAAGAGGCACCTCGAGTCTTCCTAAAGAGCAAGCAAGATCAGTTAGGCTATCTGATTCAAGCCACACTGAAGATTGAGAAGGGCTTGGCCACCCTGACTCAGAATCAGGAGAGCCTGGAAAGGATTGTGGAGACAAAACTCTATGATCTTGATCTGAAGGTGACTGAGATTAAGACCGCAGTTGAGCAGCTTCAGGAGGAAGCAGAGGAGAGGGAAGGAAAAGCAACCACTGATGCTTTTCAGCGTGTGCCACAAGGTCCAAGCTCTGCTGCAGTGCCAGTCTCAAAAGCTAGAGCTTCAGTGTCAGCACTAGTAGCTACAGCTCCAGTGCCACCTCCAGCACCCACTCCATCAGCTCCAACTACATCGTCAGAATCCTTTGTCCTTGGAGTCTATCTACACCACCTCCCGAAGACCAAGCCTGAGAGACGTATAACACTATGCATTTTCAATTTTTTGGTAACTTGTTGCCAAAGAGGGAGAAATATGTATAGATCATAGGCTTCGAGAGAGAGTGTCTTGCTTTTTATCTCTCTTGCTTTTGATTGAAGTTTTTGTGTCCTTGTGAGATACTTATGTGATCATGTGGTTGATTGTAACACCCCAAAAATTTAACCATGATTTGTCTATTAAAATTTTGCCAGGAAATTAAATTTTTTATTTTTTGGATTTTCTTTGATTTCAGAACCATTCTTTTCTTGGTTATTGTGGAGTTTTTACCCAAGTGAAAACTTTCCAAATGTTTTGTTGGACTTGTATACCCTCTCAAGAAAACTTTTCTTTTTATCAGTGGAATTAGTTATATAATTATTTTCCTGATCTTTATTTCTTTAAAAAATGGTTTCCCATGGTTTTAGGGTCCCATTTGAACTACAAACCTTTGATAAATTTATTTAAAATTCCAACCAAAATTTGGGGATGTCATGTGATATTTTTAAATCACTTTTATGCAAAAACATCTTTTATTCATTGGAGGTTTTGAGCTCTACCCCAAGTTTTCATATCTGGTCCAGTTTGTATAATTGCACTACAACCTTTTTAAACATTTCTTTAAAGCCTCCACCAAAATTATGGGATGTTAGTAGTAGTATATTATCCAACTTTATGCAAAAACCCAGTGATGTTCTTTGAAAAATTTGAGTAAAACAACCTCATCTTCATTCTGGTCCAGCTTGGTGATTTGTACTGCAACCATATTTTTACTTGCTCTTTTACCCATGATTCTTTTTCCTGCTTTTAGACCACCCTACAAAACCCTTAAGTCCAGGAGATTGGGTCCATTCGAGGATTTTAAGCGCATGAAATAGTGCCTTTTCTTTCTGTCCAAAACTGAAGATTTACAAAACCTGCACTAGCAAGTTTCTGGTTTTGCCCAAATGACCTTGCCATCATCACCTACACCTACGGAGACACTGATCTGGAGATTTTGGCCACCCCAAGAGTTGCCTAGATGCCCTGGGCATTCTGTCAAGCACCTTGAATGCATGGCCAACTTTGGCATGATTTTAATTTTGCATTACAAGCTTGATCCACTGACCCAGCAGCCTTGTCCACTAAACTGCTAGATGCCTTTAACCTAGACCTGCTAATTGCCAACCTCACCCAAGCCTCCTAGCATGCCTTGGCATTTTGCCGAACGGTTGGCGTGCAAGCTCTGGGCGCGGCCAGAGCGCGCGTTTTGCACGTGCGTGCGCACGAGTCGCCGCGTCCCGCTGCCGCCTACCCGTGCCCGTTCTGGCCCTTCCCTTCCCCCGGCCGTCGCGCCCCGACCCCTTCCTCGCCGCAGAGCCGCCCTAGAGCCCCACAGTGCTGCCGTCAGGTCGGCCGTGGCAGCTAGCGGACAGTCATAGTGGGCCTCTGCCATGGGCGGCGCCGCTCGAGCCATACACGCGCGCCAGCTCGCCCCCTTGAGCAGTGGAGAGCTCGTCGGGATGTGCCGACCAGCCCCAACCGCCTCCACGTCGCCCTGCTGCAACAGAACGGCGGTTCGCCGATCTTATCTCCGGCCGCCGCGGAGCCGACCTAGCCGCGCTATAAGTAGGGGCCTCCGAGCTCATCCAATCAATCAGGCAGCCTCAGGCCCTTCCCCTAGAGCCCCTACAACCATCAATCGTCGGGGGGAAGCCGTCTTCCTCGTCTCCGGCCAGTTCGGCCGCCGCCACTTTCCAGCTCTATTCGTCGCGAGCAGGCCTTCTCCGACCTTTCCAGCACCACCACCTGACTCGTCTCGACCGTGCGGAGCTGCCTAGCCTCTCAAACGCGGTCAAGAACCACCGTAGCTCAGACCCCCAAATCCACCCGAAGCCACCTCCGCCGGGGAGCTCGCCGCCGGCGACTCCCTCCGTCCCCGCCAGCATTTCCACCACCGGGAGGACCGCCCTAGTCCGACGGATCCATCCCTGCCCTTGGATCCCCGTGGAGAGCCGCCGTTCATCGGTGGCGATCGCCAGAGCCCCGCCCCGCTCGGACAGAGGAGGAAGAAGAGCGCGGGCGACTGGTCAAACCTGACCAGTGGGCCCACGCTGGTTTAAGTGGAAGCGTAAAAACCCAAAGTATGTCTCCTCTGCCTCGAAAGCGTATTCTCCCCGAAACGTTTTCTTTTTCTGGTTTTTATTAAAAACAGAATATTGACTAAACTTTGACTGGCTATAACTTTTTAAATATAAGTCCAAATGACTTGATTCTTTTTCTGTTGTTTCCCAAATATTGTCTAGTTTATTTTCATATTTATTTGAAAATTTTCCAAAAAAACTTTTTTGTACTATTTTGAAAGTATGGGTTAATTTAAATTTTCTTAAAATAGGATTATGGAGAGAGAGGAAAACTTTCAAAAAGTTTTGGAATGCACCCTGCCTCTCCGCAACTTGAAGGCAAGCATTTTGAACCCTGGCATAATATTGTTGTGTGTTGTTTGATACGATCGCAACACCACGTTGACACGAAGTTTCCGTTATTTCATGTGATGATATGATCATACTCATAAGTGCATATTCACTAGTAGAACACAGGGCTTTGGTCCAGGCTGGGTCAGCCCATTAGTCCCGGTTCAGTCAAGAATCGGGACTAATGTGAGCATTTATCCCAGTTCGTGCGGCTAATGCATTAGTCCCGGTTCACCTGGGCCCTTTAGTCCCGGTTCGTGCCATGAACCGGGGCTAAAGGGTGCGATGCCCATTAGTCCCGGTTGGTGGCACCAACCGGGACTAATGGGTTTTGAGGCATTAGTACCGGTTCATGGCATGAACCGGTACTAAAGGTCCCATTTTCAAACTCCCCCCCCCCCCCCCCCGTGGACCGCCGTTTCAGTTTTAGAAAAAACAAAAGAAATTGATGGAAATGTCAAAAAAAAAGTTTCCCATGTGATATGTGGTCTACTTGTTGGGAAAATTTACAAATATGAATTTCGACATTATTTGCAAAATCTCTCTGGAATTTGTAAAATGGGCATAACTTTTGCATACGAACTCGGATTAAAAAGTTTTTTATATGAAATATCATCTACTCGAAAAGTTACATCCAAATTTAATAAGGGGGAGCCTCGTTAAACATTTTCAAAATCCTCAAAAACCTAACAAAAAAAAGTTACGGGGCTTTAAAGATCTAGAGTGGAAAAAATCAAAAAAATTACTAGTCAAATCTGGTCAAACAGTTGTCAAACTGTCGTCAAACAATGGTCAAACTAATTATTCTAGAATATTAGTGTTACTAAATAATTATTTCAGTTATTTTGAATTTTGGTCAAATCTGGTCAAACTGTGGTCAAACTAATTATTCAAGAAATATTAGTGTTACTAAATAATTATTGTTTTTTAAAACAATAGTTTCAAACTCAAACAGTGAAATGTGTCACTTCATGCTCAAGAAAAATTCATGAAGGTTAATAGGATTGACATCTTACTATTGTCAGGAAAACATCAAGTGCAGACTTGGAAACGAGAGAGAATAGAACCCAGAAGTTAAGCGTGCTCAGGCTGGGGGAGTGGGAGGATGGGTGACCGTTCGGGAAGTTAGCTGATTTGGAATGATGAGGGGTGATTAGAGGATAAATTGAGCAGTGATGAGGGGTGGTGATTACACACTAGAGGTTAAAATAATTCAGAAATTTGAAAATCAAAAAAAAATTCAAATTTTTTTTCAAAAAAAATCATATAATTTCCTTTAGTCCCGGTTGGTGTTACCAACCGGGACTAAAGGTGGAGCTCCACGTGGCCGCGCCCTTTAGTCCCGGTTCGTGTAAGAACCGGGACTAAAGGGGAGAGGCATTAGTACCAACCCTTTAGTCCCGGTTCGAAAACCGGGACTAAAGGGCCTTACCAACCGGGACAAAAGCCCCTTTTTCTACTAGTGATTGATGATTCCATGCTGTTGGCATTCGATATATTGGGATAGTAGACACCCTCGTTTACCTTTCATGCGTACCGGGAGGAAGCCGGGAGAGCCTCTGTCTTGGGTAGACACGAGCTTGTCTCCGATCTTCATTAAGACGGTTGTGGCCAGTACGGCATAGTGAGGCATGATGAGTGGTGATTTTGTTTGTTAGTTGAAACATATTTGTTATGCTAACCATGCAGGAAATACTTAAACCTCCTGAGTCAACCGTAGATCGAGTCTTGTTCCGGCAACCCCCATACTTGTTTTGTACTACCACTTGTCCTTGCCACAGGTTGGGTACGGTTCGGTAAGTTGTCAACCCATTTCCTAGCACAAACCATACAGAGAGGCCATGGTGGAAGATATGGTAGGCCTCCGGTAGGCATGCCACCTGGTCCGGGGGGCATGGGTGTTTTCGGTTGGAGCCGAAGGGGTAGCTCCCCCTAGTTTGCACGCAGTATAAATTTTGTGATCCCATGCTAATCGAGGTTGTAGCCTCCCCACTTAGAGTTTTGCTTAACAGGTGTCGTGGGTGATTCCTGACACCGGTAAGTTAGGCTGGTGTGTGCGGTCAGGTGTGTTTTCAATTAAAAGACCGTAGACGGAATTAGTCCCGATGGACTAAAGGAATCCGTTACTCGTGGGTAAAGAGTACACCCTCTGCAGAGATTATATCTATTCGAATAGTCTAGTCCATGGGTAAGGACTACAGTCTGGGATGGGTCAAGTGTCGATCTTAGTGTCGGTCTTCGGAGGAGAAACTACTAAACCAAGAACATTGATTATGACCTGTGACATATGATGGTTATGATTATTATTATTTTGGACTAACCATTTGTATCATTTATATTAATGAGTATCCCTGGGATGGTTCTACATCATGGATAGTCAATGTGATTATTCTTATATAAGCCCTTTATGTGCCGTCGCTCAGACGCCCGACTGTGGCATGTTTGTTATTTCAATTGCTTATAAGCCCTTTATGTGGTGTCACTCAGATGCCCGACTGTGGCATGCTTATTATTTAAATTACTTATAAGCCCTTTTTGTGGTGTCGCCCAGACGCCCGACTATGGCATGCTTATTGTATCTTTTATATATAAGCCCTTTATGCGGTGTCGCTCAGACGCCCGACTGAGGCATGCTTTATATTATTATCCTTTCGAGGCATCGCTTCAGACACCCGATCGGTGCATTTTACTGCTATTCTCGGGTTGCTTAATTCATGTTCTATATGAATAATTTGTTTGCGTGCATTAGATTTTTTTTCGTGACTGACATAGTGATCATGGCATAATTCAGAGCATGATTATCATTTGTTATATTATACCTGTGTTCATAATGTTTGCGAGTACATTCAAAGTACTCACTGGCTTGTCCCTGGCTATTGTCTTGGCCAGATTTCTTGCGTGGAGAGGAACGTTGCGATGACAGCCCCGGAACCTACGCAATGGTGATAGCAGCCTCGCGAAGATAGGAGTTATCCAGGTCAGCTGTTCCTATGGGAAATGGAGTCCCATAGATGCTGATGATCCGCAAAACCGCTTCCGCCATCAACCACTAGAAACCATTTGTTGTACTCATAGGCCAGAATGGTCTTGTACTACATATTATGTACCTTGCTTGGAATTTCTGTATCAAGTTGGTGTCTCATCAGCTAACAGTAATCCTGGGGATGGTGAGCACAAGGGCCATTTTTTGGGAAATTAGTATCCCGAAAAAACGGTCCTGACATTGATCATATGCTACATTAACGTTTGGTTGAATGATGCTATCCTTTATATTCCATATATGATCATGCACATGCTTGGTGATGAGTGCATGTTTCTAATTTCTATCATTTTGAGCGCTCCACCAAGATGTATGTGACATGGAAGAGTAACACATGATCCTAATTGATTGTGCATTTGCATTCAAAAGCAAATTTTAAATAATACACAAATTTGGGGGGGGGCTCTTGCTTATCACATACTTCTCAAAGCGACGATGTTTTTCAATCTTGTAATCATTCGTCGAAGCTTTGATCTATATGTTGTCATCAATTACCAAAAAGGGGGAGATTGAAAGTGCAACTATCCCTAGGTGGTTTTGGTAATTCCTAACAACATATAGCTCATTGAGATAATGCTACTTGAAGATAAATATTTCAGGAAAAGCTCAATGATTGGCATGGCATGGATTAGAAAGTGGACCCCTCAAAATGATAAGGACAAAAGATTGGTTCAAGCTCAAAGCATAAGACTCTACATTTTACTTTGAGTGATCCAAGATCACATTGAGTCAATAGGAAAAGCCAATACTATTAAAAGGGGGTGAGGTGTTTCTTAATGAGCTGCTTGCTCAAAATTCTTAGTGATATGCTTCAAAAACTCTCAACTACTTTGCCATATCCACATATGTCCCAAACCAAAAGGCCAACTCGGCCTCACCGGAATCTTCTATCCGGCGCCACCGAGTTCACTTGACATAGCTACTTCCAGAAACCATAGTCACTTCGGTCTCACCGATAGGGATCTCGGTCTCACCGAGATGGGATTGCCAACTCTCTGTTTCCTTTCGTAACGTTTCGGTCCGACCGAGATGAGTGATCGGTCCCACCGAGTTTGTGTAATCGGTCTCACGAGATTACGTTATGCCCTAACCCTAATGGGATCGGTCCCATCGAGTTGACATATCGGTCCCACCGAAAATCCTAACGTTCACATTTTGAACTAAATCGGTCTGACCGAGCTATATGATTCGGTCCCATCGAGTTTGGTGATTTGTGTGTAACGGTTAGATTTTGTGTGGAGGCTATATATACCCCTCCACCCACTCTTCATTCATGGAGAGAGCCATCACTTCCAACATACATTTTCTGAGAGAGAACCACCTACACTTGTGTTGAGGTCAAGATATTCCAATCCAACCACATAAATCTTGATCTCTAGCCTTCCTCAAGTTGCTTTCCACTCAAATCATATTTCTACCAAATCAAATCCTATGAGAGAGAGTTGAGTGTTGAGGAGACTATCATTTGAAGCACAAAAGCAAGGAGTTCATCATCAACAACACACCATCTATTACCTTTTGGAGAGTGGAGTCTCCTAGATTGGCTCGGTGTCACTTGGGAGCCTCCGTCAAGATTGTGGAGTTGAACCAAGGAGTTTGTACGGGCAAGGAGATCGCCTACTTCGTGATGATCTACCCTAGTGAGGCGAGTCCTTCATGGGCGATGGCCATGGTGGGATATACAAGGTTGCTTCTTCGTGGACCCTTCATGGGTGGAGCCCTCCGTGGACTCAAGCAACTGTTACCCTTCATGGATTGAAGTGTCCATCAACGTGGATGTACGATAGCACCACGTATTAGAACCAAGCCAAAAATCTCCGTGCCTACATTGTGTTTTCTCCCTCAAAACTCCTCCCTTTACCTTCATATGCAATTGATTTACATTCCGCTGTTATACTCTTAAAATTGCATGTGTAGGTTGATTACTTGTTTGTGCTAAGTTGCTAAAATCTGCCAAGACTTAAAATAGGGAAAAGGCTAGATTTTTATTTGGTCAAGTAGTCTAATGACCCCCCTTTAGACATACTTTCGATCGTACACACTCCCTGGCATCTTGAGGATGTTGTAGCCGTGGTGGGTCACTGCCATAAACTTGGCCAAGGCTGGACACCCAAGGATAGCATTGTACAGCAGGCGGATGTGGGCAACATTGAAGTCGATGAGCTCGGTGTGGTAGTTGTCACGCTGGACGAAGGTAACAGGGAGGCAGACCTGCACTATTGGGGTGGTGGAGCCGTTGGTTACTCCTAAGAAAGGCTTGGTAGGCTGGAGCTGATCGTATGGCACTTGAAGGCTATCGAATGTCTCGATGGACAGGACATTGAGCCCTGCACCACCATTGATGAGGGTCTTGCTGAATTGGACGTTGTTGATGACAGGTGAGCAGAGCATCAGGAGGGCGCCGGCGGTCATCGTGCACTTGAGCTTGTCCGGCGAGCTGAATGTGATGGCGCACTTGGACCACTTGAGCGGGCGCATGGCCTTGAGCCTGGGAAGGGCCGCATTCACCTCGCGAGCAAACTGCTTGAAGACACGCAGACATGCTAGGGCTTCAACACCACCCAAGATGCAGGCGATGGCGCGTGGCTCGTGGAAGCCCCCAGCCCCCTCATCCTGATGGTGGTCTTCGTTTCTCCTTGGTGGTGGTGGCAGTGGAGGGAGGCCCGTGTTGCCCTGAGGGTGGTCCTCACGAGGCTGCTCCCTCCAAGGGCCATCGTGAGGCAGGTCCTACCATTCCTCCTCACGAGGCCAGTCATGCCACTCCTGGCAGGGGCCGCGGTCGTCCCAGCGTCCTCCACTTTGTCCACCTCCTCGGCTATAGCCCCGGTCGTTACGCTCGGGGCTTCGACCAAAGCGCCCATATGAATGGCCCTGAGCTCCTAACAGTCACTTGTGTTGTGGCTATGAACATTGTGGAAGGCGCGGAATGTGCGTTTGGCCCTGGATGATTCGGGGTGGTCGCGGCTGCGCTTTATCTCTGGCTTCGCCGCGAGCACGGTGATAACCCACAAGTATAGGGGACCAATTGTAGCCTCTTTCGATAAGTAAGAGTGTTGAACCCAACGAGGAGCTAAAGGTAGAACAAATATTCCCTCAAGTTCTATCGACCACCGATACAACTCTACGCACGCTTGACATTCGCTTTACCGGAAACAAGTATGAAACTAGAAGTACTTTGTAGGTGTTTTTGGGTAAGCTTGCAAGAAAGTAGAGAACACGTAAATAAAAGCTAGGGGCTGTTTAGATAAAGACACAACTAAATTGGTTTTAGTAGAGAGCTTTTGTCAACAAGAAAGTTATTTGTCCTTAGGCAATCGATAACTAGACTGGTAATCATTATTGCAATTTTATTTGAGGGAGAGGCATAAGCTAACATACTTTCTCTACTTGGATCATATGCACTTATGATTGGAAATCTAGCAAGCATCCGCAACTACTAAAGATTCATTAAGGTAAAACCCAACCATAGCATTAAAGCATCAAGTCCCCTTTATCCCATACGCAAACAACCTACTTACTCGGGTCTGTGCTTTTGTCACTCACGCCATCCACCATAAGCAAATCATGAACATATTGCAAACCCTACAGCGGGAATCCCTCACGCTTGCGCGACACGGAGAGCACCACAGGACAACACCAATAATAAAACATACAACTCAAACCAATCACGATCATCAAATAGCCATTAAGACAAAACAGATCTACTCAAACATCATAGGATAGCCATACATCATTGGGAAATAATATATAGCGTTGAGCACCATGTTTAAGTAGATATTACAGCGGGTAAGAGAGAGGTTACACCGCTGCATAGAGGGGGGAAGAGTTGGTGATGATGGTGGTGAAGTTGTTGGTGAAGATGGCAATGATGATGATGGCCCCCGGGGGCACTCCGGCGCCACCGGAAGCGAGGGGGAGAGAGCCCCCCTCCTTCTTCTTCTTCCTTGACCTCCTCCCTAGATGGGAGAAGGGTTTCCCCTCTGGTCCTTGGCTCCCATGGTGTGGGAGGGGCGAGAGCCCCTCCGAGATTGGATCTATCTCTCTGCCTCTCTCTGGTTATGCGTTCTCCCCTGGCTCTGTTTCACCATTTCGTATATATATGGAGATTGTAACTCCGATTGGCCTAAAACCTTCGCCGTGTTTTTTTCCAAATATTAGCTTTCTTTCGGCAAAAGAAGAGTGCCAACTGCCCTACGGTGGGCTCACGAGGGTAGGGGGCGCCCTAAGGGGGTGGGGCGCCCCCTGCCTCGTGACCACCTCGGGCATTGGTTCGCATTGATTTTCCTTCCGAATTTTCCATATTTTCCAAAAATATGCTCCATCCGTTTTTATCCCGTTTGGACTCCGTTTGGTATGGATATTCTGTGAAACCAAAAACACGCAACAGACAGGAACTGGCACTGGGCACTGGATCAATATGTTAGTCCCAAAAATAATATAAAAAGTTGCCAAAAATTATATGAAAGTTGAATAATATTGGCATGGAACAATCAAAAATTATAGATACGACGGAGACGTATCAGCATCCCCAAGCTTAATTCCTGCTTGTCCTCGGGTAGCTAAATGATAAAAAAGATAATTTTTTATGTAGAATGCTACCTAGCATAATCTTGATCATATGTCTAATCATGGCAGGAATATTAAGACACGAGTGATTCAAAGCAATAGTCTATCCTTTGACATAAAAAATAATAATACTTCAAGCATACCAACCAAGCAATTATGTCTTATTGAAATAACATAGCCAAAGAAAGCTCATCCCTACAAAATCATATAGTCTGGCTATGCTCCATCTTCACCACACAAAGCATTCACATCATGCACAACCCCGATGACAAGGCAAGCAATTGTTTCATACTTTTGACGTTCTCAAACCTTTTCAACTTTCACGCAATACATGAGCATGAGCCATGGACATAGCACTATAGGTGGAATAGAATATGATGATGGGGGTTATGTGGAGAAGACAAAAAGGGAGAAAGTCTCACATCAACTAGGCGTATTAACGGGCTATGGAGATGCCCATTAATAGATATCAATGTGAGGAGTAGGGATTGCCATGCAACGGATGCACTAAGGGCTATAAGTTTATGAAAGCTCAAACTGGAAACTAAGTGGGTGTGCATCCAACTTGCTTGTTCATGAAGACCTCGGGCATTTGAGGAAGCCCATCATCGGAATATACAAGCCAAGTTCTATAATGAAAATTCCCACTAGTATATGAAAGTGATAACTCAAGAGACTCTCTATATGAAGAACATGGTGCTACTTTGAAACACAAGTGTGGTAAAAGGATAGTAACATTGCCCCTTCTCTCTTTTTCTCTCATTTTTTTGTTTTATATTTTTTTCCTTTTTTTGGGCCTTCTCTTTTTTGGCCTTTCTCTTTTTATATATATTTTTTATTTTTTCGTTCGGAGTCTCATCCCGACTTGTGGGGGAATCATAGTCTCCATCATCCTTTCCTCACTGGGGCAATGCTCTAATAATGATGATCATCACACTTTTATTTACTTACTACTCGATATTACAACTCGATATCTAGAACAAAGATATGACTCTATATGAATGCCTCCGGCGGTGTATCGAGATGTGCAATGATCTAGCGTAGCATTGACATCAAAAAACGGACAAGCCATGAAAACATCATGCCAGCTATCTTATGATCATGCAAAGCAATATGACAATAAATGCTCAAGTCATGTATATGATGATGATGGAAGTTGCATGGCAATATATCTCGGAATGGCTATGGAAATGCCATGTAGGTAGGTATGGTGGCTGTTTTGAGGAAGATATAATGAGGTTTATGTGTGATAGAGCATATCATATCACGGGGTTTGGATGCACCGGCGAAGTTTGCACCAAGGGCAATGCACGGTACCGAAGAGGCTAGCAATGATGGAAGGGTGAGAGTGCATATAATCCATGGACTCAACATTAGTCATAAAGAACTCACATACTTACTGCAAAAATATATTAGTCATCGAAACAAAGTACTACGCGCATGCTCCTAGGGGGATAGATTGGTAGGAGAAGACCATCGCTCGTCCCCGACCGCCACTCATAAGGAAGACAATCAATAAACACCTCATGCTCCGACTTCGTTACATAACGATCACCATACGTGCATGCTACGGGACTTGCAAACCTCAACACAAGTATTTCTAAATTTCACAATTACTCGACTAGCATGACTCTAATATCACCATCTTTATATCGCAAAACTATTGCAAGGAATCAAACATATCATATTCAGCGATCTACAAGTTTCTGTAGGATTTTATGACTAACCATGTGAATGACCAGTTCCTGTCATCTCTCTAAATAGATATAAGTGAAGCACGAGAGTTTAATTCTTTCTACAAAAGATATGCCCGTTCTCTAGCAAATATAAGTGAAGCAAAAGAGAATTCTACAAATGGCGGTTGTCTAAGTGAAGAGAAACAGGCAATCCAAACTTCAAATGATATAAGTGAAGCACATGAAGCATTCTATAAAGCCATACTCAAAAGATATAAGTGAAGTGCAAAGAGCATTCTATATATCAACCAAGGACCATCTCATACCATCATGGTGCATTAAAGAAAAGTAAAAACCTAAATGCAAAAGACGCTCCAAGACTTGCACATATCGCATGAACGAAACGAATCCGAAAACATATCGATACTTGTTGAAGAAAGAGGGGATGCCTCCCCAGCATCCCCAAGCTTAGACGCTTGAGTCTCCTTGAATATTTACTTGGGGTGCCTCGGGCATCCCCAAGCTTGAGCTCTTGCCTCTCTTCCTTCTTCTCACATCGAGACATTCTCAATCATCGAACACTTCATCCACACAAATCTCCAATAGAAAACTCGGTAAGATCTGTTAGTATAATAAAGCAAATCACTACTCTATGTACTCTTGCAAACCAATTAATATTTTGTTCTTGCATTTTTTCTACTGTAATATAACTTTTTCATGGCTTAATCTAGTGATATAAATTGATAGGTTCATCAAAACAAGCAAACTATGCATCAAAAACAGAATCTGTCTAAAACAGAATAGTATGTAGAAATCGGAACATTCACCATACTTCTGATACATGAAAAATTCTGCCCAAATTAGGAACAATAAACGATTTTTACAGAAAGACAGTGCAAAAAGAATCAGAACCATTTGATGTTCCAGTAAAAAATTAAAATTCATGCACTACAGCCAAAGTTTCTGTCCTGCACCGCACAAACCAACAAGCATCGTAAACATCCTAAAGTCAAACCTTGGCACATTATTTTTATAATACAATTGAATTGTACAAGGGGATAATTATTTTTGTTGAAAAGTTTCTGTAATCAAGATTCACAAAGTTGCCGTGAGCATGAACAAAGTTCAAGGCTAGCTCCCACTTCAACAATGCTTGTCTCTATCACTTTCACTTTCCTTTTTGAAAAAGTTTTGGGTTCCCCTCTTTATTTTTGTTGTTTTTAAACTATATAAAAGCACTCAACAGAAATAAATGACTCTCTAAAACTTCCGAGTTGTCTCCCTGGCAGCGCTTTCTTTAAAGCCATTAAGCTAGGCATGTGGTGCTCAAGTAGTGAATCCACCCGGATCCCAATGTATATCAAAGCCAATTTGAATCAACAATGATTTGTAATTTAGTGGTGAGCACAAGGTAACATATATCATGTAATGAAGAAGTCTAACTCTCTTCCTATGCATCGGCATGTCATAAAAGAAAAATTCATGCACACAAAGTAAAGGCCAATGCATAGTATAAACAGTTTCTTGCAATTTTATTATATTGGAAACATAGAGAGGTGGAGATATAGTTCCTCTCTCATAATAATTGCAAGTAGGAGCAGCAAGCACATGCATATTATATTCATCAAAATCATCATGTGCAACGGTAAAAGGCAACCCATAAGAATAATAGGACTATCATGCGTGGGTGCAATAGCAAAAATTTCATGTTTAACATAAGGAACTATAGCAAGTTCATCTCCATAAGCATAATTCATATTGGTATCTTAGCCACAAGCATAGCAAGCATCACCAAAAAGGGATATTTCAAGAGAATCAACGGGATCATAATAGTCATCATAGCAATCATCCTTCGGTAAACACAAAGGGAAATTAAACAATGTATGAGTTGAAGAGTTACTCTCATTAGAAGGTGGGCACGTGTAGCTAATCCGCTCTTTCTCCTTTTGTTCTTCGCTCTCCTCATCATCTTTTTCATCTAATGAGCTCACAATATCATCAATTTCTTCTTCCACAGACTCCTGCAAAATATTAGTCTCTTCTTGGACAGTGTATTAGTTCTCAATATATGGTTTAACATAAGCATTAGAAGCATATCATAGCAATATTTAAGTATAGCAAATTTTTCAGATTTGTGAAAAGTAGCATCATACTTTTCAATCAAAGAAGCAATTTCATAAGCACCCTTAAAAGCAACAAATTATTCAATTTGTTGAACATCATAGTAATTGTAAACACCCTTAGCATACGAAGATACGATTCCATTATCACTAAACTCACATTGATAGGGAAGGTGTTTCTTAGGGGTTTCAGAGCAACAAGTAAAATCATAAATTTCACATAAATTCCAATTATAGCATTGCAAACGACGAATTTGACCCAATAGAATTTTCCCTTTTTCAGATATTCGGTGTCGCACATAACAAGCATGCGCATCTAAAGATTTGCCCTCAACTATGCTAGTTGGGGTTTCAGCACGAGCACATAGGGATCGAAGATGATCTAAGTAATAAGCTTCAGCAGTGTGATAGATTTTGAGTGGTTCTTCAACCATTGGTTCAGTAGGTACAACTAATTTTTTTGGTATTTTGCGTTTCCTACCCATAACTAAAGATAGAAAACAACTAAGAACAGCAAATAAAAATTACTTAGTGATAAAGCAAACAAGCACACACAAGAATATTCACCCCATGCTATTGCTCCCCGGCAATGGCGCCAAAAAAAGGTCTTGATAACCCACAAGTATAGGGGATCAATTGTAGCCTCTTTCGATAAGTAAGAGTGTCGAACCCAACGAGGAGCTAAAGGTAGAATAAATATTCCCTCAAGTTCTATCGACCACCGATACAACTCTACGCACGCTTGACATTCGCTTTATCGGAAACAAGTATGAAACTAGAAGTACTTTGTAGGTGTTTTTGGGTAAGCTTGCAAGAAAGTAGAGAGCACGTAAATAAAAGCTAGGGGCTGTTTAGATAAAGACACAACTAAATTAGTTTTAGTAGAGAGCTTTTGTCAACAAGAAAGTTATTTGTCCCTATGCAATTGATAACTAGACCGGTAATCATTATTGCAATTTTAGTTGAGGGAGAGGCTTAAGCTAACATACTTTCTTTACTTGGATCATATGCACTTATGATTGGAACTCTAGCAAGCATCCGCAACTACTAAAGATTCATTAAGGTAAAACCCAACCATAGCATTAAAGCATCAAGTCCCCTTTATCCCATACGCAAACAACCTACTTACTCGGGTCTGTGCTTCTGTCACTCACGCCACCCACCATAAGAAAATCATGAACATATTGCAAACCCTACAGAGGGAATCCCTCACGCCTGCGTGACACAGAGAGAATAATAAAACATACAACTCAAACCAATCACGACCATCAAATAGCCATTAGGACAAAACAGATCTACTCAAACATCATAGGATAGCCATACATCATTGGGAAATAATATATAGCGTTGAGCACCATGTTTAATTAGAGATTACAACGGGTAAGAGAGAGGTTACACCGCTGCATAGAGGGGGGAAGAGTTGGTGATGATGGTGGTGAAGTTGTTGGTGAAGATGGCGGTGATGATGATGGCCCTCGGTGGCACTCCGGCGCCACTGGAAGCGGGGGGGGGGGGGGGGAGAGCCCCCCTCCTTCTTATTCTTCCTTGACCTCCTCCCTAGATGGGAGAAGGGTTTCCCCTCTGGTCCTTGGCTCCCATGGCGTGGGAGGGGCGAGAGCCCCTCTGAGATTGGATCTATATCTCTGTCTCTCTCTCGTTCTGCGTTCTCCCCTGGCTCTGTTTCACCGTTTCGTATATATATGGAGATCCGTAGCTCCGATTGGCCTGAAACCTTCACCGTGCTTTTTTTCCGAATATTAGATTTCTTGCGGCAAAAGAAGAGCGTCAACCACCTTACGGTGGGCTCACGAGGGTAGGGGGCCCGCCCTAAGGGGGGTGTTGGGGAATGTAGCAGAATTTTAAAATTTTCTACGCATCACCAAGATCAATCTATGGAGTAATCTAGCAACGAGGGAGAGGGGAGTGCATCTACATACCCTTGTAGATCATGCGCGGAAGCGTTCAAGAGAACGGGGTTGATGGAGTCGTACTCGTTGTGTTCCAAATCACCGATGACCTAGCGCTGAACGGATGACACCTCCACGTTCAACACACGTACGGTTGGGAAGACGTCTCCTCCAACTTGATCCAGCAAGGGGGAAGGAGAGGTTGATGAAGATCCAGGAGCACGACGGCGTGGTGGTGGAAGCAACGGTGATCTCGGCAGGGCTTCGCCAAGCTCAGGGAGAGGGAGGAGTGTCACGGGAGGGAGAGGGAGGCGCCAGGGGCTAGGGTGCGGCTGCCCTCCCTTCCCCCCACTATATATAGGACCCCTAGGGGGCCGCCGGCCCTAGGAGATGCAATCTCCAAGGGGGGCGGCGCCCAAGGGGGTGGAGTGCCCCCCAAGCCAAGTGGGGCGCCCCCCACCCTTAGGGTTTCCAACCCTAGGCGCAGGGGGAGGCCCAAGGGGGTGCACCAGCCCACTAGGGGCTGGTTCCCCTCCCACTTCAGCCCATGGGGCCCTCCAGGATAGGTGTCCCCACCCGGTGGAACCCTGGGACCCTTCCGGTGGTCCTGGTATAATACCGATTACCCCCGAAACTTTCCCGATGGCCGAAACTTGACTTCCTATATATAAATCTTCACCTCTGGACCATTCCGGAACTCCTCATGACGTCCGGGATCTCATCCGGGACTCCGAACAACTTTCGGGTTACCGTATACTAATATCTCAACAGCCCTAGCGTCACCGAACCTTAAGTGTGTAGACCCTACGGGTTCGGGAGACACGCAGACATGACCGAGATGACTCTCCGGTCAATAACCAACAGCGGGATCTGGATACCCATGTTGGCTCCCACATGCTCCTCGATGATCTCATCAGATGAAGCACGATGTCAAGGATTCAATCAATCCCGTATACAATTCCCTTTGTCAATCGGTACGTTACTTGCCCGAGACTCGATCGTCGGTATCCCAATACCTTGTTCAATCTCGTTACCGGCAAGTCACTTTACTCGTACCGTAATGCATGATCCCGTGATCAACCACTTGGTCACATTGAGCTCATTATGATGATGCATTACCGAGTGGGCCCAGAGATACCTCTCCGTCATACGGAGTGACAAATCCCAGTCTCGATTCGTGCCAACCCAACAGACACTTTCGGATAAACCCGTAGTGTACCTTTACAGTCACCCAGTTACGTTGTGACGTTTGGCACACCCAAAGCACTCCTACAGTATCCGGGAGTTGCACAATCTCATGGTCTAAGGAAATGATACTTGACATTCGGAAAAGCTATAGCAAACGAACTACACGATCTTTGAGCTATGCTTAGGATTGGGTCTTGTCCATCACATCATTCTCCTAATGATGTGATCCCGTTATCAATGACATCCAATGTCCATAGTCAGGAAACCATGACTATCTTTTGATCAACGAGCTAGTCAACTAGAGGCTCACTAGCTTAGGATTGGGTCTTGTCCATCAGATCATTCTCCTAATGATGTGATCCCGTTATCAATGACATCCAATGTCCATAGTCAGGAAACCATGACTATCTTTTGATCAACGAGCTAGTCAACTATAGGCTCACTAGGGACATGTTGTGGTCTATGTATTCACACATGTATTACGATTTCCGAATAACACAATTATAGCATTAACAATAGACAATTATCATGAACAAAGAAATATAATAATAACCATTTTATTATTGCCTCTAGGGGATATTTCCAACAGTCTCCCACTTGCACTAGAGTCAATAGTCTAGTTACATTGTGATGAATCAAACACCCATGCAGTTCTGGTGTTGATCATATTTTGCTCTAGGGAGAGGTTTAGTCAACGGATCTGCCACATTCAGGTCCGTGTGTACTTTACACATATCTATGTCTCCATTTTGAACACTTCCACGAATGGAGTTGAAGCGACGCTTGATATGCCTGGTCTTCCTGTGAAACCTGGGCTCCTTGGCAAGGGCAATAGCTCCAGTGTTGTCACAGAAGAGAGTCATCGGGCCCGACGCATTGGGTATGACTCCTAGGTCGGTAATGAACTCCTTCACCCAGACTGCTTCTTGTGCTGCCTCCGAGGCTGCCATGTACTCCACTTCACATGTAGATCCCGCCACAACGCTTTGCTTGCAACTGCACCAGCTTACTGCCCCACCATTCAAAATATACACGTATCCGGTTTGTGACTTAGAGTCATCCAGATCTGTGTCGAAGCTAGCATTGACGTAACCCTTTACGACGAGCTCTTCGTCACCTCCATAAACGAGAAACATATCCTTAGTCCTCTTCAGGTACTTCAGGATATTCTTGACCGCTGTCCAGTGTTCCATGCCGGGATTACTTTGGTACCTTCCTACCAAACTTACGGCAAGTTTTACATCAGGTCTGGTACACAGCATAGCATACATGACAGACCCTATGGCCGAGGCATAGGGGACGACACTCATCTTTTCTCTATCTTCTGCCATGGTCGGGCATTGAGCCGTGCTCAATCTCGTACCTTGCAATACAGGCAAGAACCCCTTCTTTGACTGATCCATATTGAACTTCTTCAATATCTTGTCAAGGTACATACTCTGTGAAAGACCAATGAGGCGTCTCGATCTATCTCTATAGATCTTGATGCCTAATATGTAAGTAGCTTCTCCAAGATCCTTCATTGAAAAACACTTGTTCAAATAGGCCTTTATGCTTTCCAAGAATTCTATATCATTTCCCATCAACAGTATGTCATCCACATACAATATGAGAAATGCTACAGAGCTCCCACTCACTTTCTTGTAAATGCAGGCTTCTCCATAAGTCTGCGTAAACCCAAACGCTTTGATCATCTCATCAAAACGAATGTTCCAACTCCGAGATGCTTGCACCAGCCCATAGATCGAGCGTTGGAGCTTGCACACCTTGTCAGCATTCTTAGGATCGACAAAACCCTCCGGCTGCATCATATACAATTCTTCCTTAAGGAAACCATTAAGGAATGTTGTTTTGACGTCCATTTGCCATATCTCATAATCATAGAATGCGACAATTGCTAACATGATTCTGACGGACTTCAGCTTCGCTACGGGTGAGAAAGTCTCATCGTAGTCAACCCCTTGAACTTGTCGATAACCCTTAGCGACAAGTCGAGCTTTATAGATGGTCACATTACCATCCGCGTCTGTCTTCTTCTTAAAGATCCATTTATTTTCTATGGCTAGACGATCATCGGGCAAGTCAGTCAAAGTCCATACTTCGTTTTCATACATGGATCCTATCTCGGATTTCATGGCTTCCAGCCATTTGTCGGAATCTGGGCCCGCCAACGCTTCTTCATAGTTCAAAGGTTCACCGTTTTCTAACAACATGATTTCCAAGACAGGGTTGCGTACCACTCTGGTGCGGAACGTTTCCTTGTGGACCTACGAAGTTTAGTAGCAACTTGATTTGAAGTTTCATGATCATCATCATTAACTTCCTCTCTAGTCGGTGCAGGCACCTCAGGAACATTTTCTTGAGCTGTGCCACATACCGGTTCAAGAGGTAATACTTCACCGAGTTCTACTTTCCTCCCACTTATTTCTTTCGAGAGAAACTCTTTCTCTAGAAAGGATCCATTCTTGGCAACAAAGATCTTGCCTTCGGATCTGAGGTAGAAGGTATACCCAATAGTTTCTTTAGGGTATCCTATGAAGACGCATTTTTCCGATTTGGGTTCGAGCTTTTCAGGTTGAAGTTTCTACACATAAGCATCGCATCCCCAAACTTTTAGAAAAGACAGCTTAGGTTTCTTCCCAAACCATAATTCATACGGTGTCATCTCAACGGATTTCGACAGAGCCCTATTTAAAGTGAATGCGGCAGTCTCTAAAGCATAGCCCCAAAATGACAGCGGTAAATCGGTAAGAGACATCATAGATCGCACCATATCCAATAGAGTGCGATTACGACGTTCGGACACACCATTACGCTGAGGTGTTCCAGGAGGCGTGAGTTGTGAAACTATTCCACATTTCCTTAAGTGCGTGCCAAATTCGTGACTCAAGTATTCTCCCCCACGATCTGATCGCAAGAACTTGATTTTCCTGTCACGTTGATTCTCAACCTCACTCTGAAATTCCTTGAACTTTTCAAAGGTCTCAGACTTGTGTTTCATTAAGTAGACATACCCATATCTACTCAAGTCATCAGTGAGGGTGAGAACATAACGATAGCCATCGCGAGCCTCAACACTCATTGGACCGCACACATCAGTATGTATGATTTCCAATAAGTTGGTTGCTTGCTCCATTGTTCCTGAGAACGAAGTCTTGGTCATTTTACTCATGAGGCATGGTTCGCACGTGTCAAATGATTCGT
The DNA here is from genome assembly GCF_018294505.1 of Triticum aestivum. Taxonomy (NCBI): domain Eukaryota; kingdom Viridiplantae; phylum Streptophyta; class Magnoliopsida; order Poales; family Poaceae; genus Triticum; species Triticum aestivum. The sequence continues at coordinate 180,447,104 of NC_057806.1, read as the reverse complement.
AATCAAGAGACTCCAAAAGTCCATCTACATGGAGCTTCTTCATGCGTTTGACACCTATGTGACCAAGGCGGCAGTGCCACAAGTATGTGGGACTATCATTATCAACCTTACATCTTTTGGTATTCACACTATGAATATGTGTAACATTACGCTCAAGATTCATTAAGAATAAACCATTCACCAGTGGGGCATGACCATAAAACATATCTCTCATATAAATAGAACAACCATTATTCTCAGATTTAAATGAGTAGCCATCTCAAATTAAATGAGATCCTAATACAATGTTCATGCTCAAAGTTGGCACTAAATAACAATTATTGAGGTTTAAAACTAATCTCGTAGGTAAATGTAGAGGTAGCGTGCCGACAGCGATCACATCAACCTTGGAACCATTCCCGACGCGCATCGTCACCTCGTCCTTCGCCAGTCTCCGCTTATTCTGCAGCTCCTGCTTTGAGTTACAAATGTGAGCAATCGCACCGGTATCAAATACCTAGGAGCTACTACGAGTACTGGTAAGGTACACATCAATTACATGTATATTACATATACCTTTAGTGTTGCCGGACTTCTTGTCCGCTAAGTATTTGGGGCAGTTCCGCTTCCAGTGACCATTTTCCTTGCAATAAAAACACTCAGTCTCGGGCTTGGGTCCATTATTTGGCTTCTTCCCAACAGCTTGCTTACCGGGCGCGACAACTCCCTTGCCGTCCTTCTTGAAGTTCTTTTTACCCTTTCCTTTCTTAAACTTAGTGGTTTTATTAACCATCAACACTTGATGTTCCTTTTTGATCTCCACCTCAGCTGATTTCAGCATTGAATATACCTCAGGAATGGTCTTTTCCATCCCCTGCATATTGAAGTTCATCAGAAAGCTCTTGTATCTCGGTGGAAGCGACTGAAGGATTCTGTCAATGACCGCATCATCCGGAAGATTAACTCCCAGCTGAGTCAAGCGGTTATGCAACCCATACATTTTGAGTATGTGCTCACTGACAGAACTATTTTCCTCCATCTTACAACCGAAGAACTTGTCGGAGACTTCATATCTCTCGACCCGGGCATGAGCTTGGAAAACCATTTTCAGCTCTTCGAACATCTCATATGGTCCGTGTCGCTCAAAACGCTTTTGGAGCCCCGGTTCTAAGCTGTGAAGCATGCCGCACTGAACGAGGGAGTAATCATCAGCACGTGACTGCCAAGCGTTCATAACGTCTTAGTTCTCTGGGATGCGTGCGTCACCTAGCGGTGCTTCTAGGACATAATCTTTCTTGGCAGCTATGAGGATGATCCTTAGGTTCCGGACCCAGTCCGTATAGTTTCTGCCATCATCTTTCAGCTTGGTTTTGTCTAGGAACGCGTTGAAGTTGAGGGCAACATTAGCGTGGGCCATTTGATCTACAAGACATAGTGTAAAGATTTTAGACTAAGTTCATGATAACTAAGTTCATCTAATCAAATTATTCAATGAACTCCCACTCAGTTAGACATCCCTCTAGTCATCTAAGTGAAACATGATCCGAGTCAACTAGGCCGTGTCCGATCATCACGTGAGACGGACTAGTCAACATCGGTGAACATCTTCATGTTGATCGTATCTTCTATATGACTCATGCTCGACCTTTCGGTCTTCCTTGTTTCGAGGCCATGTCTATACATGCTAGGCTTGTCAAGTCAACCTAAGTGTATTGCATGTGTAAATCTGGCTTACACCCGTTGTATTCGCATGTTAGAATCTATCACACCCGATCATCACGTGGTGCTTCGAAACAATGAACCTTCGCAATGGTGCACAGTTAGGGGGAACACTTTCTTGAAATTATTATGAGGGATCATCTTATTTAAGCTACCGTCGTTCTAAGCAAATATGATGTAAAACATGATAAACATCACATGCAATCAAATAGTGACATGATATGGTCAATATCATTTGCTCCTTTTGATCTCCATCTTCGGGGCTCCATGATCATCGTTGTCACCGGCATGACACCATGATCTCCATCATCGTGTCTTCTTGAAGTTGTCTCGTCATCTATTACTTATACTACTATGGCTAACACTTTAGCAATAAAGTAAAGTAATTACATGACGTTTATGTTGACACGCAGGTCATAAATAAATTAAGACAACTCCTATGGCTCTTGCCGGTTGTCATACTCATCGACATGCAAGTCGTGATTCCTATTACAAGAACATGATCAATCTCATACATCACATATATCATTGATCACATCCTTTTGGCCATATCACATCACACGGAACATGCTGCAAAAACAAGTTAGACGTCCTCTAATTGTTGTTGCAAGTTTTTACGTGGCTGCTATAGGTTTCTAGCAGGAACGTTTCTTACCTACGCCAAAACCACAACGTGATATGCCAATTTCTATTTACCCTTCATAAGGACCCTTTTCATCGAATCCGATCCGACTAAAGTGGGAGAGACAGACAGCCGCCAGCCACCTTATGCAACTAGTGCATGTCAATCAGTGGAACCAGTCTCACATAAGCGTACGTGTAAAGTCAGTCCAGGCCGCTTCATCCCACGATGCCGCCGAATCAAGATAAGACTAGTAACGGCAAGTAAATTGACAATATCGATGCCCACAACTGCTTTGTGTTCTACTCGTGCATAGAAACTACGCATAGACCTAGCTCATGATGCCACTATTGGGGAACGTAGCAGAATTTTAAAATTTTCTGCGCATCACCAAGATCAATATATGGAGTCATCTAGCAACGAGGGAGAGGGGAGTGCATCTACATAACCTTGTAGATCGCGCGCGGAAGCGTTCAAGAGAACGGGGTTGATGGAGTCGTACTCGTCGTGATCCAAATCACCGATGACCTAGCGCTGAATGGACGGCACCTCCGCGTTCAACACACGTATGGTTGGGAAGACATCTCCTCCAACTTGATCCAGCAAGGGGGAAGGAGAGGTTGATGAAGATCCAGCAGCACGACGGCGTGGTGGTGGAAGCAACGGTGATCTCGGCAGGGCTTCGCCAAGCTCAGGGAGAGGGAGGAGTGTCACGGGAGGGAGAGGGAGGCGCCAGGGGCTAGGGTGCGGCTGCCCTCCCTCCCACCACTATATATAGGACCCTTAGGGGGGGTGCCGACCCTAGGAGATGCAATCTCCAAGGGGGGCGGCGGCCAAGGGGGTGGAGTGCCCCCCAAGCCAAGTGGGGCGCCCCCCACCCCTAGGGTTTCCAACCCTAGGCGCAGGGGAGGCCCATGGGGGGCGCACTAGCCCACAAGGGGCTGGTTCCCCTCCATCTTCATCCCATGGGGCCCTCTGGGATAGGTGTCCCCACCCGGTGGTCCCGGTACAATACCGATTACCCCCGAAACTTTCCCGATGGCCGAAACTTGACTTCCTATATATAAATCTTCACCTCCGGACCATTCCGGAACTCCTCGTGATGTCCGGGGTCTCATCCGGGACTCTGAACAACTTTCGGGTTACCGTATACTAATATCTCAACAGCCCTAGCGTCACCGAACCTTAAGTGTGTAGACCCTACGGGTTCGGGAGACACGCAGACATGACCGAGACGACTCTCCGGTCAATAACCAACAGCGGGATCTGGATACCCATGTTGGCTCCCACATACTCCTCGATGATCTCATCGGATGAACCACGATGTCGAGGATTCAATCAATCCTGTATATAATTCCCTTTGTCAATCGGTACGTTACTTGCCCGAGACTCGATCGTCGGTATCCCAATACCTTGTTCAATCTCATTACCGGCAAGTCACTTTACTCGTACCGTAATGCATGATCCCGTGATCAACCACTTGGTAACATTGAGCTCATTATGATGATGCATTACCGAATGGGCCTAGAGATACCTCTCCGTCATACGGAGTGACAAATCCCAGTCTCGATTCGTGCCAACCCAACAGACACTTTCGGAGATACCCGTAGTGTACCTTTATAGTCACCTAGTTACGTTGTGACATTTGGCACACCCAAAGCACTCCTACGGTATCCGGGAGTTGCACAATCTCATGGTCTAAGGAAATGATACTTGACATTCGGAAAAGCTATAGCAAACGAACTACATGATCTTTGAGCTATGCTTAGGATTGGGTCTTGTCCATCACATCATTCTCCTAATGATGTGACCCCGTTCTCAATGACATCCAATGTCCATAGTCAGGAAACCATGACTATCTTTTGATCAACGAGCTAGTCAACTAGGGGCTCACTAGGGACGTGTTGTGGTCTATGTATTCACACATGTATTACGATTTCCGAATAGCACAATTATAGCATGAACAATAGACAATTATCATGAACAAAGAAATATAATAATAACCATTTTATTATTGCCTCTAGGGCATATTTCCAATAGGGGGGCGCCCCCTGCCTCGTGACCACCTCGGGCACTGGTTCGCATTGATTTTCCTTCCCAATTTTCCATATTTTCCAAAAATAAGCTCCGTCCGTTTGTCCTGTTTGGACTCCGTTTGATATGGATATTCGGCGAAACCAAAAACATGCAACAGACACGAACTGGCACTGGGCACTGGATCAATATGTTAGTCCCAAAAATAAGATAAAAAGTTTCCAAAAAGTATATGAAAGTTAAATAATATTGGCATCGAACAATCAAAAATTATAGATACGACGGAGACGTATCACACGACAGCCCCCTTGCTCTTTACGTCTTTGATCGTTGCCTTCTTGTCCTCCTAGTCAGCAGCTTGGAGCTCGAGGAGGGAGAAGCGCCCTTCCTTAGCCCTTGCGCACTTGGTTGCCCTGTTAAACATCTCCAGGGATGATCATAGCTCCTCATGGATGGCGAGCTCCTCCTTAATCTTGACATCATGGACGACATCAGAGAACGCAGAGATGATGGCCTCGTCTGACCCCTTGGGAATCTTGAGGCGAACGCTATTAAAGCGTTGGATGTATTTCTGCAAGGATTCCCCCGGTTGCTGTTTGATGCGCCGCAGGTCGCCAGCGGTCGGCCGACGGTCACGAGTTCCTTGGAAGTTGGTGACGAAACGCTTGCGCATCTTGCCCCAAGAGGAGATTGATCCCGTGGGCAAGTTTAGGAGCCATGAGCGCACGCCATCCTTGAGGGCCATGGGAAACCAGTTCGCCATGACCTTCTCGTCTCTGTTGGCTGCCTTGATGCTCAGCTCGTAGAGCTGCAAGAACTCCCCGGGGTCGGCGGTGCCGTCGTAGCACGGAGGCAGGTACGACTTGAACTTGCCTGGCCAGACCACGGTGTGAAGCTCAAGAGTAAAGGCATGACAGCCTGCTATGGTCACTGGAGCCCGTCGCGGTGGCGGAGCCTGATCCTGGTATCCACGCACCACCACTGCAGGCGCCGCGCAGTTTTGACACAATGGCGCTGGGAGTGCAGGAGCGTTTTCTTGCGGCCTCGGGACTTCTTGGCTGCTTCCTTCTTCGTGTGCGGGCGCCCGGCGTGAGGGGCAACACCGTGGTACTGCGTGTCTAGGTGCGAGGGCGTCGTCTTGATCGGAGGCGGTGGAGGCGCTCCGTGAGCTGCGTGTCTTGGTATGAGGGCATCGTCTTGATGCAGAGGCGGCAGAGGTGCTTCGTGAGCCACGTTGCCCACGGCTGGAGGTGGGGGAGGCAGCGAGAGGGATGGTGCAGGAGAGCCCCCGGCAGTGCTGACGAGCTCGGCGATGCGGTCCATCCAGTCGTCATAGAGATTGTCGGCCGTGATGTAACGCAGGAGCTCGCATGCCATGAGCAATGCGGCCTGCGTGTCCGTGGACGCGCGAGAGCGTGGGATGATGAGCCGGCCGGAGTCAGCGACAGGGTGGTGGTGCATCCGTCCCGCCGAACGGAGGGGTGCAGCGATGAAGCCTGCTGCTCGCTTGCTCATGGCGGTATTGGCGGTGGATGATGGAGAACGACAGGGACGTCCGCCAGCGGGCACCGTCTAAGCGACGCGGGCGGCAAGGGCGGCCCGGTACTCGGCACGGGCTCGGCGAGCGTCACACATGAATGTGGTGGAGCAGTGGAGCGTGAATCAACAGAAGAAAAGCTTCAGCGCACCCCTTCCTGGCATGCCAAATGTCGGATTGCGGGTTCCAGCAAACCCTTGAGTTTTGAACACTGAGGTGCGCATGAAGCTCTCTCTCTCCCTAGCTCACTCTTGCAACGATCTCTAGGCCTAGCTCGCCGAACCCAAGGAACAAGTGACACGAGAGTTTATACTGGTTCGGGCCACCGTTGTGGTGTAATACCCTACTCCAGTGTGGTGTGGTGGATTGCCTCGTGGGGTAAGGATGAACTAGTACAGTGGACGAACAACCTCCTGAGGAGAGGTGTTCTTGAGCTTGATGAGGTGGTGTGCTTGAGGATCGTCCAAATGGTCCGTCCCCTTGAGCCCCCTTGACTATGGTGGTGGCTAGCCCTATTTATAGAGGCCCTGGTTTACGCGGGAAGGGATCCCACAACTAGTACAAGCTATCCTAACAAAAGGTGGTCTTCGCCTACCAAAGGCTCTGGTGGTGACGCTGTCATGGGCTCCGCGGTGACCTCCGTCCTGCCGTCCTGCTGGTCTTGGTCTTGTTGCACCGATATGGAAACCTTTGCCTAATGCCTCGGAACTCCTCCCCTACGCCTGCTTCCTTAGCACCAAAGAGGAAACTGGCACCCTTCGCCTGTTGGCGCTCGCCTAGCCTTGTTCATCATGGTTCACGTCACGCAGACCTCACGAGGTGCTCCTTACACAGATATCCAAGCTCCTCAGGAGCCAGCCTAGCGAGGCCGCCCCTGGGGAGGTCTTGGTGTCGTCCGCCTCGTGAGGCTTGGCCCATCGCGAGGGTCTTGAGTGGTTTCTGGTGAAGATGGGCCATACCAGGCCATTGATGGAGCCACACCCTGGGCCGCAGGCAAGCAAGTCCGGGTACCCCCATTCCCAGGACACCGACAGGAGCCGTCGGTCACTCTTGGGAAGGGTTTGGTGGAGTACAGCTAGTCATAGGGCACCTGGAGTCGGTCGAATGTTTCGGTAGACAGAACATAGAGCCACACACCGCCATCAATGAGGGTTTTTGTGACGAGGACGTTGCTGATGACGGGTGAGCAGAGCATCTGGGGGCGCCGACAATTGCTGCGCACTTGAGCTGGTCGGACGAGCTGAAGGTGATGGCACACTGGGACCACCTGAGCGGACGTGTGGCCTCGAGCTTGGGAAGGGCCACATTCACCTTGCGGGCAAACTTCTTGAAGATGGGATGAGAGGCTGGGGCCTGGGCGCCGCCCAAGATGCAGGCTATGGCACGAGGTTCCTGGAAGCCCCTAGCCCCCTCGTCCTGGTGGTGGTCGTCATTCCGTCTTGGCGCTGATGGCAGCGAAGGGAGGCCAACATTTCCCTGAGGACGATCCTCACGAGGCTGGTTTCTCCAGGCGCCCTCGCGAGGTTGGGCCGGCTAGCGTTCCTCACAAGGCTGGTCGCGCCACTCCTGGCGGAGGCCGCGGTCGTCCCAGTGTCCTCTGCTTCAACCTCCTCCACGGCCGTAGCCTCAATCACTATGTTTGGGGCGATGATCGAGGCGCCCATCACGGAAGGCCCTGAGCTCCTAATAGTGCTTGGTGTTGTGGCTGTGCACGTTGTGGAGGACACATAACGGACGACTGTTCTTGCAGGACTTCGGGTGGTCGCAGCCACGCTTCATCTCTGGTTCAGCCGCGAGTACGGCCGCCCCTTTGTGCTCCATGTCCTTGGCCTTGGCCTTCTTGTGCTTGTTGTGGGGGTAGAGCTTGATCTTGGGGCTCGCGCTCCACCTCGGCATGTTAGCGCAGTCCTGACGTGGCGGTGCTAGGAGCGCGCGTGCCCCTGCTTGCGGCCGCTGGACCACCTGGCAGCTTTCTTCTTCCTGCGGTGGCGCCCTACGCGGTGGGTCACGCCACGAGGCCTCGTGCCTTGGCTCAATGATGGCATCTTGACGGGGTGGCGGAGGAGGTGCTCCGTGGGCTACGTCACCCGCAACAGGCGGCTGGCAAGGTAGTGGGACAGATGGTGCAGGAGAGCCCCTGACGGTGCTGATGAGCTCGGCGATGCGGTCCAGCCAATCTTCGTCGAGGTCGTCGATGTGGCGATAGTGCAGGAATCCGCGCGCCATGAGCAATGCGACATGCGCGTTTATTGGGCCGTGACGAGCATGAGACGATGAACCGGCCGGGGTCAGTGGCGGGGTTGCGGTGCGCCGATCACGCCGCACAGAGGGGTGCAGCGACGAAGCTTGCTGCTCGTGCCCCACCGAGCCGGTGGCGGCGGGCTACGGGGAGGCCCGACAGCAGGCGCCATCTGGGCGACGCGAGTGGCAAGGGCGGTGCAATGCTCAGCACGGGCTCGACGGGCGTCGGCCATGGAAGTGATGGAGCGGTGGCGATTCGGTCGGTGAAAGAGAGGCTCCGATGCACCCGTACCTGGCGTGCCAAATGTCATATTCAGGGTTGCGCAGACCCTTGAAAGGTTTGAACACTGGGGTGCGTGTGAACACCTCGTCCTCCTAACCTGCCTGCTTGATAATCCCACGGCCTAGCTCGACGAACCCAACGAACAAGAGACATAGCAGTATACCCAGGTTTGAGCCACCTTGCAGTGTAAAACCCTACTCCTGCTTTGTGGTGGATTGGCCTCGAGGGGCTAAGGATGAATTAGTACAATGGAGAACAGCCTCCGGAGGAGAAGTGTTCTTGAGCTCGATGAGCTGGTGGGCGTGAGCATGGTCTGAATGATCCGTCCTCCTCTATGGTGGTGGCTAGGTCCTATTTATAGTTGCCTTGGTCCCCTTCCCAAATGTAAGGCGGGAAGGGATCCCAAAATGGCCAAATTTGAAGGGAGACAACTAGTACATGCTATCCTGACAAAAGTAGTCTTCACCTGCAAAAGCTCCCTAGACGTGACACCGCAGTGGGCTTCGCAATGACCTCCGTCTTGCCGTCCTGGCGTTCTTCATCTCATTGCATCGAAATAGAAACCTTTGCTTGATTACATGGTACTCCGCGCCTATGCTTGCCTCCTTAGCACCCAAGGGGAAACTGGTACACTGCGCCCGCTGGCGCCCGCCTAGCTTTGATCGTCATGGCTCATGTCATATAAACCTCGCGAGGTGCACCTTGCATTGATATCTCCGCTCCTCGGGAGTCAGCCTGGTGAGGCTGCCCCCTAGGGAGGTCTCGGTGTCGTCTGCCTTGCGAGGCTTGGCCCCTCGCGAGGGTCTTGGGTCGTGGATGTTGAAGCTAGGCCATACTAGGTCGTTGCCAGATCCACGCCGTGGGCTGCAGGCAGGCAAGTCTGGGTACCCTTGTTCCTAGAACGCTGACAGTCGCCCATTCTGCGTCTTCCACAACGTGCACAGCCACAACACCAATGACTGTCAAGAGCTCAGGGGCATCCATGATGGGCACTTCGGTCGACACCCAGAGCGCATTAATCGAGGCTACGACCATGGACAGGCCGAAGCGAAGGACGATGGGACGACCGCGACCCCTGCCAAGAATGGCGCAACCAGCCTCGTGAGGACCGCTGGCAGGGCCAGCCTCATGAGGGTGCCTGGAGAGATCAGCCTCACGAGGACCGCCCTCAGGGCAACACTAGCCTTCCCCCACTGCCGCCACCACCAAGAAGGAACGACGATCATCACTAGGACGAGGGGGCTGGGGGCTTCTAGGAGCCTCGTGCCATCGTTGCATCCTAGGCGATGCTCAGGCTCCAGCCTCCCATCGCATCTTCAAGCAGTTCGCACGTGAAGTGAACGCGGCCCTTCCCAAGCTCGAGGCAACTCGTCTTCTCAGGTGGTCTAAGTACACCATCACCTTCAGCTCTTCCGACCAGCTCAAGTGTGCAGCAACTTCTGGTGCCCTTCCAATGCTTTTCTCGCCTACCATCAGCAACGTGCTAGTCACCAAGAGACTCATCGATGGTGGTGCAGGACTCAATGTCCTTTTCGTCGGGACGTTTGACCGCCTCCATGTGCCCTATAGCCAGCTGCATCCCACCAAGCCTTTATCAGGAGTGACCAACGGCTCCACCACCCCGATAGGGCAGATTTGCCTCCCTGTCACCTTTGACGTCGCCCACATTTGCCTCTCGTACAACGCCATCCTTGGGTATCCGGCCCTGGCCAATTTCATGGCAGTGACCCACCATGGCAACAATGTCCTCAAGATGTCGGGAAGCTGCGTCATCATCATGGTCGCCTGCAAGGAGAAGGACGCGGTGTGCTCTCTTGAGTGCACCTACCAGGCTGCGGCGGTCGAGGACCCGAACAGCAAGGGCGCTGTGTACCCTCCTGAGGTTGTCCCTAAGAAGAAGCAGTTGCTCCACGAAGTACCTCAGGAGGGTGGAGCACCCGGCGGTGCTGCCTCAAGCTCTGCGCCCACTGACGGGGCGCCTTCTCCTCTTGCATAGGATGGCGCGCCCGGTGCCCCTCTCAGGCTGGGCTCGGGGGCTCTCCTCTGGAGGACCTCATCTAACCAGTGTCACGAGGGAGGTGTTCGGGCACCACGTGGAGGCGTGCTTCAACGTGCGCTGATACATCTCCAGCGTATCTATAATTTTTGATTGCTCCATGCTATTATATTATCTATTTTGGATGTTAATGGGCTTATTTTTACACTTCTATATTATTTTTGGGACTAACCTATTAACCGGAGGCCCAACCCAAATTGCTGTTTTTTTTTGCCTATTTTAGAGTTTCGCACAAAAGGAATATCAAACGGAGACCAAACAGAGTGAAACCTTCGGGAGCGTTATTTTTGGAACAAATGTGATCCAGGAGACTTGGAGTGGACGTCAAGAAACAACCAAGGATGCCATAAGGCAAGGGGGCGCGCCCACCCCCCTGGGCGCGCCCTCCACCCTCGTGGGCCCCTCGTTGCTCCACCGACCTACTTCTTCCTCCTATATATATCCATATACCCCGCAAACATCCAGGAGCACCACGAAACCCTATTTTCAACGCCGCAACCTTCTGTTCCCAAGAGATCCCATCTTGGGGCCTTTTCTGGAGCTCCGCCAAAGGGGGCATTGATCACGGAGGGCCTCTACATCAACTCCATGGCCCCTCCGATGATGTGTGAGTAGTTTACTTCAGACCTTCGGGTCCATAGCTAGTAGCTAGATGGCTTCTTCTATCTCTCTATATCTCAATACAAAGTTCTCCTTGATTCTCTTGGAGATCTATTCGATGTAATATTCTTTTGCGGTGTGTTTATCGAGATCCGATGAATTGTGGGTTTATGATAAAGTCTATCTATGAACAATATTTGAATCTTCTCTGATTTCTTTTATGTATGATTGGTTTATCTTTGCAAGTCTCTTCGAATTATCAGTTTGGTTTGGCCTACTAGATTGCTCTTTCTTGCAATGGGAGAAGTGCTTAGCTTTGGGTTCAATCTTGCGGTGCTCGATCCCAGTGACAGAAAGGGAAACGACACGTATTGTATTGTTGCCATCAAGGATAAAAAGATGGGGTTTACATCATATTGCATGAGTTTATCCCTCTACATCATGTCATCTTGCTTAAGGTGTTACTCTGTTCTTATGAACTTAATACTCTAGATGTATGCTGGAGAGCGATCGATGTGTGGAGTAATTGTAGTAGATGTAGAATCGTTTCGGTCTACTTGTCACGGACGTGATGCCTATATACATGATCATGCCTAGATATTGTCATAATTATTTGCTTTTCTATCAATTGCTCGACAGTAATTTGTTCACCCACCGTAATACTTATGCTATCTGAGAGAAGCCACTAGTGAAACCTATGTCCCCGGGTCTATTCTCCATCATATATGTTTCCCATCTACTTTATTTTGCAATCTTTACTTTCAATCTATATCATAAAAATACGAAAAATATTTATCTTATTATTATCATATCTATCTGATCTAACTCTTGCAAGTGGCCATGAAGGGATTGAGAACCCCTTGTCACGTTGGTTGCGAGGTTCTTATTTGTGTGTGTAGGTACGAGGTGACTTGCGCGTGGTCTCCTACTGGATTGATACCTTGGTTCTCAAAAACTTAGGGAAATACTTACGCTGCTATACTACATCACCCTTTCCTCTTCAAGGGAAAACCAATGCAGTGCTCAAGAGGTAGCAAGAAGGATTTATGGTGCCGTTGCCGGGGAGATCTACGCCAAGTCAAGACATACCAAGTACCCATCACAACGCTTATCCTTCGCATTACATTATTTGCCATTTTCCTCTCATTTTCCTCTCCCCCACTTCACCCTTGCCATTTTATTCGCCCTCTTTTTTTGTTCCCCTTCTCTTTTTATATTTTCCTCTTTTGCCTGTTTCTTGTTTGCTTGTGTGTTGGATTGCTTGCTTGTCAAGATGGCTCAAGATAATACTAAATTATGTGACTTTGCCAATACAAACAATAATGATTTTATTAGCACTCTGATTGCTCCTCTTACCGATGCTGAATCTTGTGAGATTAATACTTCCTTGCTGAATCTTGTCAAGAAAGATCCGTTTTCTAGCCTTCCTAGTGAAGATGTCGCTACTCATCTAAACAACTTTTTTGATTTGTGTGATATGCAAAAGAAGAAAGATGTGGATAATGATATTGTTAAGCTTAAGCTATTTCCGTTTTCGCTTAGAGTTCGTGCTAAAGCTTGGTTTTCGTCTTTGCCTAAAAATAGTATTGATTCATGGAATAAGTGCAAAGATGCTTTTATCTCTAACTATTTTCCTCCCGCTAAGATCATCTCTATTAGAAACAATATTATGAATTTTAAGCAACTTGATCATGAGCATTTTGCACAAGCTTGGGAGAGGATGAAATTAATGATACGTAATTGCCCTACACATGGTTTGAATTTATGGTTGATTATACAAAAAAATTATGTCGGATTGAATTTTGCTTCTAGAAATCTTTTAGATTCGGCTATGGGAGGCACTTTTATGGAAATCACTTTAGGAGAATCTACCAAACTCCTAGATAATTTTATGGTTAATTATTCTCAATGGCACACTGAAAGTAATACTAGTAAAAAGGTTAAGGCGATTGAAGAGATTAATGTTTTGAGTGGAAAGATGGATGAACTTATAAATTTTTTTGCTAATAAGAGTGCTCCTACTGATCCTAATGATATGCCTTTGTCTACTTTGATTGCGAATAATAATGAATCTATGGATGCGAATTTTGTTGGTAGGAACAATTTTGGTAACAACGCGTATAGATGGAATTTTAATTCTAGTCTGTTTCCTAGTAATTCCTCTAATAATTATGGTAATTCCTACAACAATTCTTATGGAAATTATAATAATATGCCCTCTGATTTTGAATCTAGTATTGAAGAATTTATTGGTTCGCAAAAGAGTTTCAATGACTTGATTGAAGAAAAATTGCTTAAGATTGATGAGTTGGCTAGGAACATGGATAGAATTTCTCTTAATGTTGATTCTTTGAAACTTAGATCTATTCCACCTAAGCATGATATCAATGAGTCTCTCAAATCCATGAGAATTTCCATTGATGATTGCAAAGAAAGAACCGCTAGGATGCGTGCTAAAAAAGATTGCTTTGTGAAAGCGTGTTCTTCTAGTTTCCATGATAATAAAGATGAAGATCTAAAAGTAATTGATGTGTCCCCTATTAAATCTTTGTTTTGAAATATGAATATTAATAATTATGGGACTAGAGATGAGTCAACTTTAGTTAGAAGGCGTCCCAAAAATTCGGAGTTTTTAGATCTTGATGCAAACATTGTTAAAAGTGGGATTGAAGAGGTTAAAACTTTAGATAGTAATGAACCCACTATCTTGGATTTCAAGGAATTTAATTATGATAATTGATCTTTGATTGATTTTACTTCCTTGTTGCAATCCGTGCTAAATTCTCCTCATGCTTATAATCAAAATAAAGCTTTTACTAAACATATCGTTGATGCTTTTATGCTATCTTATGAAGAAAAACTTGCATTGGAAGTTTCTATCCATAGAAAATTTTATGATGAGTCGTAATGTACAATTAAAATTAAAATTAAAGATCATGAATGCTATGCTTTGTGTGATTTGGGTGCTAGTGTTTCCACGATCCCAAAAACTTTGTGTGATTTGCTTGGTTTCCATGAATTTGATGATTGTTCTTTAAACTTGCACCTTATGGATTCCACTATTAAGAAACCTATGGGAGAGATTAATGATGTTCTTATTGTTGCAAATAGGAATTATGTGCCCGTAGATTTCATTGTTCTTGATATATATTGCAATCCTTCATGTCCTATTATTCTTGGTAGACCTTTCCTTAGAACGATTGGTGCAATTATTGATATGAAGGAAGGGAATATTAAATTCCAATTTCCGTTAAGGAAAGGCATGGAACACTTACCTAGAAACAAAATTAAATTACCATATGAATCTATTATGAGATCCACTTATGGATTGCCTACCAAAGATGGAAATACCTAGATCTATCCTTGCTTTTATGCCTAGCTAGGGGCGTTAAACAATAGCGCTTGTTGGGAGGCAACCCAATTTTATTTTTTATTTTTTTCCTTTCTTTTTGCTCCTGTTTAGTAATAAATAATTTATATATCCTATTTTCTGGTTGTTTTTTGTGTTTAATTAGTGTTTGTGCCAAGTAGAACCGTTGGGAAGACTTGGGGGAAGTCTTTTTGATCTTGCTGTAAAAAACAGAAACTTTTGCGCTCATGAGAATTGCTGCCATTTTTTATTTGAGAGAGATATTTAGTTAATTATTTTTGAATATGATTAATATATAAATTCCTCACGTCCAGAAATTTATTTTAGAATTTTTGGGGTTCCAGAAGTTTGCGTTAGTTACAGATTACTACAGACTGCTTTGTTTTTGACAGATTCTGTTTTTCGTGTGTTGTTTGCTTATTTTGATGAACCTATGGCTAGTAATAGAGTTTATAAACCATAGAGAAGTTGGAATACACTAGGTATAACACCAATATAAATAAGGAATTAGTTCATTACAATACCTTGAAGTGGTGTTTTGTTTTCTTCCGCTAACAGAGCTCATGAGATTTTTCTGTTCAGTTTTGTGTGGTGAAGTTTTCAAGTTTTGGGTAAAGATTTGATGGATTATGGAACAAGGAGTGGCAAGAGCCTAAGCTTGGGGATGCCCATGGCACCCCAAGGTAAAATACAAGGACACCAAAAGCCTAATCTTGGGGATTCCCGGGAAGGCATCCCCTCTTTTGTCTTTGTTCATCGGTAACTTTACTTGGAGCTATATTTTTATTTGCCACATGATATGTGTTTTGCTTGAAGCATCTTGTATGATTTAAGTCTTTGCTATTTAGTTTACCACAATCATCTGTTCTGCACATACCTTTTGAGAGAGACACACATGAATTGGAATTTCTTAGAATACTCTATGTGCTTCACTTATATCTTTTGAGCTATATAGTTTTTGCTCTAGTGCTTCACTTATATATTTTAAAGCACGGTGTTGGTTTTATTTTATAGAAATAATTGATCTCTCATGCTTCACTTATATTATTTTTAGAGTCCTTTAGAACAACATGGCAATTTTCTTTTAGACATAATAAAAACTTTCATATGAGTGCATGGAATACTAAGAGAAGTTTGATACTTGATGATTGTTTTGAGATATCGAGATGGTGATATTAGAGTCATGCTAGTTGAGTAGTTGTGAATTTGAGAAATACTTGTGTTGAAGTTTGTGATTCCTGTAGCATGCACGTATGGTGAACCGTTATGTGATGAAGTCGGAGCATGATTTATTTATTGATTGCCTTCCTTATGAGTGGCGGTCGGGGACGAGCGATGGTCTTTTACTACCAATAAATCCCCCTAGGAGCATGCGTGTAGTACTTTGTTTCGATAACTAATAGATTTTTGCAATAAGTATGTGAGTTCTTTATGACTAATGTTGAGTTCATGGATTATACGCACCCTCACCCTTCCACCATTGCTAGCCTCTCTAGTACCACGCAACTTTCGCCGGTACCATAAACCCACCATATACCTTCCTCAAAACAGCCACCATACCTACCTATTATGGCATTTCCATAGCCATTCCGAGATACATTGCCATGCAACTTTCCACCATTCCGTTATTATGACATGCTTCATCATTGTCATATTGCTTTGCATGATCATGTGGTTGACATCGTATTTGTGGCAAAGCCAATGTTCATAATATTTTCATACATGTCACTCTTGATTCATTAAATATCCCGGTACACCGCCGGAGGCATTCACATAAAGTCATATTTTGTTCTAAGTATTGAGTTGTAATTCTTGAGTTGTAACTCAAAAGAAGTGTGACGATCATCATTATTAGAGCATTGTCCCAGTGAGGAAAGGACGATGGAGACTATGATTCCCCCACAAGTCGGGATGAGACTCCGGACGAAAATAAAAAAAGAGAAAAAAGGGAAAAGATTCCAAAAAAAGAAGGACCAAATACAAAAATGAGAGAAAAAGAGAGAAGGGACAATGTTACTATCCTTTTTCCACACTTGTGCTTCAAAGTAGCACCATGATCTTCATGATAGAGAGTCTCATATGTTGTCACTTTCGTAAACTAGTGGGAATTTTACATTATAGAACTTGGCTTGTATATTCCAATGATGGGCTTCCTCAAATTGCCCTAGGTCTTCGTGAGCAAGAAAGTTGGATGCACACCCACTTAGTTTCTTTTGTTGATCTTTCATACAATTATAGCTTTGGTGCATCCGTTGAATGGAAATCCCTACTCACTCACATTGATATCTATTGAAGGGCATCTCCATAGCCCATTGATACGCCTAGTTGATGTCAGACTATCTTCTCATTTTTTTTCTTCTCCACAACCACCATTCTATTCCACCATAGTGCTATATCCATGGCTCACGCTCTTGTATTGCGTGAAGATTGAAAAAGTTAGAGAACATCAAAAGTATGAAACAATTGCTTGGCTTGTCATCGGGGTTGTGCATGATTTAATATTTTGTGTGATGAAGATAGAGCATAGCCAGACTATATGATTTTGTAGTGATAACTTTCTTTGGCCATGTTATTTTGAGAAGAGATGATTTCTTAGTTAGTATGCTTGATGTATTATTATTTCTATGTCAATATTAAACTTTTATCTTGAATCTTTCGGATCTGAACATTCATGCCACAATAAAGAAAAATTACATGGAGAAATATGTTAGGAAGCATTCCACATCAAAAAATCTGTTTTTATCATTTACCTACTCGAGGACGAGCAAGAATTAAGCTTGGGGATGCTTGATACGTCTCCAACGTATCTATAATTTTTGATTGCTCCATGCTATTATATTATCTATTTTGGAAGTTAATGGGCTTATTTTTACACTTTTATATTATTTTGCCGAAATTCCTATTTTTGCCTATTTTAGAGTTTTGCCGAAAAGGAATATCAAACGGACTCCAAACGGAATGAAACCTTCGGGAGCATTATTTTGGAAGAAACATGATCTAGGAGACTTGGAGTGGACGTCAAGAAACAATCAAGGATGCCACAAGCACTACTAGAAAAAGGGCTATAGATGGGATTGGCACTAATGGCGCACCAGACAAGCGGTGCGCCATTAGTATATACTAATGGCGCACCACCTTCTGATACGCCATTAGAGTTGAAACTACTAATGGCGCACCAGGCCTAGGGTGCGCCATTAGTATCATTTTTTTTAACTAGTGCGCCTGTCCAAACATACTAATGGCACATCCAGACACAGTGCGCCATTACTAGTTGTAACTAGTAATGGTGCACCTGTCGGAAAGTGCGCCACTAATGTTGTTTTTTTATTATATTTTTTATTCCTTTTTTTGCAAAACTACTAATGGCGCACTGTTCCACCGTGCGCCATTACTAGTTTAAACTAGTAATGGCGCACTGTGGGACAGTGCGCCATTAGTATGTTTTTTTTGCAAAACTACTAATGGCGCACCACCAGAAGGTGCGCCATTAGTAACCTGGATTACTAATGGCGCATTTAGAGTTGGTGCGCCATTAGTAAGTGGGCAGCAACAAGATATTTTGGACAGCCTCTCCTACCCACACTCACTTTCTCCCCACTTCATTCTCTCCACCTCCTCCTTGTCTCGGGTGCCTCCTCTTTTTCACCTCATTTCCACCATAGATTCATTCAATTTAAGTGGTTAAATTACCTTGTTTTGATAGGTAAGTAAGGGGGAAGCTATATTTATGTTGTTCTCCCTACAACAATGTGCACATGCACTTTTTATGGCCTAGCTAGATCTATGTATGTTCGTGGTGTTGCATATGTTTGTGGTGTTGCATATGTGTTTGTGTTTGGAGGTGTACCGGTATTTGAAATGCGATAGTTGCCAATATTTTGCCGGAATGTTGATTCATTTCCGTTTCGGCGAGAATTTTGGCATTAAGCATTCTTTTTGGTCCTATTTTTAGGGAAAGTCATGCCAAATTTTTTCTTGGTTCTAAAATATCGTTTTGCTCTACCCCGCAGGCGACCATGGTCCGCACGATGACCGAAGGCATCGTGAATAGGTTTTTGAGGTCCGCGAAGGCCGAGATGCTTCAAAAGAACGAGACGGAGATAAGATGTCCGTGTCGAAGATGCAAGCTGAAGAGCCTTATTGCGGACCCGGAATCCGGGCAGGTGCGGGACCACCTGCTCTTGCGTGGTTTCATGGATGGCTATCGGTGGCAAGGTGATGAAGATGACTACGAAGTCGTCCATGGGGGCCGGGCAAGAAATGAGGAAGGGCAGCAAGACAACCACCGCGGCTCGGGCGGGCGAGAAGACGAAGAATCCCCAGGAGATGATCACGACGGTGATGCTGTACACAGTCATCATGTAGAAGATGCAGGACATGATGATGAGGAAGATGCCGGAGCAGACGACGGGCATGATCATGAAGATGATGATGCCGGCGGAGCAGACGACGCTGGACCATCGATGGGCTGGGTGCAGGACCCTCATATTCAAGAGCTGCTTCTCAAGCAGACGGATAACGCAAGAGCTGCCGCCCGAGAGAAAGCCAAGATGGATCAACTTGAGTTAGACGCGGTTACTCCATTGTATGAAGGATGCAGGCCCGAGGATACCCGCCTGAAAGTAACGCTCATGGCTCTGGAGATGAAGGTAAAACACAAAATGACCGACGCATGCTTCGACGAGAACATGTCATTCTGGCACGAACGTCTTCCCAAGGGGAACAAGTGCCCGACCAGTTTGGAGGAGGCGAAGAAAATCGTGTGTCCTCTGGATTTACCGCACGTGAAATACCATGTGTGCATGAACAATTGCATCATTTATCGGGACGAGCACGCGGAGTCTACCATATGTCCGGTGTGCGGCGTCACTCGATACAAGAAGAGGAAGAAAGCTCCTCGAAAAGTGGTGTGGTACTTTCCGATCACTCCTCGTCTGCAGCGGTATTTCGCGGACCCTAAGGTAGCAAAGCTCCTGCGTTGGCACGCGGATAGGGAGGAGAAGAAGCGAGAAGATGACGCAAATGATCCGGAGATAGATAAAAAAGACAAGATGCTGAGTCACCCTAAGGATGCGAGCCAGTGGCAAGCGTTGAACTTCGAAGACCTAGAATTTGGGAACGATCCAAGGAACATCGTGCTGGGCGCGAGCACCGATGGAGTCAATCCGTTTGGCAGCCAGAGAAGCACACATAGCACCTGGCCTGTGTTTGTGTGGATGTACAACCTTCCCCCCTGGTTGTGCATGAAGAGGAAGTACATTCACATGAGTATGCTAATTGAAGGACCGAAACAACCAGGGAACGACATCAATCTGTATCTGGGGCTGCTGAAAGAGGAGCTTGACACGCTGTGGAAAACGCCAGCCAATACGTGGGACGCCGCAGAGAAAGAATATTTCCCTATGAGAGCCGCGCTGCTCACGACGGTGCACGACTATCTCGGTTACGGATATGTCGCGGGGCAGGTGGTCCACGGATTTTCTGGATGCGTCAGGTGCATGGATGACACAACGTATCGCCAGCTAGATAGAGATCCCGGGTCTTCGAAAACCGTGTTCATGGGACATCGAAGGTGGCTTCGCGACGATGACCTGTGGAGAAAACGCAAGGATCTGTTCGATGGTGAAACCGAACCCCGAGGACACCCGCGTACAAGGAGCGGCGAGGAAATAGACGAGCTGTTGAAAAATTGGAAAGATTGCCCACTGCCGGGAAAGAAGCAAAAGGCGCCAGAGCCGGGAAAGAAGCGAAAGGCGCCAGAGCCGCTGCTGAAGGTATGGAAAACGAGGTCTGTTTTCTGGGACTTGCCGTACTGGAAGATCCACCGTGTGCCTCACAGCCTTGATGTCATGCATATCACGAAGAACGTGTGCGAGAGTCTGCTTGGTACCCTGCTCAACATGCCAGAGAGGACCAAAGATGGGCCGAAAGCAAGGGCAGACTTGAAATCAATGGGCATCAGGCAGGAGCTTCACGCTATATATGATGATGATGATGATGATGATGATGATGATGATGAGGCGAAGCAGGACACGGAAAGTCGTCGCAAAGGCAAAAAGGCCAAGAAGACCGGAAATGACTACCCTCCCGCGTGCTTCACTCTAAGTCAGGAGGAGATCGAGCAGTTTTTCACCTGCCTCCTAGGAGTAAAACTTCCTTACGGTTACGCGGGGAAGATAAGCAGATACCTAGACCCAGCGAAGCAGAAGTTCAGCGGAATGAAGTCTCACGACTGTCACGTGCTGATGACGCAGATACTTCCAGTTGCAATCCGTGGGATCATGGACGCGCACGTCCGTGAAACGCTATTTGGCCTATGCAACTTTTTCGACGTCATCTCTCGGAAGTCTGTTGGCGTGAGGCAACTCAGAAGGCTACAGGAAGAGATCGTGGTGATACTATGCGAGCTTGAGATGTACTTCCCGCCCGCATTCTTCGACGTTATGGTGCATCTGCTGGTCCATATCGTGGACGATATCATCCAACTCGGGCCGACGTTCCTGCACAGCATGATGCCGTTCGAAAGGATGAATGGTGTCATCAAAGGATACGTTCGCAACATGTCACGTCCAGAGGGAAGCATAGCCAGGGGCTTTCTGACCGAAGAGTGCATCTCCTACTGCACGAATTATCTAGGCATCGAGAACCCCGTTGGTCTGCCCGTCAACAGGCACCTCGGCAGGCTCGCTGGATGGGGTCACCGTGAGGGTCGCCGCGAAATGCATGTCGACTTCGAGGGTCGACTCGCCGACTTTGAAAGAGCAAACCTAGTCGCGCTACAACACATAGACGTGGTCGATCCTTGGGTGGTAGAGCACAAAACCTTTATTAAGAAGACGTACAATGACCGAGGCCAACAGAGGACGGACGGAGATATACTCAAAGAGCACAACTCATGTTTCACGCGTTGGTTCAAGCAGAAGCTTCTGTCGTACCCTTTACATGAGGATTCTTCCGCGGAAGAACAACTCATATTCGCCTTGTCACAGGGCGCCGAGCACAACCTGATGACCTATGAGGCGTACGATATCAACGGCTACACATTCTACACCGAGGCCAAGGACATGAAGAGCGATGGTTATCAGAACTCCGGGGTAACGATGGAATCCTACACCGGTAACGACAAGGACAGATACTACGGAAGGATCGAGGAGATCTGGGAGCTGAGCTACGCTGGAGAGAAGGTCCCGATGTTCCGTGTCAGATGGGCGAAGAGCGTCCTAAAAGAAGACCGGTATTTCACCACCATGGTTATACCCGAAGCCAAATCCAAGACCGCGGGCGCAAACGTCACCGCGAAAAATGAGCCATGGGTACTGGCTTCCCAAGTGGACCAATGCTTCTTCATTACCGACCCGTCAAAGCCCAGTCGTGTTGTCGTGAGGAGAGGCAAAAGGAAGATCATCGGAATGGATGGAGTAGCCAATGAGCAAGACTTCGACAAGTACGGCGACCCGAGGATCGAACATGACGACGATGATGAAGTAGCAGCATACACCACAAGAAGAAGCAGGACCACCCTACCTAAAGGACGTCCGTTCCACAGAAGAACTCCATTTGCGAAAAAGAAGGGCAAGAAGATTGTGAACAGATAGCTAGCTAAGATCGATTGTATTTAAATCGTAGCCTTCATTTCTCGATTGTATTTCATGGGCACTTTTTGAACTATCATGAATATTTTTAAATTTCATGGACACTCGATCTCGATCCCCCTCCATCTCGATCGCTATCCCACCTCGCCAGATCCGGTCCCCCTCGCCGCCGAGCACCCCCCGGTCCACCGGCCGCCGCCGCCGACCCCCCGCACCCTCGATTCCCCTACTCAACCGCCGCCGCCGACCCCCGCACCCCTCCCCTACTCAACCGCCGCCGCCGACCCCCGCACCCCGCGCACCCTCCCCCGCTCCACCGGCATTACTGTTTGATGATATTTTTTAAAAAATTATTACTGTCTTATAAAAAATATTACTGTTATGATTTAAACAAGTTTGAACATATTTAAACACAAATAAGTATCAAACAGCATTTTAAATGCATAAAAAAATTGTGGAGCCTGGGAATCGAACCCAGGACCTCCTGGTGTGAGAACTGGCTGCTGACCAGTCGAGCTAGTAGAGGGAACTTGGTGTGGATCAGGTCAGGTGAAAGATAACCTGTTGGCTCGAGCAGAAATCAAAAAAAAATACTAATGGCGGACCAGGGTGAGGTGCGCCATTAGTATGGATGTACTTATGGCGCACCGAGGGGTGGTGCGCCATTAGTATTGTGCCACCCCATCAATATTTCCTCCCCGGCCCAAACCTATCCCCTCTCTCTCCCTCGCCCTCGCCCTCGATCCCCTTCCCCTCTCCTCTCCCGACGCCGCTGCCCCGCCGCCTCGACGCCGCCCCGACGCCGCGATGCCGCCCCGTCGTCCTCGTTGGACGCCATCGCCCCGCCTCGTTGGACACCGTCGCCCCGCCTCGTTGGACGCCATCGCCCTGAGGCCCCGACGTCGGCGCCGCTCTCCCCGTCGCCCCACCTCGTTGGATGCCATCACCCCGCCGCCCTCGTCGCCGGTGGCCCGGACGCCGCCCCGTCCACACCACCGTCGCCGGAGCACCACCACCACCCGGACCTCGTCGCCTCCCGGACCTCGTCGCACCACCACCACCCGGACCTCGTCGCCCCACCTCGTCGCCCCGTCCACACCACCGCCCCCGTGAGCTCCCCCTCCTCCTCTCCCCCTCTCCCCCTCGCAAGCTGGATCTTCCTGCCGGTAGGAGGATTTCAACGGAGAGTGGCAGTAGATAGATCTAATCCCTGCAGTGCACATTCTGATTCAGTCATGTACTAAGCATTCAAATGTAAATCTGTTCAAGTGACAAAATTTATTAGATCCCCTAGCTAGTAGATGGATCTAATCCCTGCAGATTCAGTCACATTCAGATTCAGTCATGTACTTGGCATACAAATAGTATAAATCTGTTCAAATGGCATAATTTACTTGCTGATAGATAGATAGCATATCCAAATACTCAGACATGTACTACTAATTTCTTTTTGTTACAATGCTGCTTGCTGAATGGAGTGATGGCATCAAATTGAAACATGGATAGAAAAAAATTGGCAACGCCGTATGCAGAAATGTAAATTGTTGCTTCTGTTCTGCGTATTTATATTATGCTAGAATAACTGATTTGTGGTGACAGTGCTGCCTGCTGTATGGAATAATGACATTATACCGAAATATGGATAGTATAATTTGGCAGTGCCATATGCATTTTCATATTATCATGCGAGAATAACTGGTTTGAGGCTATTTTGTTTGTGTGATCACATCTTCATAAGTTGGTTAATTCAATATGCACTTAGCTTGATCATAGTTAATTTACCGAATTTTTTAACAAAAAGGAGATCCAGCATGCACAGTGTCCTGCACTATATACTCATCTTTGTATGCCCAGGCACATTGATGCACCGGCCCTGTAAGAAGCATCAGGGAAATAGAGGTTGGTTGTGGCAATTGTCACATTAGCCTTGCGCTCTCCGACCAAATGTAAGATATGCAACAAATAACGGACAAATACCTAACAGTTTTTTGGAGCTAGCGAAGAGATTAAAATCTATGTGAGATATTCATAGCCATGAAGCCCAGTAGCCTGTAGTTCACTAAACTTATAGCCCAAGACCCAATTTACATGCTATACCCTTCAGCAACATTGCTTGCTAGAACTACTGTCACATGTGCACTTGGCAGGTAACACTAACTAAACCTAGCATGCAAAAAGGATCACATGTTTTAGAGCAGTATCTTCTACTACAACCTGAGGGTTTTCTTAGCTAAATTAGGCTATGTTCGTTTTGTGTCAGCTACTTGCTGTCCATGTTAACTTCTTTTCATGGTACCCATAGATTTGACTTTCAGTGTTGGTGATTCTGCAGTTGCTGTAGACTACTATAGTGATGAGTGTCTAGCTTTTGTAATCTACACTTCTTGCATAAGGATTTGCATGTGCCTTTGTACCATGAGTAATTTGGGACTTGGGAATTGGTTCTTTCTTACTACAGTCTTGCTGCTATAGTATGGCTCTGTTCTTGGTGGAGGTTTCATTACTTGTTTTGTGTGGCTTAGGTTATATTTTAGTGGAATTTGTGTGATATGTTTGGCTGGACTCTGCTCTTTTCACAGTTATAGTGTTGTCACTTTACAGCTTGCATGCTTGCCATACCAGACCATCAGTGTTCCGCTGTTATGATAAACTGTTCAATTCTTTTTCCGCTGTTATGATAAATGTTGAATGATACTGCTTGGAGATGCATATATTGTTTCACCTCTTCACATGCCAATGTATTTTCCATGTTGTGATGGAGGCCTTTTTTGCCTTGTCCACCCGAGAGGCCCTTGAGTTTGCTGGAATGTCGATTAACTTCCGTTCCGGCAAATTCGGGTACTCCATATGTCCTATTTTCAGCAAAGGTCATGCTGAAATTTTCCGTGAATTTTAGCATGACTTTGCTAAAAATAGGACATATGGGGTACTTGTGACTAATGCATGGGTGTCGACAAACCATTAATTATACAACCTTGGCTTTTAGGGTGCCTCGGTGTCGATAAAAACCGAAATGATGAAAGCTTAGGCTTTTAGGGTGCCTCGGCGTCGAAAAACCCTCAATGATAAAAGCTTAGCTTTTAGGATGCCTCGGTGTCGACAAACCCTAAATGATGAGACCATGATCTTGTTCCTTGACAATAACCAACTTTTTGACCAAACTTTGTTCCTATTTAGAGAGAAACATGGCCAACAACGATGAGGCCGGGGGTTCGGGCGGCAAGGCATTCTGGGAGCTGTCCCAGGAGATGGAGGAACAACCTCACTTGTATGAGGACGCCGCCTTCCCCACCGATCCTGAGACCACTGATGGTGCCGCCGAGGATGACCCCACTGATGCCACCACTGATGGTGCCGCCGAGGATGCCACCACTGATGATGGCGGCGCACGCACAGATGGCAGCCAACCGAAGAGGCAACGGAAGGACCGGCGCCCGACCGTGCTCCGCACCCTCAAGGAGGAAGTTACTGAAGTGGACTCCGACGGGAATCCAACGGCGCCCGAACGAATAGTCAAGGGGTACTCGCTTCAGCTCGGGTGCATTCTCCGGAGCACCGTCTCGATCAACACCGAGAACCTGAGGCATCCTGACCGAGGGAATTTGCGCAACCTCCTCTTCACGAAGCTGCACGAACGATACAAGTTCCCCGCTGAATTTGAAAACACAAGCCTCAAAGGGAATAAAGTGAACAATGCTGCCCTCACGAAGATGAGCAAGGCCCTGTCTACTTGGAAAAGCAATGTGAAGAGAATGATCGAGAAAGGTGAGAGTTATGAGAAGATCAAGGAGAAAAATCCTTCGATCACCGAAGATGACTACAACGACTTCAAGATCAATTGCTCGAGCACCGCAAACTCCGAATCAAGTCAGTGGGGGAAAGAAATGCGGGAGCTGAACTTAGGGGAACACACACTCGGTCCCGGCGGTTACAGAGTGGCGGAGCCTATATGGGACAAGGAGGAGGCGGACCGTGCCGAGCAAGGCCTACCGCCCCTCTTCGATAAATACGGTGACAAGCAGACCAGGAACTTTGTCAGGGCCCGGTACAAGAAGGACCCGAAAACAAAGGAGCTTACCACGGATCCGAAGACCAGGGCGCTTGAGCTTGTTCTGGTAAGGAATACACCCCCGCGTAATTAGCTCCATATGGTTGCATTCTAATTAATGAAGCCAAATTTCTAAATGGTTCACATTCCTTCCGCAGGCGACTGAAAGCAGTAGCGCGGGGTCGACTAAGAGCAACCCTTGGGACACCACTCTAAATAGGGCGTTGAATGTAATGAAGAACAAGGATAAGCTCAGTAAGCCGACGTCAGCTGGTCGTGTGGCCGGCAAAGGCTTGTCGACAAAATGGTCGTCATACTATAACACTGGTGGGCGAAAGGAGAAAAAGACCAGCTCGGAAAGCCAGGCGCGCGAGGTTCAAGAACTCAAGGCACAGGTGGCGCGGATTCCGGAGATTGTCCAAGAGCAAGTGCAACAACAACTCGGAGCGACGATCACCGCCATTGTGCCTACCTTGATCGAGGGGTTGAGTGCGTGGATTGCGGGCGGCCAACAGGGGCCGCCCCCGATTCCTAGCTTCACGGCCAGCAACTCGCAGAACGCGATGGCGGGGCCATTGGTGTCTCCGGCGGAGGCGGCATTGGTGTCTCCGACACCGGCACGGGAGCTTAATGCACCCGGGTGTACGCCGGCCGCCACCTCTGCAGCAAGCGGCCCCTCCGTCAACTGCACGCCCGCCGTTGGCGGTGCCTCGACATTAGCCGAGCTCGACGCCATCATCACGGTAACTAATTAAGCCTCTCTCGGCCGAGGACTTCATCTCCTTGCCTTTGACTGGGCATCCCTGACGCCCTACATGTTTTCGCAGGGCGCCGCCGACGTTCCGTGCACTCTCCTGCACTTTGTGAACAACGAGTTGGTCGATGTCGCCAAGGGCAAAATCGTTCAACCGGGCAACCCCTTGTTCCACGGTACCCAGATACCACCCAACTTGTTTAGGGTTCAACTGGTTCGGGTGCTGCCAGGCTGCGACGAGTTGTTACCTCCGATTCGACCCGTCGGGGCCGACGATGATGACGTGATGACCCTCAGCGCCTGCCTGAGCTGGCCCCTGCTTTGGCCGAAGAGCCAGATTCGTTTGGGGGCGGGGGACACCACCCCAAAGACAACACCGCCAGTCGTGCCGGCGCCAAGTCGGCCCCATGGCAAGACCGCCGCAACGGTGCCGGACATCCCTATGCCACTGGATCCAAACATGCATATGGCACAGGATCAGAACGACGACGACGACGATACATTTGGCAACGTCGATCAGTACTTTGCCGATCATGGGTACGGTGGCGACTTCATGGGGCCTCCTTCTCAAGAACCCAACCCAACAAAAGACGTGCGCGATCTAGCTGGTACCGCGGAGAAGCCAAGTTGCAACAGGCGTCGTCTGCAGTTCAGCTCTCAGGAGACGCCTCCAGCTGCCGACTTCACCGAGCCTCAGATAGGCGAGGTGCGAAATATTATCAGCCCCAACACACTCAAGAAGGCGGTCTGTGAGCAGAACTCGGTCCCATTACAGGAGAAGAAGAAGGCACGCAAAAGAAAGACTAACAAGGGTGCGGGCCAGCCGGCACCGAGTACGATCCGTGCTCAGGACGGGCCACCTTCACCTGAGGATTTAATGAGGAGGCTGCATGTGGCGGGTAGGCCGATGCTACCGAGAAATATGCTCGATGCTGCAACCGGTGCTATGCGGAGTCTGCATGACAGTGTTCTTTCTTTGGAGAAGCGGCGTCTCAGAGAGAAGGATGTGGCATACCCGGTTTTCGCGGCCAAGGTGCCAGAGGGCAAGGGCTTTGTGGATAACTCCATCGGGGGTACGATCGTCCTGCGGTTTGATGACATCCACGCTATGTTGAACCTTCATCCGCTGCACTACACCTTCGTTCGGCTATTTTCGCTAAGTATGGAGATGCGGATCATTCGCGACAAGACCCCGGACATCGTGATAGTCGACCCCTTCTACATGCGTGCCAAGATCTTGGGCAGCGCTGGGGACCGGCAAGTCGCGAGTTCTTACCTCGAAGGCGTCATTCTGGCAAACCAAGATAAGGATAACTTCCTCGTGCCTTACTTTCCCGAGTAAGTCCTCCCCTCAACCGCCCCGTAACATATGAATTCTTAGATTTCGATCGTTTTTCTTTTAACATTCCGTGTTTTCTGCAGTGACACACATTGCACGCTCATCCTCCTAAGCCCCAAATATTCCATGGCCACGTATTTCGACCCGGACCGTCATTCGAACGTAGACTACACAAATGTCAAGAAGGTTCTTGATGATGTTCTCCCCGGCTACGCCAAATCTGGAGGCACCTTCACCAGGCCTATTCGTAAGTACGGCAAGCACGTGTTCTCCCACAATACGACGTTCTGCTGCGTCAAGCAGCCGCCTGGCGGTCAGAAGGGTGCCTACTACGCCATCCATCACATGCGGGCGATCGTACGGGACCATCATCAACTTCTGCTACCGAGTAAACTCAAAGATTGGGCCGCGAGCGTGTCGGCAATCCAGGACGCGGACATCAGACAAGAATTCTTTCGCATCCAGTCGGAGTTTGCGGAAATCATCCATCAAGATGTCCTTCGTACCTCGGGGCAGTTCTACCTCAGAAATCAACCGTCCAACAGTGACATCGACACAATGCTACAAATGCAGGCTGACAACGACCGTTATTTCATGACTCCCACGATAGACGGCGGCTTCATCCACGCTCCGGTCCCTTGAGTCGAGTCGAAAGCAGTGATGCTGTGTCTAGTTCTGAAACATCGATTGGCTCATGTTGTAATTAAACTTTAATGAACTTGTAGTATGTCTCTTTGGTTTCGAGAGTCGTTCAACTTAGATGTAATCGATGCTATTAATGTCTTGCTTTTCTCTTCCGATCGTTCTGTTGCATACTTATATATTGCTTATGTATTGTCTGTGAATTGGTACTAACGTTTCGTTTGGCTAGTGCATAGCGATGCCGTCGTATGTCGTGTACAAGGGTAAGGTTCCCGGAGTCTACGACGACTGGGAGGAGTGTCGGAGACAGGTTCACCGATTCAGCGGTAACAGTTACAAAGGGTACACCACTAGGGCCGAGGCCGAATCTAGATACGCCCGCTATCTAGCGGGAGAGGGGAGGGAGCGTTGGAGGAACCGGATGAAGACGAGTTTCATCGTGATGATGCTCATCGTGATGACCGCAGCTCTCTTCTATGTGATGGTAGTTTAGATGATCGATATCGACTTGTAATGTGAAGACAAACTCGCTACTCATGGTCTCGAGACATGTAATATAATGTTCTACCTTTGTACAGTCTTTTCAATTCGAAGACTAATATGATGAATTGTATTCAGAGACTAATCTTCTATTGTATTCGATGAATCTGTTGTTGATGTGTGCTGTTTATATTTTTTTTCCAATTATACATTTTGTAACCTGTGCAAAAAATAGAAAATAAAAAAATAAAAAAGCTAATATTCATACTAATGGCGCATCACATCATAGTGCGCCATTACTATGCCAAAGGATACTAATGGCGCATCATTAGAGAGTGCGCCATTAGTATGCCGAAGTTACTAATGGCGCATCTTGTTGTTTTGCGCCATTAGTATGCCAAAGCACCTGGGTATACATGGCCCCCTGGGAGGCATACTAATGGCGCATCACATCACAGTGCGCCATTAGTATGCCAAAGGATACTAATGGCGCATCATTAAATAGTGCGCCATTAGTATGCCGAAGTTACTAATGGCGCATCTTGTTGTTGTGCGCCATTAGTATGCCAAAGCACCTGGGTATACATGGCCCCCTCGGAGGCATACTAATGGCGCACTGTTGTATATACTAATGGCGCATCTGAGGTGCGCCATTAGTATACCAGATACTAATGGCGCACCAATGGTGCGCCATTAGTAAAATATACTAATGGCGTGGCACTAATGGCGCACCTCTAATGCGCCATTAATGGCCAAATTAGGTGTGCCATTAGTAGGCCTTTTCCTAGTAGTGAAGGCAGGGGGCGCCCACTCCCCTGGGCGTGCCCTCCACCATCGTGGGCCCATTGTTGCTCCACCGACCTATTTCTTCCTGCTCTATATGTCCATATACCCCGCAATCATCTAGGAGCACCAGGAAACCCTATTTCCACCGCCGCAACCTTCTGTACCCAAGAGATCCCATCTTGGGGCCTTTTCCGGAGCTCCGCCGGAGGGGGCATTGATCACGGAGGGCCTCTACATAAACTCCATGGCCCCTCCGATGATGTGTGAGTAGTTTACTTCAGACCTTCGGGTCCATAGCTAGTAGCTAGATGACTTCTTCTCTCCCTTTGGATCTCAATACAAAGTTCTCCTCCATTCTCTTGGAGATCTGTTCGATGTAATCTTCTTTTGCGGTGTGTTTGTCGAGATCCGATGAATTGTGGGTTTATGATCAAGTCTATCTATGAACAATATTTGAATCTTCTCTGAATTCTTTTATGTATGATTGGTTTACTTTTGCAAGTCTCTTTGAATTATTAGTTTGGTTTGGCCTACTAGATTGATCTTTCTTGCAATGGGAGAAGTGCTTAGCTTTGGGTTCAATCTTGCGGTGCTCGATCCCAATGACAGAAAGGGAAACGACACGTATTGTATTGTTGCCATCGAGGATAAAAAGATAGGGTTTACATCATATTGCATGATTTATCCCTCTACATCATGTCATCTTGCTTAAGGTGTTACTCTGGTCTTATGAACTTAATACTCGAGATGCATGCTGGATAGCGGTCGATGTGTGGAGTAATAGTAGTAGATATAGAATTGTTTCGGTCTACTTGTCACGGACGTGATGCCTATATACATGATCATGCCTAGGTATTCTCATAATTATTCGCTTTTCTATCAATTGCTTGACAGTAATTTGTTCACCCACCATAATACTTATGCTATCCTGAGAGAAGCCACTAGTGAAACCTATGGCCCCCGGGTCTATTCTCCATCATATAAGTTTCCCATCTACTTTATTTTGCAATCTTTACTTTCAATCTATATCATAAAAATACCAAAAAAATTATCTTCTTATTATCATA
This sequence comes from Triticum aestivum, assembly GCF_018294505.1. Taxonomy (NCBI): domain Eukaryota; kingdom Viridiplantae; phylum Streptophyta; class Magnoliopsida; order Poales; family Poaceae; genus Triticum; species Triticum aestivum. The sequence continues at coordinate 180,415,955 of NC_057806.1, read as the reverse complement.
TCTCACTCTTGCAAGTGGCCGTGAAGGGATTGACAACCCCTTTATCGCATTGGTGGCGAGGTTCTTATTTGTGTGTGCAGGTACAAGGTGACTTGCGCGTGGTCTCCTACTGGATTGGTACTTTCTTCTCAAAAACTGAGGGAGATACTTACGCTGCTCTACATCACCCTTTCCTCTTCAAGGGAAAACCAACGCAGTGCTCAAGAGGTCGCATGCGCTTCCGTGAAGAAAGCGTAGGGCGCGAGGTGCCAAGCGCTTAGGAGGTCATGACCAAGGCAACCGAGGAGCTTCAGGAGGCAAGACCTATGCGGGGCGACCGTCGCCCACCACCCGGCGCAGCTCCCTGCCCCGGCGAAGACAGCGAGCTACGCTCCTGCTAAACATCCCTGGGCTCAATAGGGCCACATCTCAGGAGTTCTGGCCGTCCCGCGTTGGGCGATGTGAGGGCCCGCCTCACAGCTATGTCCACATACCTTTCGGCTTGTTGAACAGGGCTGCCATGCATCAGTGCCACATGCGGGGCGTCCTGGCAGCTCATGAGGCCAGGCACAAGGCGATCCTGACGGAGATGGCGATGGATCCTCATGAGCCCCCGGGCCTCGAGAGCCTCCCGAGGTTCAGGACCCGGGCGGCTCATGAGGAGCAACCTCTACAACACACGTCTTCAGCTACTCCAACATCTCTTCAGCAACGGTGGCAGGTGACATATTTTGGTTTGTCCAATTGGGGGCGCCCATCTAGCTGCATTATCCCCTAGTCGCGCGGGTCCATCCCTGCAGCATGTATCCTTCTTGCATCTGTCAGAACTGGCTTTACCTTCAAGCATTAGTTGCCTTATTATTATCACCTACTTTCCTGGTGCTCTATCGCCCTTCGTGGCCTCCCCGCGCTGCTGACCCGCCTCTCGCTCATCCCGCAATGGGGGATACACATGCTGGCACAGCACCTGTGCTTGGATCCATCCCTGCAGCACCGACAAATCTGAGAGATCGAGCGCTGGCTCGCGGCCTGCCCCGCGCACGTCACCTCATCGGGTCCTCAGTTCCTTCATCTTCTTGTGGAATGATCAGCGGCAGGACAAAAAGCATGGTCATGTGTCATGTTCTCCTCCTTGGACTAATCCGCCGGAACCTCCAGAGCCTAACTATAGGCAGGCCCGTCGGCCACACCTTTTTCACGCAATTCGCTTGCACATTAAAGGGGGAGCTCTCGAGCATCACGCCTCAGGAGCTCCTACAAGCTCTCGAGCCCTCACCCCCTGGCCTTGACCACGGCAGCGCGACCAGGCATACCAGTGGCGGCTGAGCCTCACTCAAGGGCCGGGACCCGAGGACGTAGAGCACTTAGATGAGCAAGGAAAGGGGGAGGCCGGCATGGGCCCTACCTAGAAGCATCACCACTAAGGCACGATCAGGCGCTATGCAAGAAAACCACAGCATGCTCACTGAGATAAGTCACCCTCGCATATCGGTGTGAACTCCACCACCCGATTCCTCGACTATCGCAACCTCGCTCGGGAAATGTTGCTTTCCTTTTCGGCCTCCAGGGACCTGCTTGCACGCCAAATGGGACCTCTTGAGCATCACGCCTCAGGAGCTCTTACCGGACCTCGGGCTGCTCACCTCCTGGCCTTGATCACAGCATCACGACCTAGCATACTAGCGACGGCCGAAGCCTGCCTGGGGACTGGGTCCTGTCGGTGTAGAGCGCTATGCTACCGCGAGAACGAAAAGGGGGGACCGTGCCGGAGCGAGATACACAGTTTTTGACATTACTCTAGGGAGGATAGCATTGAAACTAAAAGTTCTACAGTCTTTTACATGCCCCCACGGGGCCTGTCACAATTCCGCGCAGGGAAAGAAAAGAAGAAGACCTTAGAGGACCCCGGCCGCTGGGTATCACCGACAATGCCGAGCAGACGCTGCTGCCGCGCTCCCGGCGCTGCAAGAGCTCGGTGGAATGTAGCTGTCATCGCTGGGCTCCGTAGACTCACTGGGCTTGGGGGAGTCGCTCGATTCCAGGGAGCCATCACTGCTGCTAGAGGAGCTGCCAACGAGTCCGGCGGCGAGCTTAACACCCGTGGCCGTGTCGTGCGGGCTCCTCCCCCCAGGGTAGCACTCCAGGCGCCGGCCATCCTCATCGAAGACCTTGAAGAACAAAGTGGAGGCGCCATTGTACTCGAAGTGGATGGCGAGGGCCCTTTTGGACGGCAGTCACGGGCGACCTTGCCCCATCCCCGGGTCATGGAGATGTTGCCTGGGGGAACAACCTCGACCTCTGACCCCGTGGCCAGGCCATAGCACCCAGCATGTTGCAGCCACAGCTCGAGTGGCCCCATATGCGGCATCTCCTCAGCAAAGAACCCTGGGAATCGAATCCACATGTGTGGCGGCATTGCCGCCCATATCATGAACTCGCATGAGGAGCCCTCGGCGTGAGTTCTCGGGGCGGCTGGCTACGCTGCCCCGGCCTGCCCGCCGCGATCCCAAAACGCACGATGTTGGGAACTTCCACCTGGCCTAGGGCCCTGCGCACATGCGTACAAGGGGATCGAGAAGCCAGGCGGAGGCCGCTTATACCAAGGCCGCATCATCGCTTGTCCTTCTCCGGCATCGCGAGGGCGTCTAAACCTCTTCTTCGGCATAAGTGGTTCAGGATCCTCCCAAGGGGCCTTTCCCTTCTCTGTCGCAGAGTCTCTCCTGATCGGCGCCATGGATGCTACAACAAGATGGAGAAGAAAGAGCGGGCATCCAGAAGATGGGGATGAGCGAGGGGGGCTCCACCCCTCTCCTCATTCATAGCCAGAGGGAGGCCAACCGCTGGCCTCCACGATCCCACACAATGATGGGTTTCTCTCTGCATGTAGCAGAGTATCATGAAGTCGGACAGTTGTTGAGGCCGCATGGGGAAGCGGAGACGACCACGTCCCATCAAGCACCACGCGTCGACCAAGGCCACATGTGGTTAGGGCTCGCGGCGCTCCGGACTTGCCCCTTGGCTTCGCCTCGAAGCCAAGTTCGAGCACGCCTTGTTCCTCGGGGCTATTGTCGGCATCTGGGAACAGGGGTACCCAGACTTGCCTGCCTGCGGCCCATGGTGTGGCTCCATTGACGGCCTGGTACAACCCAGCTTCAGCATCAACGACCCAAGACTCTCATGAGGGGCCAAGCCTCGCGAGGCGGGCGACACCAAGAGCTCCACGAGGAGCAGCGTCCTCAGGATGGCTCCCAGGAGCGGAGATATCTATGCAGGCTTCACCTCATGAGATTCGGATGACGTGAGCCATGAGCACCAAGGCCCGGCAAGCGTCAGTGGGTGTAGTGTACCAGTTTCCTCTTTAGTGCTATAAAGGCAAGCGCAGGCACGGAGTCCCGAGGAATCAGCCAAAGGTTTCCATTCTGGTGCAACAAGACCAAGACCGCGAGGACGATAGGACAGAGGTCATAGCCAAGCCCACCATGGCGTCACGACCGAAAGGTTTGCAAGCAACGACTACTTTTGTCAGGATAGCATGTACTAGCTGTCCTCCTTTGAATTTGGCTGTTGTGGGAACCCTTCCCGACTTCATTTTGGGAAGAGGACCAAGGCCACTATAAATCGGACTTAGCCACCACCATAGAGATGGACCGGATCAGATCCACCCCATTCTCACACTCACCAGCTCACTTGAGCCCAAGAACACTCCTCCTCCTGAGGTTGTTCTCCCTCTGTACTAGTTCATCCAGAGCCCCTCGAGGCCAATACACCACAAAGCAGGAGTAGGGTTTTACACCGCAAGGTAGCCTGAACCTGGGTAAACAGTTGTGTCTCGTTTCCTTCCTTCTCATCGAGCTAGGCCGAGAGATTAGCGAGTAGGTAGACTGGGGAGGTTGAGTTCTTCGCGCGCACCCCAGAGTTCGAACCTCACGAGGGTCTGCGGAACCCAAAATCTGACAGGTGGCGTCCATTCTATAAGGAACTCTGCCAATGCCCTACTCTGAATTGTTGATGTGCTCTCAAATTTCAAGACAAAGCTGGATATCTCCAAAGCCACTCCACTATCATGCTACTAGCCTGAGGGTTCTGGAGTATCCTTTGCAAAGGAAAGCGGGTGACAACCGTGATCTCATGGGCTTGGAAGTAGTGGCACAGTTTCCTTGAGGCCATGATGAGACCAAAAATAAACTTCTGCACACCATAGTACCTCGATCTAGCCCCCTGCAACAGGGAGCTGATGAACTACACTGGGCACTGCACCACTCTCTTCATTGCCGTGTCCTTGGGGTTGTCCCCATTGTTGTGCTCTTCTTTGTCCTGACTCATATCTTGCCTTGCCGGGTTGTTATCACTCTCTGTTTCTTCTACTTCCCGCTGCACCACTAAGGCTGCACTAAACACTTGATTAGTTGCTGCTAAGTATAGCAACAACGACCGTGAGAGTCCTGGATTAGGGGGTATCCGGACAGCCGGACTATATCCTTTGGCCGGACTATTGGACTATGAACATACAAGATTGAAGACTTCGTCCCATGTCTGGATGGGACTCTACTTGGCGTGGAAGGCAAGCTAGGCAATACAGATATGCATATCTCCTCCTTTGTAACTGACCTTGTGTAACCCTAGCCTCCTCCATGTCTATATAAGCTAGAGGGTTTTAGTCCATAGGACAACATACAATCATACCATAGGCTAGCTTCTAGGGTTTAGCCTCTCTGATCTCATGGTAGATATACTCTTGTACTACTCATATTATCAAGAACAATCAAGCAGGATGTAGGGTTTTACCTCCATCAAGAGGGCCCGAACCTAGGTAAAACATCGTGTCCCCTGCCTCTTGTTACCATCTGCCTTAGACGCACAGTTCGGGACCCCCTACCCGAGATCCGCCGGTTTTGACACCGACATTGGTGCTTTCATTGGGAGTTCCTCTGTGTCGTCATCATTAGTCTTGATGGCTCCTTTGATCATCGATAGCGATGTAGTCCAGGGTGAGACTTTTCTCGCCGGACAGATCTCTGTATTCGGCGGCTCCGCACTGCAGGCCAACTCGCTTGGCCATCTGGAGCAGATCGAGAGCTACGCCTCTGGCTATCAGGTCAAATTTGGAAGCTTAAACTACACAACCGACATCCACGGAGACTTGATCTTCGACGAATTCGAGTCCTTGCCGAGTGCATCGCACGGTCACGATGAGCATGATTTAGCTCTACCATCAGACAGTGTTCGGGAGATCGCACCGGCGACGCTCCGACCCTCAATTCGGAGCCAATTGCACCATCCATGGACGGGTGGATAGACCCCACCATGGAGGCCGCATTTTCATCGTTGAACGAGCCGAGTATCGACCTTATCCTTCACGAGAGCCGTGACGCCAAACTGCCAGATTCTTCCCCGGCCATGGACTCCGAACCGCCTGCGCCCGCACCTATCGGATCCGACTGGGCACCGATCATGGAGTTCACCTCTGCGGATATCTTTCAGCACTCGCCCTTCGGCGACATAATGAGTTCATTAAGGTCTCTCTCCCTGTTAGGAGAGTTCTGGCCGAACTATGTTCGGCAGGATTGGGATGCAGATGACGAAGAAATTCACTGCCCACCCACCACCCACTTAGTAGCCACTGTCGATGATTTGACCGACATGCTCGACTTTGACTCCGAAGACATCGATGGTATGGACGACGATGTAGGAAACGAATAGGAACCACTGCCCACAGGGCACTAGACGCCCACTTGATCATATGATGTATACATGGTGGACACACCCAAAGAAAATGACGACGAGGAACGGAAGGACGCAGCGAAGGGTTGTTCCCTCGAGAAGCAGTCAAAGAGGCAGCGTAAGCGCCGCTCAAAATCCCACCTCGATAGAAACAGCAATCATATAGACCCAGCGATAGAGCAGGGTGAACCATCGCTCGACCACGGCAACACGGAGGATCAAACCGAACAACCTGACTCCGTCGAAGATAACAGTCCAGACGACATCACACCGGACAGGCACCCGGAGCAACAGAATGCCCATCAAAGGCTCGTTGCCACTGCGAGGAGTCTGAAAAAGCAGAAGCAAAGGCTCAGGGCTGCACAAGACACACTCAGAATCAGATGGAGTGAAGTACTCAGCACTGCAGTGAAGTACGGCGGTAATCGCCACACCAAGAGCTACCCGAAGCGAAAGTTGCTACCTGAATTCAATGAGGAGGCCTTAGATACCCCGCAACCAAAAAACAAAACGGCCATCCGGTCGGATAGACGACCTCGTGGCTAACATAGAGCGGCAAACAACGCCGCACATAAGCCAGTACGCTATCCAAAGGACCTCGCAACCAGATCCATCTATGGGCCACACAAGCGCGCTCCAGCATGCAATGCAACACAAAAAACATCCCAACACCATGGTACACTCAAATACAGGGGTGCCGCACACCCCCTATGTTTCACCGATGAGGTGCTGGACCACGAATTTCCAGAGGGATTCAAACCCGTAAACATAGGGGCGTACGACGGAACGACAGACCCTGGGGTCTGGATTGAGGACTATATCCTCCATATCCATATGGCTCGTGGAGATGATCTCCACGCCATCAAGTACTTACCCCTCAAGTTCAAAGGGCCAGCTCGACACTGGCTTAATAGCCTCCCCGAAAACTCCATTGGAAGCTGGGAAGAGCTCAAAGATGCTTTTTGAGCAAATTTTCAAGGGACTTATGTCCGACCACCGGATGCAGACGATTTGAGTCATATAACTCAATAACCCGGAGAGTCAGGCCGAAAGCTTTGGAACAGGTTTCAAACTAAAAAGAACCAAATAGTCGACTGTCCGGACACCGAAGCCTTAGCAGCTTTCAAACACATCGTTCGAGATGAATGGCTTGCCAGACACCTCGGCCAAGAAAAACCGAGAACAATGGCAGCATTAACAAGCCTCATGACCCGCTTTTGCGCGGGCGAGGACAGCTGGTTAGCCCGATGCAGCACCAGCGACCCAAGTACATCCGAAGTCAGGGAGGGAAACGGGAAGTCAGGACGCAGTAAAAACAAGCGCCAGAATAGAGAAGACAGCCCGAAGAGCACGGCGGTAAACGCCGGATTCAGAAGCTCTCAGCCAGGTCAGCAAAAGCTGCCCTCCAAAGGCAACAGAGATGAACTGTCCAGCCAGAACAAGATTCTGGACAAACTATGTCAGATCCACAGCACCCCTGATAAACCTGCAAATCATACCCATAGAGAATGTTGGGTTTTCAAGCAGTCCGGCAAACTTAATGCCGAACACAAGGGGCAGGATACACCAAGCGAAGACGAGGACGAGCCTCGCAAGCAAAGCACTGGGGAACAGAAGAAATTCCCACCAGAAGCCAAAACAGTAAACGTGTTACACGTAACAAAGGGGAGAAACAAAGAGGCACTCCTAGTGACACATGCCCCAGGGCCTATCACCGCGGAGTCCTACCACTGGTCTTCCCAACCGGTCACCTTTGACCATCGGGATTACTTGACAAATATCTGGCAGGATGGGCTGCCTTGGTATTAGACCCAATAATTTACGAATACCACTTCACACGAGTCCTGATGGACGGCGACAGCAGTTTAAACCTGATATATCATGACACAGTCTGCAAAATGGGGATAGACCCAACAAAAATTAGCCGCATCAATACTACCTTTAAAGGAGTAACGCCAAGCCCAGAGGCCCATTGCACGGGCTCCCTGCTAATAGAGGTTATATTCGGCTTTCCCGATAACTTCCGCAGCGAAAATTTAACGTTCCACATCGCTCTGTTCCAAAGTGGCTATCAAGCACTACTCGGACGCGAAGCTTTTGCTCGCTTTAACGCAATACCGCATTACACTTCTCTCATGCTTAAGATGCCCGGTCCATGTGGAATCATTACAGTAAATGGAAGTATTGAGCGCTCCTTGCGTGGGAAAGACCGTGCGGCTGCCTTGGCAGCCGCACACTAAACGGCCTCACCAACTAAAGCATCTGACAGGTTGTTAATACCATGGACTCGGCTGGACGAGTCCGGCGTAGCTATATGTAATTGATACAGGTTTGATTGCTATACCCCTATTACAATACAAGGGGCTCAACGCACGCAAACAAGTGGCAATTAGGCTCAACTTTACTCATTTTTAACTGTACATGGTTTATTTAGTATAACCTACCTTTTGCATGACAACTTTTCAATTAAGTTCCTTTCTTTTTCAGATGACCATCATGCTACACCCGTTCAGAATACGGCACAATGGAGACACAGGCGCAGACATGTAGCAGGGACCCGTTCCAAGGATTCTTTTTAGATTAAGACCACGTGTAAACCTTTTTTACTGTCTCTTGTTGATACACATCCCTCGGACTCTCAGTACAATTAAGAAGGATGTTGACGTCTTGGCATGTGGCCATGTCAGAATATTGCACATACCTGGACACCAGGGGCTTATTACAAAGGGCATTGTTTAGGCCCGGTTTACATCATAAAGTCCGAATACCATAGGGAGTGTTCGGCGTCGCGAGTTTGGCCTTATATGCATCAGCTCTGAATCATGTCTTTGGTCAAATGTTGGGTTTGCCCGGCTCCTGTGTTTTGCTGACTTATGTTCCGCTCTATCGGCTAGGGCAGCACCAGGAGAACTACTGCGATTGTGCACTGGTTCATCCGGACGAGCACCTCAGTAGAGAAAGCCGAAAACTGACTCTCATGATATAGCGTGAGACTTGTCAACCACTCGATGACCTAGCGGAATCTTCTGGATTCCTCCACCTTAATGAATGGTCATTTCCCGGCCAGGCTTGTACGCGCCCCAAATCCGGATGAGCGCGCAGCCACCAGGGGCTATATAGTAGCCCCACTGTCAAACTCCTCTGCATAAGTGAAAGTGTTAAAGCATTATAGTCCGGTTTCCTAGTTCGTTGCGCTATCACCTCCTTAATGGACCAAGATGCTGGATCAAGTGTGAAATTGCGTCTTCTACGAACACCCCCGCATTATATGCGTGGGGGCTGAAGCCGACGACTGCCATCTTTCAGGTTATATACATATATACATACACGTCCGCACAGGAGGCACCATAGTACTTTCGGGCAAAAGTATAAATATAGCCTTGATAAACTCAATAAAACATTGTTTTTACAATGGGAATACATGTCACTCAAACATAATATTCTTCGAGCACTGGGCCTCTATCGAACGAGCGCCTTCATGAACTTCTTCAAAATAGTGCTCGGCAGCCACTCGGCCTATGGCCGAACCCTGCGCCACAACAATGGTGGCATCCATCTCCGCCCAGTATGTTTTGACACGGGCAAGGGCCATCCGCGAGCCTTCTATGCACACCGACCTCTTTACAGCATCGATGCGTGGCACAGCTTCAAGGAATTGTTGCACTAAGCTAAAGTATCTACTCGGCCTTGGCCCTCCCGGCCACAGGTGATCCACAATGGACCTCATGGCAACTCCGGAGAACCTATGGAGCTCGGCCCAACCGGTCAATCACTCATTTAGCAGCAGCGGACAGACTCGAGCGTGAAACTATGACCAGAACAGCTTTTCCACTTCGGGACCTTTCTGATCCTTGAAGTACTCGGCTGCATCAGCAGCACTTACAGCCAAATCCATGTACGCGTCCGCAGAACTCCATAGTCGGTCCAGAGGAGCATACCTAGGATCTCCGAACTTAGTCCGCAACAAGAAGGGCTTCCCAGACATGATATTTGCAGCTTGATTCAGCTCCCCCTTCGTCGCTCTAATTTTGGAGCGGGCTTCCTTGGCAGCCACCCGAGCCTTCTCCAGGTCCGTCACCTTCGCCTGGTTTTCCTCTTCAAGAAGCCGGTAATGGTCAGCAGCTTCTTTTAACTCCATGGCCATCTTGGCAATTTTTTCTTTGCTCTCGCGATGTGCGGCCTGTTCGGCCCTTAACTCTTCGGTCGCCTGTAAAGAGGCCGCATTGCTACTCCTTGCTTGCTCCTTGGCTCGGGCAAGCTCCGCCGGAAGGGTCTCCACGGTGGACGCTCCATTTGCAGTCACAACATATTAAAGATACTGGCATCATGCTGCTCTTATTATGTGACGATCACCAGAAAAATCACTCACCCTGTGCCTCGTCAAGCCGCTTGTTGACAAGCACGACGTCGGCATCTGCCGCATCCAGTTGCCGCTTTAGTTCGGCAAACCCATCAGTCTGGCTAGCCACCGGAGCTTCAACCACCTTCACATAAAGGCGGTTTCGTTATTACCTGGGACTATGATCCTCAGTTTGCCGCCGTTCTCGACGACAACCAGAGTCTCAGGGGCTACTATCTGCATGGGCATACCTAACATATGCGGTACTATTAAAGGCATACATTATTTTACGTACCTCGAAGCCTTTCAGCAGACACATAAAAGCTTCGTGCAAACCACTTTTAGCAGATAAAATCCTTTCAATTACCGTACCCATTAGCGTACGATGCGCTTCCGAGACGGCAGCTTTCCCCAAAAGATCCTTCAGTGCATCCGACCGCACACAGTATGAACCCTTGCTGTCGCTCTCCTCAGGAGCTAGATACTGGGGATGCCGGGCAGCCAAAGGGTTATCCTCTATCGATTTCGGATCCGGAGATACCCTTCGCGACGACACTTCAAGGTCACCCGCTTCTTGAGCTGGGGAGTCCGGGGAGGCGTTTCTCTCTCCATCATCTCCAGAAGAAGATCCCCCGAAGATGAACTCTGTCGAGAAAGGCTGCGATGTGAACTACAATTTACAAGCATCGGTTATTGTCTTCAGAAGTAAGGTAGGATATCTTCACTATTAAGTACTTTTTGATTACTTACAGCTCGGTTGAGGGCTAATCCCTGCGCGGACATTGTGCCGCAAGAATACCCTCTGAGGCAGGACCCTCTGGCGGAGATTTCTTCTCCCATTTGGAAACCTTAGTTTCCGGATCTTCAGAGGTAGTCCTCTTCCCCTTGGTTATCCTCCCTCGCGGAGGCGCTCATTCCCTCGATTGGAATAGGTAGCGATGGAGTCCCGCTTTCGCCCTCTTTATTCCCCCTTCATGTTCCTTTGAGGGAACTAGACAAGGTGCTGGCTCGAGCATCTTTTCCAGCACCGGATTGTCCAAGCCTTCAGGAAGGGGGGCCGAACACCGGATCATCTTCGCCTTTGTTACCCAGTCCTAGTCAAAGAGCGATTCTTCAGAATGATGTCATGATAAATAAAGGACAGTGTGTTCGGCCATGGGATTACTTACTTGGGCAGCAAGGCGGTTGCATCTCAGGCCCACGTCCTCGGTAGTTTCCGGACACTCTATTTGGGGTCCGAAGAACGATTTGCACACCTCCTCATGCGTCATGCCAAGGACATTCTGGATATTGCGCGGTCCTTCTGGGGTTGAATTCCCACATGCGGAGGGGCCGGCATTTGCAAGGCTGGACTCGATGAACCAACATGACTTGTATTACCATAACAAGACTGAAGTCTCCCTCGAAGAGATCTCGGATACGGCTCTGCAGTATTGGCACGTCCTTGGCTGGAACCCAGCTCAGCCCCCTGCTGATCCATGACATCAGTTGTGGTGGACGGCCCAAGCAAAAGGCGGGGGCAGCTACCCACTTGGCATTTCGGGGAGCTGTGACATAAAACCACTCCCGTTTTCACAATCCGGACACCTCTGGAAAGGAACCCTTTGGCCATGGAGCGTCAACAATTTTGCATATTAGAGCACCTCCACACGCTACGTACTGCCCCTCGACCATCTTCGGCTTCACATTGTAGGTCTTGAGCCACAGGACGAAGTGAGGGGTAATGCGGAGGAAGGCCTCACAGACGACAATAAATGACGAGATGTGAAGAAGGGAATCCGGGGCCAGATCTTGAAAATCCAGCCCATAATAGAACATAAGACCCCTAACAAAGGGATCCAGAGCGAGGCCTAGTCCTCGGAGGAAGTGGGATATGAACACAACGCTCTCGTTGGGTTCGGGAGTAGGGACGACCTGCCCTCGGGCGGGCAGCCTATGCGAAATTTCGGCGGTCAGATATCTAGCCTCCCTCAACTTCTTGATGTCCTCCTCCGTGACGGAGGAAGGCGTCCACCGCCCTTGATGGCTGGATCCGGACATGATTGAAGATCCGAAGCACCTGACCTGGGATTTGGGTGTTAGAACTCGAGGCGCGGGAAGGATTCGATTGAGCACGGGAGGGAAAAAAGAAAAAGCCTTGTCCCTTTATAAAGGGGATGAATATCAGGCGTCCTCCTCGTGGCCGTTCGAGACTTACCTAAGATCTAGGAGTCATACCAACAGGCACGGTTGGGTTACCCATGTTTGTATTGATGAGAATCCCATGATAAGGGGAACACGATCTCTGCTTTGACAAGACGTGTCAAGAAACTGCCTCGCGTTGTGTGCGGGGCTGGTTAAAGAAAAATGGTTCAAATAATTACTGGGCCGTGGCGTGATGTCATGCCACCAAAACGTGTCAGCAGATTAGATTTGTGGAAATATTATTCCCTCTATGGTGGTATGTGGAACTTGTTTTGCAGAGCCGGACACGATCCTCGTGTTCAAAATCTTCTATGAAGTATTCGGAGGAGGAACCCTCCTTGCAATGCCGAAGACAATCTACGCGCCGAACTCATCGTCATTGAAGCCTGGTTCAGGGGCTACTGAGGGAGTCCTGGATTAGGGGGTATCCGGACAGCCGGACTATATTCTTTGGCCGGACTAGTGGACTATGAAGATACAAGATTGAAGACTTCGTCCCGTGTCCGGATGGGACTCTACTTGGCGTGGATGGGAAGCTAGCCAATACGGATACGCATATCTCCTCCTTTGTAACCGACCTTGTGTAACCCTAGCCTCCTCCGGTGTCTATATAAGCCGGAGGGTTTTAGTCCGTAGGAAAACATACAATCATACCATAGGCTAGCTTCTAGGGATTAGCCTCTCTGATCTCGTGGTAGATCTACTCTTGTACTACTCATATTATCAAGAACAATCAAGCAGGACGTAGGGTTTTACCTCCATCAAGAGGGCCCGAACCTGGGTAAAACATCGTGTCCCCTGCCTCCTGTTACCATCCGCCTTAGACGCACAGTTCGGGACCCCCTACCCGAGATCCGCCGGTTTTGACACCAACAATGACTCTTGTGGTTTGGTAGCAACCAAAATGGGCACAGAGGACTAGTAGGCCTTCAAGTCTTATAGTGCTGCATCTGCTTCTGGAGTCCACTTCATGGGCCCTACCTTCTTCAAAATTTTGAAGAATGGCAAGGCACTCTCAGCAGACTTGGAGATGAACATACTAAGTGCAGCAACGCATCCTGTCAAACGCCTCACATCTTTAACTTACCTGGGTGCCTGAATCTGCTTGATAGCCTTGATCTTATCGGGGTTGGTTTCTATCCCACGATGGGACACAAAGAACCCAAGTAGCTTGCCGAAGGGAACGCCAAACACACACTTCTCCGAGTTTAGCTTCAAGTTAATCTTGCACAGATTAGCAAATGTCTCTTCCAAGTCCTGAATGAGGGTTGACCTTTCCTTGGTCTTGATCACAATATCATCCATATAAGCCTCAATGTTCCTATACAATTGTGACTCAAAACCAATCTGGACTGCTCTGGCAAAAGTGGACCCGACACTCTTTAACCCGAAAGGCATGCACACGAAGCAGTATGTGGCACATGGGGTGATGAATGAAGTCTTCTCTTCATCTTCCTTGGACATGAAGATCTGATGATATCCAGAGTATGCATCCAGAAAAGAGAGAAAATCAAAACCTGAAGGTGATTCCACAATATGGTCAATGTGTGGAAGGGAAATGGGTCCTTTAGGAAAGCCTTGTTGAGATCTATGAAATCTATACAAAGCCTCCATTTTCCATTAGCCTTGCATATGACCACTGGATTTGCTAACCATGCTGGATGTGGTACTCCTCTGACCAAACTAGTTGCCTCATGTTTCTTGATGTCTTTTGCAATGAATTGTTGTTGTTCCAAAGCTTGCGTCCGAACCTTCAGCTTGACGGGTCGGGCATGTGGGTAGACAACAAGGTGGCGCTCGATTACCTCCCTGGGAACACCGGGGATATTACATGGTTGCCAAGCAAACACATCAACATTCGCCCGTGGGAAGGTAAAGAGATTGCTTTCCTATTTGTCATCAATGGTGGCGCTGATAGTAAAGGTACCATCAACGCCAGCCAGTCCTGTCGGGACCTTTTCCACATGTGGTGCGGCAGCCTTGGATCTCTTGCTGTTGGAACTCTCTGCCAAGTCATCAGCGGGCATAGCGTACTCTGAAGAGGTACGCTTCTCGGATTCCTTGCTGGTGTCCCTGCTATCCTTCTTGTTTCCTTGGTGGGAACTGCAGCTGCCACGGCCTATGCCACGACTGCGTCCGAGTACATCTTATCCACGAAAAAAATTGCGTCCTTCTCGTTTGATGGAATGGAAATGACTCCTACCGGCCCTGGCATCTTCAAAGTGTTGTAGGCATAGTGGGATGCCACGATGAACTTTGTTAGAGCTGGGCGTCCAAGGATTCCATTGTATGGTAGAGGGAGGTTGACCAAATGAAACACAACCTTCTCAGTCTGATAGTTCAACTCCCCTCGAAATGTCACTGGCAACGTGATCTTTCCCTCAGGATGACTCCCACCGGGGTTAATTCCTTGAAAAGTGCTCGTGACCTTGAGTTCTTCCTCTGCTATCTGAAGCTTGCTGATGACCTTCGGGGAAATCAGGTTCAACCCGGTCCCGCCGTCAAGCAACATCTTTGTGACTTTGAGGTTGCGGATTGTTGGTGAAACCAACAACGGCAAGCATCCTACCACGATGGTGCGGTCAGGATGGTCCTCTTCATCGAAGATGATGGGCATGTGTGACCATTTCAGCGGCTTCCAAGATTCTGCCACTGGCTCTTATGTCTACTACGCAACTTTCTTCTTGTAGACACGTGTTGGGCCTCCAAGCGCATAGTTTTGTAGGACAGTAGCAATTTTCCCTCAAGTGAGAGGTGTAGGATGAAGATGGTCTCTCTCAAATGAACCTGCAACAAAATACAGGAAATCTCTTGTGTCCCCAACACACCCAATACAATGGCAAATTGTATAGGTGCACTAGTTCGGCGAAGAGATGGTGATAAAAGTGTAATATTGATGGTAGAAATATATTTTTATAATCTGAATAAATAAAAACAGCAAGGTAGCAAATAGTAAACGGCACAAAAACGGTCTTGCAATGCTTGAAAATGAGGCCTACGGTCCATACTTTCGTTAGTGCAGTCTCTCGAGAGTGCTAATATAATTGGATCATATAACCACCCCTCAAAGTGCGATGAAGAATCACTCCAAAGTTCTTATCTATTGGAGAACATAAGAATAAGTTGTTTGTATGGTACGAAACCACCTCAAAGCTATTCTTTTCGTTTGACCTATTCAAGAGTTTGCACTAAAATAACACAAAGCTATTCTTTCCGTTTGATCTATCCTAGAGTTCGTACTAAAATAACACCAAAGAAAATTCATAATCATAATACTCAATCCAACAAAAAGAAATTCAAAGAGTGCCCCAAGATTTCTACCGAAGAAACAAATACAAGAACGTGCAATAACCCATATGCATAGATTACCCCAATGTCACCTAGGGAATCCACGAGTTGAGTGCCAAAACATATATCATGTGAATCAATATGATACCCCATTGTCACCATGACTATTCAATTGCAAGAAATATATCAAGTGTTCTCAAATCCATAAAAGTATTCAATCCGATAACCAAGAAATCTCAAAGGGAAACTCAATTCATCACAACGAGATCGAGAGGGAGAAACACCATATGATCCGACTATATTAACAAAAGACCGCGATACACCAAGATCGTTACATATCAACAACACGAGAGAGAGAGAGAGAGAGGGAGATTAAACACATAGCTACTGGTACAAACCCTGAGCCCTGAGGTGGACTACTCCCTCCTCATCGTGGTGGCCACCGGGATGATGAAGATGGCCACCAGACATGATTCCCCCCTCCGGCAGGATGCCGGACCGAAAAGGGTCTAGATTGGTTTTTGGTGGCTACAGAGCCTTGCGGCGGCGGAACTTCTGATCTAGGTTAACCCCGAGGGTTTTGGAATATTTGTGAACTTATAGGGTAAAGAGGGGGTGTGTGAGGCCACCGAGGTGGGAAGGCACGCCCAGGTGGGTTGTGCCCCCCTCGGGGCACCCCTCCAAGTGCTGCTCTAGCCCATCCTGGGTCTTCTGGTCCATAAAAAATCCACAAAAAGATTCGTGGTGTTTGGACCCCATTTGATATTGATTTCCTGTGATGTAAAAAACAAGCGAAAAAGAACAACTGGCACTAGGCACTGGGTCAATAGATTAGTCCCAAAAATGATATAAAGATGCTATATGCAAAACATCCAAGAATGATAAAATAACAGCATGAATACTTCATGAATTATACAAACGTTGTAGACGTATCAGCATCCCCAAGCTTAATTCCTACTCGTCCTCGAGTAGGTAAATGATAGAGGAAATAATTTATGAAGTGTGAATGCTAGAAAAGTGCACAAGTTTGATCAATCACAATTTCAATCACTTTTCCTAGCATCATAACAACAATTCTTTCTCATAAAACTTCTGATGTTAAAGTGGCAACCAATTCACTTGTTAACGTTCAAACAATGAATTCTCTTGAAACTCAATAACCTATGTTGTCAGTCACCAAGCAATTGCAATTCAACTTATTCAATGGAGTCTAAGTAAGATCTCCACATACTCAACCATCATATAGTCTTCTATGATTGCTAACACTCACCGCATACACATGAGCAAAATGACCGGACAGATAGAAAGATAGGGGCTTCTAATTTTGCCTCCCAACGTATTCACCTCAAGGGTGATGTCAACAATAATAACTCATGCCACCCATATCCAACTGGATATATGTACCTAGATCTTTCGTCGCCATATGATGCTTGCCGAAAGATAAAAATAAAAAGGAATAGAGAGAAAAACTTTGACTATTGCATGAAAGTAAATACATAAAAGTAAAATATAGGCCCTTCGCAAAGGGAAGCAGAGGTTGCCATGCGCTTACTTGTTTGTATGCTCAACCCCTTAGTGAAAAAGAATGACACGTTATATTTCCCCTTATGATAGCAACCTTTATTATGTAGTCTATCGCTTTTATTCTTTGTCATCAAAAGTTCATACAACGCTCAATTTTCCCTTACACTAAATGATCTCACACTTTTAGAAGCAATTTTTATTGCCTTTTTGCACTGATGACAACTTACTTGAAGGATTTTGCTCAATCCTTAGGTAGGTATGGTGGACTCTTGAAGATAAGATTAGGGTTTAAGGGTTTTTTGGATGCACAAGTAGTATATCTACTTGGTGTAGATTTTTTTGGCTAGCAAAGATGGGGGGCAAGCACCACATGTTGAAGGATCTATGACAATATAACTTCTATGTGAATATGAACAAACATAAACCATTACATTGTCTTCCTTGTCCAACATCAACAATTTTGACATATAATATTTTGATGGGGGCTCACAATCACAAAATATTTCCAAGATAGTGTATTTGCATGTGAAAGTTCTCTTCCTTACACTAATTATTCGTGAATTGCTTATATGACCAATATTGTGATTGTCAAGCCTCAAAAGATTTCACTTTATAAACCCAAGGTGAAGCTACCACTAGGCATGATATGATTTCAACTTCATGACATTCAATTTATTCAACAATTTACTCACGGGATATAAGCGAAGCACAAGAGTAAATGACAAGCTACTCCAAAATGATATAAATGAAGATCATGAGCATAATATTTCTTTCTCTAAAATTTATTTAAGTGAAGCAAGAGATAATTTCTCCAAAAATACTAAAGCACACCATGCTCAGAAAGTTATAAGTGAAGCCCTAGAGAAATTCCATTGAAAAGAGCTTCGTTGACGGGATGTGAATGCCGCTTACCTAGCCTCCCAGGCAACTATTTGAGGACTCTATTTTATTTAAAAAATTCATATCTAAGAATTTTATTAAAACAGCAAGCAAAACAAAATAAAATGGCATTCCAAGAGTATCACACATCATGTGAAGAAGCAAAAACTTAGGCTCAACCGATACTAACCGATAATTGTTGAAGAAGAAAGGTGGGATGCCTACCGGGGCATCCCCAAGCTTAGATGCTTGATACTTCTTGAAATATTATGTTGGGATGACTTGTGCATCCCCAAGTTTGAGCTTTTGTGTCTCCTTAATTCTTCTCATATCACAATTTTCCTAAATATCAAAAGCTTCATCCACACAAAACTCAACAAGGACCCGTGAGATAAGTTAGTATAAACCAATGCAAAAACCTTATCATTCTCTACTGTAGAAAATCACCAAAGTTACTATTCAACACTGCACATGAAATGCCTCTGCATATTTAATACTCCTATCCTCAAATAGAATCATTAAACAAGCAAACATATGCAAACATAACAGCAATCTGCCAAAACAGTTTACTTTGTAAAGAACGCAAGAGTATCAATACTTCCCTAACTCCAAAAGTTATGAAAATTTGCCACACTGTAGAAAATTTACCAGAGATTATTTTACAAAAGGTTTCAACATTTTATCACATTCTGAATTTTCTAGGGAATTTTTGCAACAGCAGTAAACTTTCTGTTTTCAAACAGCAACATGTAGACTTGTAAAATAAGCATAGTAAAGGCTATCAATGCCAGTTTTATTGAAATAAAAGATGCAAAACATTATTATAAATAACATCAAGCAAATCCTAACAAAATAAAATGACACTTCAAGCAAAACACATATCATGTGACGAGTGAAAACATAGCTCGAAGTCAGGTTACCGATAATGTTGGAGGCGAAAGAGGGGATGCCTTCTGGGGCATCCTCTAGCTTAGTTGCTTGGATCTTCCTTGAATATTACCTTGGGGTGCCTTGGAAATCCCCAATATTAGGGTGTTGTCCCTCCTCATTCTCCTCATATCGACATCTCACCCAAAACTTGAAAATCTTCAATCTCACAAAACTTAACGGAACTTTGTGAGATAGGTTAGTATGATAAAGAGCAAACCATTTCACTTTTGGTACTGTTAGAGACAAGATTAATAATTGTTCTCACACAATTACTACTGTAGCATATCATTTCCACAATTTATATTGATCAATATAACCCATGGAAACTAGAAAACAAGCAAACTATGCATTGAAAATAGAATCTGTCAAAAACAGAACAATCTGTAGTAATCTGTACTCCAACCATACATCTGCTACTCCAAAAATTCTGAAAAATAAGAAATCCTAGAAAATTTGTCTATTAATATTCTGAAAAAAGAATCAAAATTTTATCACGCATCTGTTAAAAACGAGAATTGTTTTCCTAAGCGCAAAAGTTTCTGTTTTTCGGCAAGATCAACTCAACTATCACCGTAAGCCAACCAAAAGGTCTTACTTGTCAATTTATTGAAACGAAGGCAATAAAACATGATTAATACAGTAGCCTACTCATGTGAACACACAAAAACAGTAGGTAAAAGTGTTGGGTTGTCTCTGAACAACCGCTTTTCTTTAATGCCTTTTAGCTAGGCATGATGAGCTCAATGGTGCTCTCATAAAAGATAAGAATTAAAACATCAATAGAGCATCATGAATCATATGACTAGCACATTTAGGTATAACCCACTTCCTATGAATAGGGATTTTGTGAGCAAACAACTTATGGGAACAAGAATCAGCTAGCATACAAAGGCAAAACAAGTGCAACTTTAAAACAATCAACACCTAGAGAGGAAACTTGGTATTATTGAGATATGTAAGAGCATAAGTTCCTTCCTCATAATAATTTTTGGAAACATCATGAATGGATTCAACAATATAACTATCACATATAGCACTCTTTTCATGATGCACAAGCATAGAAGGTCTATTATTCTTTATGGCATACATGTCATCATAATAATCATCATGGATAGCAACTTTATTGTCATAGTCAATAGAAACCTCTTCCAAAATAGTGGATGTATCACTAAATAAAGTCATGAACTCTCCAAATCCACTTTCATCAATATTGTAATCATCATAAATAGGATGCATGCTATCATCATAATAAAAATTTTATCGAAAGTAGAAGGAATCAAAGGATCATATTCATTAAGCAAAGCATCCCCAAGCTTAGGACAAGCATTATTTCCAGCAAATAAATCTTCAAACATATCATACTCATTAAACATAGCATCCCCAAGCTTGTGGTTTTGCATATCATAACAATCATTCTTATCAATAGCATGAATGGCACCAATAGTAGAGAAAACATTATTATCATATTCTTCTAAGCAAGTGCTGAAAAGATTTTCAAGATCATAAGGGATATTGTTGCCTTCCCAATCATAATCATTACAACAAGTGGTAGGTATCACAAAATCATACTCAATGCCATCATCCTCCAACAACATATTTGATTCACTTTCATGAGGCACAAATGGTGATAGAAGCAACATTATTTGTGAGAGATACCTTTTTACCTTTATTCTTTCTTCTTCTATTCTAATTCACCACATCATGTGTGGGTTTAATTAATTCTTTCAATCTTCTTATTGAAGAGATCGATTGGATAGGAAGCTCCTCCTTGTTACCTGATTCATCATAATAAACACTAGGAGGGTATTGGGAAATATTTTCTTTCATTAGTAATCTCTTCATATTCTATTTGTTTTCTTGTCTTTAGATAGTTGGCAATATAAGAATTCACAATATAATTTACCGCACAAAACATATAAATTTCCTCTAGATCGAAATCAAGAAATCTCTTGGGATTTGGAAGACCCTTAGTTATACGTTTCATTTCTTCATACCCCAAAAGCAGACTAAGCTCTTTATGATGCTCAAGGGAAATCAAGTTATGACAATTTTGGACATGATGTGGTCATGAAACAATTTGCATTGGAGATTTAAATGACCATGTTCATTGCAAAGTTCACAAGGATGGCGGAAAAAATTACATCTTTCAGCACAATCATCTAGCCTCTCTTGCAACTTTTTCGTTTCTAAATATTTATGCTTCTTACAAAATCTATCTTCCCTTGTTGGTGTGCAAATGAACTCCCAATTCACTCCGCAAAAATTGATATGCTTATAAGAAAAAAATTTCTCATTACTAGTGCAATTATCATTATCATTTTGGTTATACAAAGAATTCATAGTAAGAACATTGCAATCATGCTCATCATTCAAATATTTTGTGCCAAACATTTTATTGACTTCTTCTTCTATCAATTGAGCACAATTTTCCGATCCATCATTTTCAAGAAAGATATTATAAATATGATCAATAATATGATGCAACCTCAATTCCATTATTTTGTAGTTTTCTTTTATAAACCAAACTAGTGATAAAACAATAAACTAAAATATACAATTGCAAGATCTAAAGATATAACTTCAAGCACTCACCTCCCCGGTAACGGCGCCAGAAAAGAGCTTGATGTCTAGTATGCAACTTTATTCTTGTAGACACGTGTTGGGCCTCCAAGCGCAGAGTTTTGTAGGATAGTAGCAATTTTCCCTCAAGTGGATGACCTAAGGTTTATCAATCCATGAGAGGTGTAGGATGAAGATGGTCTCTCTCAAACGACCCTGCAACCAAATACAAGAAATCTCTTTTGCCCCAACACACCCAATACAATGGAAAATTGTATAGGTGCACTAGTTCGGTGAAGAGATGATGATAAAAGTGTAATATTGATGGTAGAAATTTATTTTTATAATCTGAATAAATAAAAACAGTGAGGTAGCAAATAGTAAACGAGCACAAAAACGGTATTGCAATGCTTGAAAATGAGGCCTAGAGTCCGTACTTTCGCTAGTGCAATCTCTCAACAAGGCTAATATAATTGGATCATACAACCACCCCTCAAAGTTCGATGAAGAATCACTCCAAAGTTCCTATCTATCGAAGAACAAGAATAAATTTTTTGTAGGGTACGAAACCACCTCAAAGCTATTCTTTCCGTTCAATCTATTCAAGAGTTCGTACTAAAATAACACAAAGCTATTCTTTCCGTTCGATCTATCCTAGAGTTCATACTAAAATAACACCAAAGCAAATTCATAATCATTCTTCTCAATCCAACACAAAGAACTTCAAAGAGTACCCCAAGATTTCTACCGGAGAAACAAAGACAAGAATGTGCATCAACCCCTATGCATAGATTACCTGAATGTCACCTCGGGAATCCGTGAGTTGAGTGCCAAAACATATATCAAGTGAAGCATATGGTACCCCATTGTCACCACGAGTATTCAATTGCAAGACATATATCAAGTGTTCTCAAATCTATAGAAGTATTCAATCCAATAACAACAAAATCTCAAAGGGAAAAACTCAATTCATCATAACAAGATAGAGAGGGGAAAACACCATATGATCCGACTATATTAACAAAGCCCGCGATACTCAAGATCATGACATCTCAAGAACACGAGAGAGAGAGAGATTAAAGACATAGCTACTGGTAAAAACCCTCAGCCCCGAGGGTGGACTACTCCCTCCTCATCGTGGTGGCCATGAGGACGATGAAGATGTCCACCGGAAATGATTCCCCCCTCCGGCAGGGTGCTGGAAAGGGTCTAGATTGGTTTTCGGTGGCTATAGAGCCTTGAGGCGACGGAACTTCTGATCTAGGTTAACCCCAAGGGTTTTTGGAATAATTGTGAATTTATAGCGTAAAGAGGGGGTGCGGGAGGCCATCGAGGTGGGCACAACCCACCTGGGTGCACCGGGGGCCCAGGCGCGCCCTGGTGGGTTGTGCCCCCCTCAGGGCACCCCCAGGTGCTGCTCTAGCCCATCCTAGGTGTTCTGGTCCATAAAAAATCCACGAAAAGTTTCACGGTGTTTGGACTCCGTTTGATATTGATTTCTTATGATGTAAAAAACAAGCAAAAAACAGTAACTTGCACTAGGCACTGGGTCAATAGGTTAGTCCCAAAAAATGATATAAAGTTGCTATAAAATGATTGTAAAACATCCAAGAATGATAAAATAATAGCATGAATACTTCATAAATTATAGATACGTTGGAGACGTATCAGGATCCACGGCATTGACCTCACACACCCACCGTTTATGTTGGCGTTGAGAGGAGTGCAAGGATGCACCCCCGTCAATGCACAGGGCATCAGTGGCCTTCTGGAACTCCTCATTGTTGGTTTTCTCTTCATCCCCTCTATCACTTTCCTCATTGCAATCCTCCTTCTCTCTGCCCTTGGCGGGTTTTCCTCGATTCTGAAGAGCCTTGCCGGGCCGATTTGCTTCACCGCCTCGGCCCTTCCCGCCAACGCCATTCAAAACTTTTTTCCTTATCACACTTCTCATATTCAGCCCTCTGCTTCTTGACGAGCTGCTCGACCTGATGACATTCCTAGAGATCATGTCCCTTGGTCCGATGGATCTTGCAATATGTTCCATCACCTTTCCTAGCTTTCTCGGTAGCCATAGCCTCCCAGTAGTCAGTGCACATGGCAACTTCCTTGCCGGGTGCTTCGGCCTTAGCCTTCTGGCAGGTACTAGGTGTGCCCGATCCCTCAACTATCAGCACAAATTTATCCTTTCACTTCTTGTTCTTCTTCTTATTCTTCTTCTTTTGACTGATGGACTCATCGTCATCCTCTGAGTCAATGTTGACGAAATCTTCTTCTCTAGGAAGTTTCCTTCCTTGATCCACCCGAGCAAACTTGTCCACCAAGGTGTATAGCTCCTTCACAGTCTTGGGCAACCGAACGTTCATCTTGGAACGTATCCTGTGGTTGCACACATTGGACTGGAAGGCAACAATCACAACTACTGCGTGGATAACTGGAATATTTTTAAGGACTTTGCTGAGTCTTTGCAAGTACTTTCGTAGAGTCTCTCCTTCTTTCTGTCGAAGAAGCTGCAAGTCGCTGGGCCACCCAGGTTCTTCATGGCCGCCCATGGAGGAGCCAATGAACTTATTTCACAGGTCAGCCTAGGTCGAAATGGAGTTCTCTAGCAGGTGCATCAGCCAAGACCTCACATTTGACTTGAGTGCCAATGGGAAGTAGTTGGCAAACACCTTCTCATCTATTCCCCCTGTAGCTTAAACAACGATTGTGTAAATGCTCAAGAACTCTGCCGGGTACAGCCTCCCATCATACTTCTCGGGTATCTCTGGCTTGAACGTGCAAGAGGAAGGCCAACGGACTTGTCACAACTCACAAGTGAAGGCAGGGCACCCAACCTCGAAAGGCAAGCACCCTCCATCCCCGAGTGTAGGCTCATCAACATTGGGGCCATCGCACTCATTGGTCTGGCGGTGGTCGTCGGGGCGTCGCTTGACGATGACGCGCGCGCCTTCCCTTCTCTTGTCCTCCGAGGCTCGCCATTGGCCTTGACATGCTCGAGGGTCATAAGAGGCCATCGAGACATCATCGAGTTCTTGATTTCACGGCACCCGCGTTGATTGTCATGGCGAGGACCGCACTGTGAGGTTGGCCCCTTCCGCACGGCCAGCAGCATGAGCTGCTGTCGTCTTCAGGGGAGCTCGCGGCGGGCCAGCTCACTATGAGCCCCTAGCCTCGGTGAAGCTAATCAAACTTTGAATGGTGGCTATCCATTCATCCATCTGATCAGCTGCCCGTAGGAACCTCAACAGCAGCTGGGCCTGCGCCATGGCCTCCGAAGCGGTTCATGGAATTGGTGATGATGGTGAGGACCGCAACGTCGCCCGGCTCCTGACGGTGCCGGTGGTGACTGCGTCGCACCCTCGTTGTTGCGAACCAGCCGCTTGGATGGCGTGGTGACGCAATGGAGGCGCCTGAGGGCCAGCGGTTCCATTAGGCACAGTGGTTGGGTTGGCCTGATCTAGGGGAAGTGCGCACCCTGTGGCCATGCCCATGGCGGGGGCGGACGGGGGGTGCGGATTCACCCTAGACCGGGTGTCACCACCGCGGTTGTGCCTTTCGACGAGGGGAATGGGTGCAGATGGAATAATCCCTCTGTTCATACCTTGTGGAGCATGACCGCTGGGATGTGCGGACGCTTCTCTTCTCTGGTGCCTCCCGCTCCTACCTCTGCCATGGGGGAGGTGGTGACAATGCCGCCTGCGCCGACCACGTCCCGCGCAGCACCCACATCCTCATGCACCTCCGCATTCCCCGCGGCATCGGTGGCCGTAGGCGGCAGGGCCTTCAAGGTAGATGGATGTGCTACGGCGCCGGACTTCTTATTGGGCGCCATAGTCGATGGAGCCTTTGATGATTAAAATGGCGATGAAGATGACACGCTGCTCAAGCTCTTGGGTTCACGCAAGTGATCCCCCTACCTGGCGTGCCAAAGATGTCATGGGAACCATGGACACCTATGCGACCAAAGGCCCCTTTTGGTTCGGAGGGGGGATGGGCATGTTGTTGAAAGAGCGGAGAAGCGTGGAACAACAAGGCAGAGATCACACGAGCAGTTTTACCCAGGTTTGGGCCACCGTGAGGTGTAAAACCCTACTCCTTCTTTGGTGGATTGATGGTGGAAAGTGGTGGAGAAGTGGAGCCCTCTTGCCCGGCAAGGTTTCCTTGGGGCGAGAGGAGCTACGCCTGTATGAGTATGACAGGGTCTGAATCCTTTCTACGATTGCCATGTGCCTCCTTTTATAGATAAAGGGAGTCATCATAGTGGCAAATCAATCATTACATACTGATTAGATAGCAAACAATGCTATCATACCTAACTTTGTAGGCTGACAAAGCGCATTAAATGCGCCGCTCAATGCTACCTCTTGAGCACTGCATTGGTTTTCCCCGAAGAGGAAGGGATGATGCAGCAAAGTAGCATAAGTATTTCCCTCAGTTTTTGAGAACCAAGGTATCAATCCAGTAGTGTAACACCCTCGATGCGGCTATATCTCCTACGTGTCGAAGCACGACTTAGAGGCATAACCGCATTGAAAGCAATGTCGCAAGTAAGGTAATCTTCACAACATCCCATGTAGTATAGATAATAAAAGGGGAAGGTACATAGTTGGCTTACACTCGCCACGTCAAACAAAGTACATAAATAGCATTACATCATCCAATCACTCATGGCCCAACTACGGTGCCAAAATAAAAGATCAACCCAACATGCGACACGGTCCCGATCGCCCCAACTGGGCACCACTACTGATCATCAGGGAAAGACACATAGTAACGGCGTGAGTCCTCGTCGAACTCCCACTTGAGCTCAAGCGTGTCATCTGGAACGGAGTCATCAGGCCATGCATCTGGTTTGGAAGTAATCTATGAGCCACAGGGACTCAGCAATCTCGCACCCTCGCGATCAAGACTATTTAAGCTTATAGGTAAGGCAAGGTCATATGTGGAGATGCAGCAAGCGACTAGCATATATGGTGGCTAACCTGTTCGCAAAAGAGAGCGAGAAGAGAAGGCAAAGCGCGAACGAATAACTAGAGAACAACCTGCGGCAAGCATTACTCCAACACCGTTCTCACTTCCCGGACTCCGCCGAGAAGAGACCATCACGGTAACTCACACAGTTGATTCATTTTAATTAAGTTAAGGTTCAAGTTATCTACAACCGGACATTAACAAATTCCCATATGCCCATAACCACGGGCACGGCTTTCGAAAGTTCAAATCCCTGCAGGGGAGTCCCAACTTAGCCCATGACAAGCTCTCACGGTCAACGAAGGATAAACCTTCTCCCGAGACATTCCGATCAGACTCGGTATCCCGGTTCTACAAGACACTTCGACAAGTTAAAACAAATCCAGCAACACCGCCCGAATGTGCCGACAAATCCCGATAGGAGCTGCACATATCTCATTCTCAGGGCACACTCAGATAGGTCAAGCTACGAGTAAAACCAAACCTCGAGTTTCCCCGAGGTGGCCCCGCAGGCTTCCCGGTTCGGACCAACACTCAGAGGAGCACTGGCCCGGGGGGGTTTAAATAAGATGACCCTCGGGCTCCGGAAACCCAATGGAAAACGAGGCTAGCTGGCAAATGGTAAAAGCAAGGTTGGGCATTGCTGGAAGAGTTTTATTCAAGGCGAACTATCAAGGGGTTCCCATTATTACCCAACCACGTAAGGAACGCAAAATCCGGGAACATAACACCGATATGATGGAAACTAG
This sequence comes from Triticum aestivum, assembly GCF_018294505.1. Taxonomy (NCBI): domain Eukaryota; kingdom Viridiplantae; phylum Streptophyta; class Magnoliopsida; order Poales; family Poaceae; genus Triticum; species Triticum aestivum. Next base: position 180,388,829 of record NC_057806.1, on the reverse strand, counting down.
GGCGGCAAGAGTGGAACAAAACACTAGGCGAGAGGCCGAGCCTTCCACCCTTTACCAAGTATATAGATGCATTAAGATAACAAGATAATATAGTGATATCCCAAAAATAAAATAATGTTCCAACAAGGAACGGTCTCCAATCTTCACCTGCAACTAGCAACGCTATAAGAGGGGCCGAGCAAAGTGGTAACATAGCCAATCAACGGTTTGCTAGGACATGGTGGGTTAGAGGTTTGACATGGCAATTTGGGAGGCATGATAAGCAAGTGGTAGGCATCGTAGCATAGGCATAGCAAAAGAGCGAGCATCTAGCAAAGCAAAGATAGAAGTGATTTCGAGGGTATGATCATCTTGCCTGCAATTTGGTCAGAGTTGACTGGATCCTCGAAAGCAAACTCAACGGGCTCCTCGTTAGCGAACTCGTCTCTCGGCTCTACCCAAACAAGACAAACAAGCAAGAGGAACACAATCAACCACATGCAAAGCTCAAACAACATGATGCAAACATGGTATGCTATGTGGGATGCGATATGTGATGCATATGCAAGATTTGACAAGGAATGAAAGAACCTGGCCTCAACTAGGAAATCCAAGTGTGACACTGGAAAGGTGAGGTGATTTTGGTTGAAATCGATATAAAGAACACCGGAATCGGAGACACGGTTTGGAAAAGGCAAGCAATTCAAATATGGCACCGGTCTGCGATATACAGCAAGTAGCCATCTAAATGCAACAAGATAAACATGCTACAGCACCCAAACATGACAAAAAAATACATGGAGGGGATCCATTCATGATTCTTAACAAAAGATGTGCACTGAGCTATGGCCAATTCATCCATTAACAGGTTCAAACAAGCATGGAAAAAGTGCATTTGGTAAACAGGTTTCAGACTTAGTGAAATTAACACTTGTCTGGAATTTCAGATCAGGTAGCACACTTTGGAGCAAGAAAACTATATGCTACAGGGACTTAACATGGCAAATCAAGGCATGGGATGGAGCTACTCAAAGAGCTTAACAAAAGTCCCTTAGTGACCCTGAGCCAAAAGGGATCAGAAAATACAATTGCAAGCATGTGAACATGGCAAAAACATAAACAGATCACAGACTTAGTGAAAAACTGGAACATGCAAATCAGATATCAAGTAGGCATATTTACGAGCTCGATGCACTCACTACAGAGCATGTCATGACAATCTAAGCATACACCCAGCAAGAATACACATTATGCAAGCTAGAAATGGCAAGAACAACAACATAGCATGCACGGATCAACTACAACATCCTCGACAAAATCGCTAACAAGTAGACAATCTGCCCAGATTCACGAAATAGCAAAAGTAGAGCTCGATCGACTCAAGCTAGGGTGCTCCACAATTGCAAACAAAGACATGGATGGATGGAGCACTACAAGATTAACAAATCATACTTACTGATCATCCTCAAAAGTGGCACGGATCACTAGGAAACAACATGAACATATGGCATATTGATAAAAACAGTCCAAGGACTTAGTGGAATTGCTAAGTCCCTGAAATCAGCATTAACGGATGCACCACTTTGCAAGCTTGTGCTAGTCAATACACACATCAAAAAAATACATGGATGGCATCTCTGGAAAGATGGCAATGCATATAACAAAACTCATGTAGAGCTCATGGGCATATCATGCACACAATAAACATGGCAAAAATGACAAATAGCTATTTGGAGCAGCAGATCTGACAATTATCCCAAATAGCACTCTTCCAACAGCATTTCGGGCATCACGATGAACTCAAATGAAAAAGATGCAATGAGATGAAATGATTTACTCTCTGAGGCGAACATTTTGATATGCTATATGCCCAAAATGGATCAACGGGTGCAAAGTTACGGCACGATGAACATGGCAATTTAATTAGGGACTTAGGGGAAAAAAGGAGGTCAACCCCTAGGGTTTTGAATCCGGATCTGAGATCCAGCGCGTGGATCGAGGTTCGCCGGGGGACCTTCGCCGGAGTTCGTCGGGAGGTGACCGGAGAGGGCCGGGTCCGGGACCGGTGAGGCGGGGGTGCACCGGGCGCGGTCGCCGGCGTGCTCGCCGGCGCCGGGCGGGGTCTTGAGGCGGCGAGGCTCCGGTGGCGGCGGCGATCTCCTACCGGCGATGGTGCATCGGGCGGCAGCGGCCGGCGAAGTGCGGCGGAGCGGCGAAGAAGAAGAGGCGGCGGGCCCGGGCAGATCTGGCCCGAGTGGCCGGCGGGGAGGGCCGGCCTCGGGCCTCGCGGGCCGGCAGCGGGAGGCGGTGTCTGGGGCACGTGGCGGCCTCTCAGTAGCCGCGGGCGGCGGCGGACGCTGTCCGGCGGGATCTGGACATGTCCGGCGGCGGCGGATGAGGTTTTTAGGGTTTCGGGAGAGGGGAACCGCGAATTTCGAAGGGGGGTGTATTTATAGGCATAGAGGGAGCTAGGAGTGTCCAAATGAGGTGCGGTTTTCGGCCACGCGATCGTGATCGAACGCTCTAGATGATGGAGAGGGTTTTGGTGGTTTTTGGGCCAAATTGGAGGGGTGTTGGGCTGCAACACACACGAGGCCTTTTCGGTCCCTTGGTTAACCATTGGAGCATCAAACGAAGTATAAATGGTACGATACTTGACAGAAGGTCTTCCGGTAGTAAACCAAGGCCGCTTGGCAAGTCTCGGTCCAATCCAGAAATGTTTACTCCCCACACACGAAAGAAATGTAGAAATGACCACCGGAGGAGAACGGAGCGCCAGAATGCAAAACGGACAACGGGGAAAATGCTCGGATGCATGAGATGAATATGTATGCAAATGCAATGCACATGATGACATGATATGAGACGCATGACAACGACAACAACACACGGAGACAAAAACCCGAACCCGAGGAAATAAAATAACTTAGCGCCGGAAACGGCAAGAGTTGGATTACATATTAGGTAAATCATATCCGGGGTGTTACAAGTAGGAGGCTACGCGTGAGTCCCCCGCACCTACACAAAACAAATAAATCCTCGCAACCAACGCGATAAGGGGTTGTCAATCCCTAAACGGCCACTTACGAGAGTGAGATCTGATCGATATGATAAGATAATATTTTTTGTATTTTTGTGATAAAGATGCAAAGTAAAATAAAAGCAAAGTAAAAAGAAAAGGAAATAACTAAGTATTGGGAGATTAATATGATGAAGATAGACCCGGGGGCCATAGGTTTCACTAGTGGCTTCTCTCTAGAGCATTAGTATTCTACGGTGGGTGAACAAATTAGTGTTGAGCAATTCACAGAACTGAGCATAGTTATGAGAATATCTAGGTATGATCATGTATATAGGCATCACGTCCGAGACAAGTAGACCGACTCCTGCCTGCATCTACTACTATTACTCCACTCATCGACCGCTATCCAGCATGCATCTAGAGTATTAAGTTAAATGAAAACAGAGTAACGCCTTAAGCAAAATGACATGATGTAGAGGGATAAACTCATGCAATATGATGAAAACCCCATCTTGTTATCCATGATGGCAACAATACAATACGTGCCTTGCTGCCCCTACTGTCACTGGGAAAGGACACCGCAACATTGAACCCAAAGCTAAGCACTTCTCCCATTGCAAGAAAGATCAATCTAGTAGGCCAAACCAAACTGATAATTTGAAGAGACTTGCAAAGATAACCAATCATACATAAAAGAATTCATAGAAGATTCAAATACTGTTCGTAGATAGACTTGATCATAAACCCACAATTCATCGGTCTCAACAAACACACCGCAAAAACAAGATTACATCGAATAGATCTCCACAAGAGAGGGGGAGAACATTGTATTGAGATCCAAAAAGAGAGAAGAAGCCATCAAGCTACTAACTATGGACCCGTAGGTCTGAGGTGAACTACTCACACTTCATCGGAGGGGCTATGGTGTTGATGTAGAAGCCCTCCGTGATCGATGCCCCCTCTGGCGGAGCTCCGGAACAGGGCCCCAAGATGGGATCTCATGGATACAGAAAGTTGCGGCGGTGGAATTAGGGTTTTGGCTCTGTATCTGATCGTTTGGGGGTACGTAGGTGTATATAGGAGGAAGGACTATGTCTGTGGAGCAACAGGGGGCCCACGAGGGTGGAGGCCGTGCCTTGGGCGGGGGGGGGGGGGGGGGTAGGCGCGCCCCCCTACCTCGTGGCCTCCTCTTTTGTGTCTTGACGTAGGGTCCAAGTCCCCTGGGTCTTGTTCGTTGAGAAAATCACATTCCTGAAGGTTTCATTCCGTTTGGACTCCGTTTGATATTCCTTTTCTTCGAAACCCTAAAACAGGCAAAAAACATCAATTCTGGGCTGGGTCTTCGGTCAATAGGTTAGTCCCAAAAATAATATAAAAGTGGATAATAAAGCCCAATAATGTCCAAAACAGTAGGTAATATAGCATGTAGCAATCAAAAAATTATAGATACGTTGGAGACGTATCAAGCACCCCCAAGCTTAATTGCTGCTCGTCCTCGAGTAGGTAAATGATAAAAATAGAATTTTTGATGTGGAGTGCTACTTGGCATAATTTTAATGTAATTCTTCTTAATTGTGGTATGAATATTCAGATCCGAAAGATTCAAGACAAAAGTTCATATTGACATAGAAATAATAATACTTCAAGCATACTAACAAAGCAATTATGTCTTCTCAAAATAACATGGCCAAAGAAAGTTCATCCCTACAAAATCATATACTTTAGTCATGCTCCATTTTTGTCACACAAGAATGCTCTCATAATGCACAACCCCGATGACAAGCCAAGCAATTGTTTCATACTTTATTAATCTCAAACCTATAAAGTTTCACACAATATATGAGCGCAAGCCATGGACATAGCACTATGGGTGGAATAAAATATGATGATGGGGGTTATGTGGAGAAGACAAAAAAGGAGAAAGTCTCACATCAATGAGGCTAATCAATGGTCTATGGAGATGCCCACCGATTGATGTTAATGCAAGGAGTAGGGGTTGCTATGCAACGGATGCACTAGAGCTATAAATGTATGAAAGCTCAACAAAAGAAACTAAGTGGGTGTGCATCCAACTTGCTTGCTCACGAAGACCTAGGGCACTTGAGGAGGCCCATTGCTGGAATATACAAGCCAAGTTCTATAATGAAAATTCCCACTAGTATATGAAAGTGACAAAACAAGAGACTCTCCATCATGAAGATTTTGGTGCTACTTTGAAGCACAAGTGTGGCAAAGGATAGTAACATTGTCCCTTCTCTCTTTTTCTCTCATTTTTTTATTTGGCCTTTCTCTTTTTTTAAGGCCTTTCTCTCTTTTTATAATTCCTCACTTGGGACAATGCTCTAGAAAATGATGATCATCACACTTCTATTTATTTACAACTCAATGATTACAACTCGATACTAGAACAAAAGATGACTCTATATGAATGCCTCCGGTGGTGTACCGGGATATGCAATGGACCAAGAATGGCATGTATGAAAGAATTATGAACGGTGGCTTTGCCACAAATACTATGTCAACTACATGATCATGCTAAGCAATATGACAATAATGAATGTGTCATGATAAATGGAATGGTGGAAAGTTGCATGGCAATATATCTCGGAATGGCTATGGAAATGCCATAATAGGTAGGTATGGTGGCTGTTTTGAGGAAGATATAAGGAGGTTTATGTGTGAAAGAGCGTATCATATCACGGGGTTTGGATGCACCGGCGAAGTTTGCGCCAACTCTCAATGTGAGAAAGGGAAATACACAGTACCGAAGAGGCTAGCAAGGATGAAAGGGTGAGAGTGCGTATAATCCATGGACTCAACATTAGTCATAAAGAACTCACATACTTATTGCAAAAATTTACAAGTCATCAAAAACCTCGGCACTACGCGCATGCTCCTAGGGGGATAGATTGGTAGGAAATGACCATCGCCCGTCCCCTACCGCCACTCATAAGGAGGACAATCAAATAACACCTCATGTTTCAAATTTGTTACATAACGTTTACCATACGTGCATGCTACCGGACTTGCAAACTTCAACACAAGTATTTCTCAATTTCACAACTACTCAACTAGCATGACTTTGATATTATTACCTCCATATCTCAAAACAATCATCAAGCATCAAACTTCTGTTAGTATTCAAAACACTCATAAGAAAATTTTACTAATCTTGAATGCCTAGCATATTAGGATTTTAAGCAAATTACCATGCTATTTAAGACCCTCAAAATAATCTAACTGAAGCATGAGAGATCAATAGTTTCTATAAAAAAATCCACCACCGTGCTCTAAAAGATATAAGTGAAGTGCTAGAGCAAAACTATATAACTCAAAAGATATAAGCGAAGCAGATAGAGTATTCTAACAAATTACAAATCATGTATGGCTCTCTCAAAAGGTGTGTACAGAAAGGATGATTGTGGTAAACTAAAAAGTAAAGACTCAACTCATACAAGACGCTCCAAGCAAAACACATATCATGTGGTGAATAAAAATATAGCTCCAAGTAAATTTACCGATAGAAGTAGACGAAAGAGGGGATGCCTTCTGGGGCATCCCCAAGCTTTGGCGTTTAGGTGTCCTTAGATTATCTTGGGCGTGCCATGGGCATCCCCAAGCTTAGGCTCTTGCCACTCCTTGTTCCATAATCCATCAAATCTTTACCCAAAACTTGAAAACTTCACAACACAAAACTCAAAGTAGAAAATCTCGTGAGCTCCGTTAGCGAAAGAAAACAATATACCACTTCAATGTACTGTAATGAAATCATTATTTATTTATATTGGTGTTAAACCTACTTTATAACAACTTCTCTATGGTTTATAAAATATTTTACTAGACATAGATTCATCAAAATAAGTAAACAACACACGAAAAACAGAATCTGTCAAAAACAGAAGAGTCTGTAGTAATCTGTAGCTAGCGCAACATCTGGAACCCCAAAAATTCTAAAATAAATTTCTAGACGTGAGGAATTTATCTATTAATCATCTGCAAAAATAATTAACTAAATATCACTTCCCAAATAAAAATTTCAGCAGTTCTCGTGAGCGCTAATGTTTCTGTTTTTACAGCAAGTGTAATAAGACTTTCCCCAAGTCTTCCCAATGGATCTACTTGGCACAAACAGTAATTAAAAACAAAAAGAACACAACCTAAACATAGGCTAGATAAATTATTTATTACTAAACAGGAGCAAAAATACGGAATAAAAATAAAATAGTGTTGCCTCCCAACAAGCGCTGCCGTTTAACGCCCCTAGCTCGGCACAAAAAGCAAGGATAGATCTACATATTGCCATCTTTGGTAGACAATCCATAAGTGGCTCTCATAATAGATTCATAAGGTAATTTAATTTTCTTTCTAGGAAAGTGTTCCATGCCTTTCCTTAACGGAAATTGGAATCTAATATTTCCTTCCTTCATATCAATAATTGCACCAATCGTTCTAAGGAAAGGTCTACCAAGAATAATAGGACATGAAGGATTGCAATTTGTGTCAAGAACAATAAAATCTATGTGTACATAATTCCTATTTCAAACAATAAGAACATCTTTAATTCTTCCCATAGGTTTCTTAATAGTGGAATCCGCAAGGTGCAAGTTTAGAGAGCCATCATCAAAATCACGGAAACCTAACAAATCACACAAAGTATTTGGAATCGTGGAAACACTAGCACCCCAATCACATAAAGCATAGCATTCATGATCTTTAATTTCAATTTTAATAGTTGGTTCCCACTCATCATAGAGTTTTCTAGGGATAGAAACTTCCAATTCAAGTTTTTCTTCATAAGATTGCATCAAGGCATCAACGATATGTTTAGTAAACGCTTTATTTTGACTATAAGCGTGAGGAGAATTTAGCACGGATTGCAACAAGGAAATACAATCAATCAAAGAGCAATTTTCATAGTTAAATTCCTTGAAATCCATAATAGTGGGTTTAGCGACATCTAGGGTTTTAATTTCTTCAATCCCACTTTTATCAATTTTAGCATCAAGATAAAAAAATTCCGAATTCTTAGAACGCCTTCTAGGTAAAGGTGGATCATATTCAGTCCCATCATTATCAAGATTCATATTGCAAAACAAAGATTTAATAGGGTACACATCAATAACTTTTAGATCTTCATCTTTATTTTCATAGGAACTAGAAGAACACACTCTTATAAAGGCATCTTTCTTAGCACGCATCCTAGCGGTTCTTTCTTTGCACTCATCAATGGAAATTCTCATGGCTTTGAGAGACTCATTGATATCATGCTTAGATGGAATAGATCTAAGTTTCAAAGAATCAACATCAAGAGAAATCCTATCAACGTTCCTAGCCAACTAATCGATCTTAAGCAATTTTTATTCAACCATAACATTGAAACTCTTTTGCGAAGTAATGAATTCTTTAATATTAGATTCAAAATCAGAGGGCATCTTATTATAATTTCCATAAGAATTGTTGTAGGAATTACCATAATTATTAGAGGGATTACTCGGATAAGGCCTAGGATTGAAATTTCCTCTCTATGGGTTGGTACCAAAATTGTTCCTACCAACAAAATTCACATCCATAGATTCATTATTATTCTCAATCAAAGTAGACAAGGGCATATCATTAGGATCAAAAGAAACACTCTTACTAGCAAATAATTTCATAAGTTCATCCGTCTTTCCACTCAAAACATCAATTTCTTCTATCGCATGCACCTTTTTATTAGTAGATCTTTCAGTATGTCATTTTGAATAATTAACCATATTATTATCTAGGAGTTTAGTAGCTTCTCGTGAAGTGATTTCCATAAAAGTGCCTCCTGCGGCCGAATCTAAAAGATTTTTAGAAGCAAAATTCAATCCGGCATAAAAAATTTGTATAATCATCCACAAATTTAAACCATGAGTAGGGCAATTACGTATCATTAGTTTCATTCTCTCCCAAGCTTGTGCAACATGTTCATGATCAAGTTGCTTAAAATTCATAATATCGTTTCTAAGAGAGATGATCTTAGCGGGAGGAAAATACTTAGAGATAAAAGCATCTTTGCACTTGTTCCATGAATCAATACTATTTTTAGGCAAAGACGAAAACCAAGGTTTAGCATGATCTCTAAGCGAAAAAGGAAATAGATTCAATTTAACAATATCATTATCCACATCTTTTGTATTTTGCATATCACACAAATCAACGAAGCTATTTAGATGGGTAGCGGCATCTTCACTAGGAAGGCCAGAAAACGGATCTTTCATGACAAGATTCAGCAAAGCGGTATTAATTTCACAAGATTCAACATCGGTAAGAGGAGGAATCAGAGTGCTAATAAAATCATTATTGTTGGTATTGGTGAAGTCACACAATTTAGTGTTATCTTGAGCCATCGTGACAAGCAAGCAAACTAACACACAAGCAAACAAAAAGCAAGCGGGCAAAAACAGGCAAATAGAGAAAGAGAGGGAGGATAGAGAGAGAGGGTGAATAAAACGGCAAGGGTGAAGTGGTGGAGAGGAAAACGAGAGGCAAATGGAAAATAATGTAATGCGGGAGATAAGGGTATGTGATGGGTACTTGGTATATTGACTTTTGCGTAGACCTCCCCGGCAACGGCGCCAGAAATGTCTCGTTGGCGGGAGTCAAATCTTGACTTGCGCGAACCTCCCCAGCAACGGCGCCAGAAATCCTTCTTGCTACCTCTTGAGCACTGCGTTGGTTTTCCCTGAAGAGGAAGGGATGATGCAGCAAAGTAGTGTAAGTATTTCCCTCATTTTTTGAGAACCAAGGTATCAATCCAGTACGAGGCTACGCGCGAGTCCCTCGCACCTGCACAAAACAAATAAATCCTCGCAACCAATGCGATAAGCGGTTGTCAATCCCTACACGGCCACTTACGAGAGTGAGATCTGATAGATTTGATAAGATAATATATTTTTGGTATTTTTGTGATAAGGATGCAAAGTAAAACAAAAGCAAAGTAAAAAGTAAAGGAAATAACTAAGTATTAGGAGATTAATATGATGAAGATAGACCCGGGGGCCATAGGTTTCACTAGTGGCTTTTCTCGAGAGCATAAGTATTCTACGGTGGGTGAACAAATTACTGTTGAGCAATTGACAGAATTGAGCATAGTTATCTAGGTATGATCATGTATATAGGCATCACGTCCGAGACAAGTAGACCGACTCCTGCTTGCATCTACTGCTATTACTCCACTCATCAACCGCTATCCAGCATGCACCTAGAGTATTAAGTTAATGAAAATAGATTAACGCCTTAAGCAAGATGACATGATGTAGAGCGATAAACTCATGCAATATGATGAAAAACCCATCATGTTATCCTCGATGGTAGCAATACAATACGTGCCTTGCTGCCCCTACTGTCACTGGGAAAGGACACCACAAGATTGAACCCAAAGCTAAGCACTTCTCCCATTGCAAGAAAGATCAATCTAGTAGGCGAAACCAAACTGATAATTCGAAGAGACTTGCAAAGATAACCAATCATACATAAAAGATTTCAGAGAAAATTCAAATATTGTTCATAGATAGACTTGATCCCAAACCCACAATTCATTGGTCTCAACAAACACACGCATAAAGAAGATTACATCGAATAGATGTCCACAAGAGAGGGGGAGAACATTGTATTGAGATCCAAAAAGAGAGAACAAGCCATCAAGATACTAACTATGGACCCGTAGGTCTGAGGTGAACTACTCACACTTCATCGGAGGGGCTATGGTGTTGATGTAGAAGCCCTCCGTGATCGATGCCCCCTCCAGCGGAGCTCCGGAACAGGCCCCAAGATGGGATCTCGTGGATACAGAAAGTTGCGGCGGTGGAATTAGGGTTTTGGCTCCGTATCTGATTGTTTGGGGGTACGTAGGTATACATAGGAGGAAGGAGTATGTCGGTGGAGCAATAGGGGGCCCACGAGGGTGGAGGGCGCGCTTGGGGGGGGGGGGGTAGGCGCGCCCCCCTACCTCGTGGCCTCCTCTTTTGTGTCTTGACATAGGGTCCAAGTCTCTTGGGTCTTGTTCGTTGAGAAAATCATGTTCCCGAAGGTTTCATTCCATTTGGACTCCGTTTGATATTCCTTTTGTTCGAAACCCTAAAACAGGCAAAAAACAACAATTCTGGGCTGGGCCTCCGGTTAATAGGTTAGTCCCAAAAATAATATAAAAGTGGGTAATAAATCCCAATAATGTCCAAAACAGTAGGTAATATAGCATGGAGCAATCAAAAATTATAGATACGTTGGAGACGTATCACTCAACGTCACATCATGGCTCGCCCGGCAGGCCCTGTCGTGCTATTTTGCCAGCTTCGCACCTGCTTGCTTGACACGCCTCAAAACGAGTGTCGCCTGGAGGTATTTCTGAAGGAAGTGGCTGCCATGTGGCGAATAGCAGCCACTTAGTCAATAGACCTGGGATTTGTTGCACTTGCACCGACACCTTTGCAACTGATACTCCGAAACCCTAAGGCTACCGTTAGGACAGTGGAGTGAGAATTGGAGTTATCCACCTTTGGTTTAAGGTTTGAAAGCACATCAACAATCCAGAGAAGAGCATCGGCAGAATTTATTGCATGATGGACGCCAACCCCGGATGAAGAAGTATTGGAGACAGTTATTCCCAACAAGGAAGTGCCACCAGAATGAATGATGTATTTTGATGGTGCTTTCTCCCTGCAAGGTGTAGGAGCTGGCGTGCTTATCATTGCTCCTACTGGGGAGCACCTGAAGTACATTGTCCATATGCATTTTCCCCCGGAGAAAGCAACAAATAACATTGCCGAGTACGAAGGGCTCCTTGCCGGGCTCAGGATTGCAACGGAGTTGGGAATCAAGAAGTTGATCACCCACGGAGATTCACAGCTCGTGGTGAGATAGGTCAACAAGGATTACCAAAGTCCATTGATGGAGGCGTACGTTGAGGAAGTGAGAAGGATGGAGAAGCGCTTTGACGCAGTGCAAACAGAGCACATACACCATGCGGAAAACAACATTGCTTATCATCTGTCAAAGTGCGCTGCGCAAAAGCTCCCTGTGGAACCAGGGACTTTTGTTCTCCATCTTACTTAGCCCTCTGAATCCCCGACAACAATGGCCCGGAAGAGGAGGAAACTAGATTCCGGCAATCCTCTCCTGGTAGAACCTCTCGAGGCTCCCGACAGAGAGCTTGACGGGAACAACTCCCCTTCAGCTGCTGAGCTACCCCCTCCCACCAGACCACCGGTCGCCATGGTCGAGGGGTGCACTCCCACAAAGGAGGAGGTGCCGTGAGCCCTCGTTGCTGAGCCCAGTCTCCAACTTGGGCGTGGCACATAGTTCATTTCCCCCAAACCGGAGAACTTATCAAAGAGCAAGAAGAAGATAAAAGAGTAGGCCGGAGGGCCATTATGTATTAGTTCGTCAATGACACATTATACAGAAGAAGGCCCAACGGTGTGAAATTGAAGTGCATTTGCCGGGAAGAAGGAAAGGAACTACTGGCAGAAATACACAAAGGCATGTGCAACTCCCACATTCGATCAAGGTCTTTGGTTGGGAAAGCATTCCAGTAAGGATTCTATTGGCCCATTGCCCTCCAACATGTGGTCGAGCTAGTCACCAAATGTGAAGCCTGCCAGTTCCATTCCAAGAACATCCATTTGCCTGCCCAAGCTCTTCAGACAACCCCTTTGTCATGGCCGTTTTTGGTCTGGGGGCTCGATATTCTTGGCCCGTTCCCCCGTGCTAGCGGGGGCTTTGAATTCTTGTTCGTTGGAATCTACAAGTTTACAAAGTGGCCGGAAGTAGAAGCCATGAGAAAGGTGACTGCTCAGTCAGCTATCAAGTTCTTGAAAGGATTGGTGTGCCGCTTCGGAGTCCCTACCCGGATCATTACCGACAATGGCTCCCAATTCACGAGCCACGCCTTCATGCAATATGTTCATGCCCTTGGAAGCAAGGTCTCATTTGCCTCTGTTACACATCCCAGGAGCAATGGGCAAGTTGAGAGGACAAACGCTGATGTGTTGCGAAGACTCAAGACAAGAACCTTTGATAAGCTGCAGAAGTGTGGCAGGCGATGGATCGACAAGCTGTCGGTGGTTCTATGGTCCCTCGGAATGAGACCAAATCGAGCTACCGGGCAGACTCCCTTCTCCCTAGTCTATGGGGCAGAAGCAGTTATCGCCATGGAACTCATTTATGGGTCACCTTGACTACTTGCCTACGATGAAGTAGCATAGGAACAACACTGGTGTGACAATGATGTTCTTTTCAAGGAGAACCGTCTCCGGGCTCCTACGTGTTTTGCACGCTACCAGCAAGCCCTGCGTCGCTATCGCAGCCGCAAGGTTTATGCGCGGTATTTTGAGGAAGGCGATCTTGTCCTTAGGAGCGTTCAATCCGCCAAGGGTGCAAATAAGTTGACGCCAAAGTGGGAAGGCCCTTATCACGTAGTACGAGTCACCAGACCTGGCGCAGTTCGTCTGGAGACCAGAGATGGCATTCAGTAGCAAAAATCATGGAATATCGAGCATCTCTGCAAGTTCTACCCGTAAGGCGCGGCTATCGGGCCCTACCTGACAGCCACCCTTTTGTACAGGCTTTGCCTTAGTTGCATGTAACCCCTTTTTCAAAGCCAGGCGCAGACCCTAAGAAATAGAGAAATGAACGAAGCGCTGGGGGTCCCGACAAGTTGCATGGATGCATAAGCATATCATGAGGATCGCATGTTCATGTAGATAAGATCGCATCTGGCATCATGTTCATCTGCATAAACTGCAGGCTTATACCGTGGACTTGGTCCCAGAGAGGAGATGAGAAGATAAGCCTACATTGGGATCCTCGGCAAGCCAAACAGATAAGTTCCTTCTCTTATCCATACGTGTTCTGTAAGTAGGTACTTGTTCATAAGAAAACCTCTCTGCCTTTTGAAACATGGGTGCTCCCATTCGTTGACTTGAACGTTTCCTCGGTTAGGATGGTCGCAGTGGCCTTTGGCGAAAAAGCACTGGTAGGGTGTTGTTCTCTCTTTATTATTTATGCCCGGTAGGCCTAACTCCGCGGCAACAAACTGAGGGTACCGGTAGCATAGTCTTCCGGGGAAACTTGTTTACTTAAAAGTACAGAGGCATTCCACCTCTCCATGGACATATTACATGCACGAGTCCCTGACAAGGTTTATCTTTTTCATTAATATGTTGATCAAACAAGTAGAGACCTTACAGGACACAAAAATGGATTAAAGAGATTAGATAAATTGAACTAAAATTTGGCAAGTGCCTACAGATTTAAGATTGAGAAAATATAAGTGCCCCGTAATCTCCTTTCTCTGGCCCTTTTTCCCGAGTATAGCGGTGGGAAGAGAGGAGGGTAGAAGGAGCGCCTGTGTGGATGCCTAACCAATTCCAGTCAAGGGCTTGTCGGGTGTAGCCTGAAAAGATCGGGAGTGGCGAGGCTGCGAAGGAGGAGAGCGGGAGGAGTAGCTCGGCGGCGCCTTGGTCACCACCTCCAGGGCCAGCGGGAGGCCCCAACACAAGCCCTGGCAGGGGGAACTGCCAGAGCTCACCTGGAAGACTACTGGAGGAGGCGAAGGCACAAAGAGAGCAGCCCCCTCCCTAGCGACCAAGAGGCTGGTGATGATGGTGCCATGGAGGGAGGGGAAGAGCGGAAAGACGAGGCTACATGTCGCCAATAGGAGATGAAGACGTCGGTGCCCTCGCTCTCCGACCTGGCGCCCTGTCACCCGTCTTCTCCGTCTTCCCTTGTTTTCTCTACATCAACACCACTCCAAGGAGACGCCGAACCCCTGGCCTGTCACCTTCCCCGAAGAAGCGGTTGGCAACCAAGACGGCCAGGGCGTGCCTAGGGCGCAGCACCCCGCCTTGGCAGGCAGGAAGGATCCCCTTCCTTCAGCACCGACCCCGGCTCCACTGGAAGGAGCAGTGCTGGGATTACTGTCGGTGTCAAAACCGGCAGATATCAGGTAGGGGGTCCCGAACTGTGCATCCGAAGATCGAAGGTAACAGGAGGCAGGGACACGATGTTTACCCAGGTTCGGGCCCTCTTAATGGAGGTAATACCCTACTTCCTTCTTGATTGACTTTGATAAGTACAGGGGTTACAAGAGTTGATCTACCTCGACATCGTAATGGCTAAACCCTAGATGTCTAGCCTGTATGATTTGTCTTAGCCTCTACGGACTAAACCCTTCGGTTTATATAGACACCGGAGGGGCCTAGGGTTGTAAAGAGTCGGTTTACAAAGAAAGGAAATCACACATCCGAACGCCAAGCTTGCCATCCACGCAAACGACAGTCCCATACGGACATGGGGGATGGCCTTCTATCTTGTATCTTCACGGCCCATCAGTCCGACCCATGTCACACAGCCTGGACGCCCGGGGACCCCCTAATCCAGGACTCCCTCAGTAGCCCCTGAACCAGGCTTCAATGACGATATGTCCTACACGCAAATTGTCTTCAGCATTGCAAGGCGGGTTCCTCCTCCGAATACTCCAAAGCAATTGAACAAGAGAACTATATCCGGCTCTGTATAACAGTTACAACCCTAAACCACAAGGGAAAATGCTTAAACAAAATAAGTCATGTCTACTGACAGCTTTTTCGGCGAGACGTTACGTCTGGCTTATTATTATCTTGAACCATTTTGTGGCCTCCCGCTTCACGTTTCTAGGTGCAGCCTCTATTAACACGTCTTGTCAAAGCAGAGATCGTGTCCCCTTATTGCGGGATTCTCATTAATACGGGTTTGGGCAATCCAATTGTGTAGTTCGCATGACCCCTTGGGAATAGGCGAGTTTTAAGGCTTGTGAGGGGGCGCTTGATATTCATTGCATTTAAAAGAGGATAAGGACCCATCCTTTTACCCCACGCCTTCTTCTTCCTTAGCCCTTCCATCCTCGAACTCCAGCACCAAAGTTTCGATCTTTTCCATCACCACCAAACGCTCTAACCATGTCCGGATCTGGCTTTGAAGGCAGGTGGGTGGCCTCCTCCGTGACGGAGAAAGACAACAAGGAGATCCGTGAGGTGAGGTACTTGACATTGGAAATCAAACACAGGCTCCCTGCTAAAGAGCAAGTCATCCCAACTCCCGAGCCCGGTAAGAGGGTTGTGTTCATACCTCACTTCCTCTGCGGACTAGGGTTTCCCTCCACCCCTTTGTTCGTGGTCTCATGTTCTATTACGGGCTAGATTTTCACGATCTAGCCCCAGACTCCTTTCTCCATATCTTGGAATTCATCGTCATGTGGGAGGCATTCCTCTGCACCCCCCCCACACTTCGGCCTGTGGCTCAAGGCTTTCAACATGAAGCCGAAGGTGGTCGACAGGAAGCACGCGGATGGCGGCGGTGCCATGGTGAGCAAACTCCCCAACGTTATCTGGCCCAGAGGAGCTTTTGTGGATACCGTCAAGACATGGCAGTAGGAGTGGGTCCATATCACCGAGCCCCGTTGCACCAAGTGGGCAGCCGCTGCTGCTTTTAGATCCGGACCAACGCTGTGGCTTGCGTCGTGGACCAACAAGGGTCTGGACTGGGGATCATCCGACGAGGTGTTGATGCTGCAAAAGCGCATGAAAAGTATCATAGAGAAGAAAACCAACCTCACTGATGTGATCCAAGTGATGCTCATCCGCCGAACCCTTATCTGCCAAGGCCGTCCTCTCCGCATGTCGGAGTTTAATCCAGAAGGGCCGTGGACCCTGCAACGGTTCTATGGCATGACACTCAAAGTGATCTGGAAGTTGCTCTTCAAGACTCAAAAGTCGTGGCCAAAGACATTCGAGGACATGGCCTCGCCTGCAATCATCCGGCCTCCCCGGTAAGTGTTAAACCTCTGAACATAACTTAGTTTATCAATCAAAGGGGTGCACTAAGAATTCCATTCCATAAACAGGGCTGGACAAAGAAGGCGGAGCGGATCAGGTGTCCGGCTCCACTCCCCGAAAACACAGCTGATCCTTTGTTAATGAGGATGCTGGTCCTGATGCCCTATCAAGCATCGGAGAAAAAGGCCAAGAAGAAGAGAAAGTAGGCCAGAGGTGGTCTCCGCCGTAAAGGTACATCTGACGCAGTGTCCGGAGAAACCGAAACTCATTCCTCGCACGAGGAAGATGAAGATGAAGATGAGGAGGAGGAGGAGGCATAAAGCAATTCTCCCCCGAACGGGAGGAATAAGAAAAGAGCGGCCTCTATAGACCTAGAGGCGGAAGCGCCCAAGAGGGGAAAATATCCCTCCTGGATGGCTCGGATTCGGATGCCAAAGCCATCCCTGAGTGGCACCCCAAGTCGAAGCCCCTCGCCACATGGTAAGTATCCGAGGATGCCTTACATAAGTCCAGTTTTTATAATTCTGGTCTGAACACATTGTATGATGTAGTACGACACACGACCTCCCCCAACAATCGTCGGAGGGGAATTCTTTGGATCAGGGGATGATGGAGAGCGAGTCGCCTCCGCGAGTCTTCCCACCAATCGCCACAGACGACACCGAAGTGTTGTCCCGAAGGGCCTCTCCGAGCAGCGGAGTGACACGGGAGGCCGCTAAAATGGTGCCAGAGGGTAATTCCTTGGCTGCCGAGAACACGGGGAGAGCAATCCCCATGGAGACTGGCGGTGGGGGCCTTGACCAGTCCGGCCCCTAGCCGAACACCGTTCCGGAAACCCAAGTGGCTCCGGAACCGAATAAGCGACCCCCTCCCCTCGAAGGGGAAGCGCTAACTCCACCAGCGACCTCCACTAATCTGGAGGCGCCGAACATACTGATGGAGGAACTGCAATGTTCTTCCATCATGGAGAAGCACCGCGCCCTGATGGGTTTGGTGGCTGAAAAGGTTCTGTCAGCCAAGAGCGAGCTAAACGAAGCCTTTAGTAGCCTGCTAGCTGGCTTCGAGGTATGCGATGTATTATTCTTGACCACTTTTCGTATGAAAAATATGCCTGTATATAGGTGGTACCCCTGAGACTCTGTTGGGCTTTTGGAAAAAAGGCAAAATAGAGGATCGATAATTTGTGCAGGAGATAATGTGCTTGTCTATTTTGAGGAACAAGCTTCACTGTTATCGGGAACCGCCCAGGCCGCCGAAATATCCGAGCTCAAGCATAAGCTGGGGCTGGCCTATGAGGATCTTGTCCGCATCAACAAGAGGTTTGATGAAGCGCAAGGTATGTTTCAAAATATCTCATTCATGCCTGTATTAATATGAAGATTATGAGTTTAAGCTCGTGCGCTTCTGTGTATGATTGTAGGCAACATTACTATGGTCGAGACCCTCAGAGGTGAACTTGCCCAGGCCAAGGAGTAGGCAAGGGTGAACAAAGCGGCTGCACTGATAAAGCGGCCGAGGACTTGGTGTCCGAACAGGTCGTCCGCCGTCAATACAAGGAGCGGGTGACCGAAGTGGAGCAAGCGCTCAAGGATGCTACCAGCAAGTGCGATTCCCTAGAAGAGAATAATAAAGCCCAGGCGACCGACCTTGACAAGGCTCTTCAAGAGGCCAAGGACGCGCGGACCGAGTCCCGAGCGGCGCGCGAGGAAATCAAGCAGGCTGGACAGATAGCGGCTGGTAAGCCCTTTCTCTTACAGAGTAAATTCGGGAAGTATGCCTTGCTCACTCGACTGTGGAGTGCTCCAGATTCCTTTGTGGATCTTTCGAAGACTGTTGCCGATGTTGCGGCAGTTCTTCCAGGCCCAGGAGGGGCACACGATGGAGAAGCTATTCTAGTCACAGTTTGCGGCGTAGGAGCGCCCAACGTTGTTGAATGACTAGATGGCGTAGTGGGCCGAGCTGCATAGGATGTCTGGATTGGCCATGAGGGACGTTAGAGTCCGGGTATGGCCGACCGAACCCATTCCAAGCAGCTATTTCTGCCTGGTGCAGCGACTTGTCAACGCGCAACCCCGAATTGATGCGGTCAAGAGGTCGTCGTGTATAGAAGGTGCATGGATGGCCTTCGCCCGTGTCAAGATGCACGGGGTGAGAATTAAGGCTGCCGTCGTTGCAGTCGAGAGCCTGCCAGGAGGCAAGGACCACCGCAAGCCAGAGCGCTATTTCGAAGATGTCCTAGAGGGTGCCCGTTTGATAGAGGGTCAATGCTCAAAGGATATCATGTTCGAGTGAATGTATCTGAACTTCCCAGATGTTGTATTATAAACCAAGGCTTTGTAATATATTTATGCTTTTATCTGAACTACATACCTCTTGTGCGGCCGTATTTTATTATTCTTGAAAGTTTGCCAGTCGTGGGCTTTAGCCCCCACGTAGATGCTACGGGGGTGTTCATAATGACGTGTAATCACTCTTGACCCAACGTCTTGGTCCATGACGGAGATGACTTACGTAACAAACTAGGAAATTAGACTATGCGTCTTTGGCACTTTCACTTAGCCATAGGACTTTGACTGTGGGCCTAAGAACTAGCCCCTGGTGCACGTGCGACTATCTGAATGGGGATGTCTTAGGCGCGTGACCGAGCTGAAGTCAGTCCTTCGTATAAAACGGAAAAAATCGCAGGAGATTTACGTTAAGTCGCCAAATAGCCGACCAACTCTTGCCATACCATGAGAGTCAGTTTTTGGCTTTCTCTACTGATGTGTTTCACCGGACGAACCAGAAACATAATCGCAGTAGTTCTACCTTTACTACCTTAGCCGAACAAGCGGAAGGTAAGGTGGTAACCACAGGAGCCGGGCAACCCAACTATTGACCAAAGACATGATTCGGAGCCGATGCAAATAATGCCATATTCAGGACGCCGAAGTATACTATAAAAGTGTTTGTACTTTCCTTCTTATTTTTTGAGAAAAGAATATATATGTGGCTGACTAGATCCCCTGGCTATTTAAATCGAGTCGAGCTGTGTGTGCCAATCTGATGTAAAGAGGGAATATAGATTAGGAAATAAGCCTATAAATAGGGTTGGGCGAAACTATTTCCATTATAGTCTGATTGATACGTCAAAATGTATTTTTACAAAGGATGCGATAAGCATCGAGGCTATTTTACATGCGAAGCCCAAGGGAAAGCTGTATACAGGTCCTAAAAAGGAAATGATGATCTTGAAGATCCTACGGACATTCTGCCGCATGTCTGTGCTGCTTTTTTCCTTGGTGTATGATCCTTTGAGAGGATCAACGATCGAGTATACATGAGGGGCCTAGAAAAGGGCCCTTGGGACCATCGAAAAGTGGTGTGGGTTGTAAAGAACCTGAAAAATGAAAATAAGGGAAGAAAAGGAAGAATATGAGGGTCCAAATAGGGTCGAGCCGTATGGTGGACTTCGTTTTTAGTGTGCCTCCTTCTTTGCCCATCGTATTTTAGTGCGTAATTATGTACCCGATGTACGTATGCCACTATTAGGTTGGGGTTTTGACAAAGGCCGGATTGCTATTCTAGCTCTGGACGAGCCGGACTGTCATTCTATAGGGTCGACCGGACTCGTTTGATAGTGTCCGGGGGCTTGATGCCCGATGATTTATTCGGCTTGATAAGGCCACCCTGTACTTTAGCTACGAGTGCTGCAGTGTGCTCCTCAGTATAGAGGGAAAGCTCTGTGTTTCCATTAACTATTATAACTCTGTGTGGTCCAGGCATCTTGAGCTTTAGATAAGCATAGTGCGTGACCGCGTTGAAATGGGCGAACGCGGTTCGTCCGAGCAGTGCGTGATAGCCACTGCGGAAAGGGACGATGTCAAAGATCAAGTCTTCGCTTCTAAAATTATCCGGCAAGCTGAAGACTACCTCCAGCATTATGGACCCTGTGCAGCAGGCCTCTATGCCGGGTATCACTCCTTTGAAGGTGGTTTTGGTGGGCTTGATTCTTGATGGATCAATGCCCATTTTATGGACAGTGTCCTGGTAAAGCCGGTTAAGACTGGTACCGCCATCCATAAGGACGCGCGTGAGATGGAATCCATCGATAATTGGGTCAAGGACCAATGTTGTTGAACCTCCATGACGGATACTGGTCGAATGGTCTCTACAATCAAAACTGATCGGACAGGCCGACCATGGATTAAATTTTGGGGCGACCGGCTCTATGGCATAAACGTCCCTTAGTGCGCGCTTGCGCTCCCACTTGCGGATATGAGTGACATAGATCATGTTCACAGTTTTACCTCGAGGGGAAATTTCTTTTGCCCTCCGGTGTTTGTTGGGCGAGGCTTTTCATCGTTGTCCTCGCTGGACGGCCCCTTCCCTTTATGTTTGGTGTTTAGCTTACCGACCTATTTAAAGACCCAACAATTTATGTTGGTATGATTGGCAGGCTTGTCAGGGGTGCCATAGATCTAGCAAGGCCGATCTAGTATTCGGTCCAGACTAGACGGACCATCTTTGTTTCCTTTAAATGGCTTCTTCCATTGGCCGGGCTTAGAGCCATTGAATCCGGCGTTGACCGCTTTGTCTTCGGTATCTTCATTGTTGTTTCGACGCTTGTGTTTATTGTGCCATGGACTACTGTTGCCATCTCTGGCTTCGGAGGTGCCGGGGTCGCTGGTGTTGTTGCTTCTACGAGCTAGCCAGCTATCTTCTCCCATGCAAAAGCGGGTCATAAGTGCCGTGAGAGCTGCCATGGACTTCAGTTTTTCTTGGCCAAGATGTCAGGCGAGCCACTCATCCCGGACGCTATGTTTAAAGGCCGCGAGGGCTTCGGCGTCCGGACAGTCTACAATTTGGTTCTTTTTAATTAAGAACCTGGTCTAGAGCTTCCGGGCTGACTCTCCAGGTTGCTGGACTATGTGACTAAGGTCATCGGCGTTTGGAGGCCGAACATAGGTACCTTGGAATTTGTCTCTAAAGGCATCCTCCAGATCTTCCCACCTACCAACGGAGTTTTCTGGGAGGCTGTTTAACTAGTGTCGTGCTGGTCCCTTGAGTATGAGGGGGTGGTACTTGATGGCATGGAGATCGTCACCGCGGGCCATGTGGATGTGGAGAAGAAAATCTTCAATCCATACTAGGGGATCTATCGTTCTATCATATGATTCAATGTTCACGGGTTTAAACCCTTCTGGGAATTGGTGCTCCATTACCTCATTAGGGAAGCATAAGGGGTGTGCGGCACCTTTGTATCAGGCGATGTTACGATGCAATTCGGATGAAGTCCATATGCAGTTTTTGGCCCTGGTGAGGTTATGCCTGTCAGGCCAAGCTTGACGCTCATGTTCTCGTGTTGGGGCGCGCCCCCTTGATTCGTAGAATGATCTTGTTTGGGCTGCTCTATTATTCAGGTCTCGTCGTAGATCCTAGGTGTATCCAGGAGCCGCTGTCTCTCTGCCATTACGGTGAGGTGGTGCGGGTTGGTGTTCGGCGTGGGTGGTTGCTTTGCCATCCCATGTGGTGGACGATCTAGTTCATCGATGCGGTCATCTTTCGACGGGTTTGTCTTGACGGCCTCGTCATCGAATTGTGGTAGTAGCCGGTGTTTTGGATACATTTTTATTGGGCGTTGAAGTCCATATTCTTCGGTAGCTAGGACCTAAGTCCATCTATCATTGAGAGTATCCTGTTCGGCTTGGAGTCGTTGTTGCTGTTTTTTTAGGCTTCTTGTAGTGGCGATTAGTTGGCGCTTAAAGCGCTCCTCCTCGAGGGTTTCCTCTGGCACAATAAAGTCATCATTGCCGATGCTGACATCATCCTAAGAGAGTGGTAGATAGTTACTATCCTCCGAGTCCTCGTTCCTGACCGGATCTTCGGTGTTAACCTGCCCCTCCGCCACATCATCATGTTCGGATGTGGGCTCGACGGGGGCTTCGGGGTCTTCGAGATCCTCTGGAGTGTTATCGTCTCCTGTTCCAGTGTTGCTGTCTTTGCCATGACGTGATTTTGAGCGGGGTCGCTGGCGTCGACGCTTTGGTGGAGCCTCAGCAGGTTTGTCCTCAACCGGATCCTTCTTGCCTTCGCCATCATCCTCTTTCGGTGTATCCACCGTATATACATCATATGTGGAGGTGGCCGTCCAACTCCGGTAAACGGCGGGTCTTGGCCTTGTTCATCTCCGGCATTGTCATCCATGTCGTCGATGTCTTCGGAGGCGTAGTCCAGCATGTCGGTTAAATCTTCGATAGTGGCTATGAAGTGGGTGGTGGGTGGGACTTAAAATTCCCCACTCTCAACCCCTAGTTTGGGTTGGGCGTAGTTCGGAAGTGATTCCTCTATAATGGCGTGGGATCGCATTAAGTCAAGAGCCTCATTTAAGAGCAAGGTTTGGACGGGGAAACGAGAGTCCACGGGGTTGGCCATGGCGAAGGCCTCCTAGCCATGCCTACTTGGCATGGACTTCGAGAGTTCGAATCTAGAGTCCTGGGGCGAGTTCGGCCTTTCAATGATAGGTGGAACCCAGTCTGATTCCGAGTTCACTGCAAACACAATCGCCTCTGGATCCTTGATAGTGTAGTTTGCAGTGGAGAGTCCAGTGGGCCCCAAACTCCCATATTCGTACCTGACGGTTTGCTCCGGATCTAAGGCCAGAGCGGTGATCGGGGCCATGAATCCTTCAAAGATCAGGTCTCCTCGGATATCGGCGATATAGTTTAGGTTTCCAAAACTGATCTGATGACCAGGGGCGTAGCTATTGATCTGTTTGAAGTGGCTAATCGAGTTGGCATGCAGTGCGAAGCCGCCGAATACGAAAATTTGTCCGGGGAGGAAAGTCTCCCCCAAAACAGCATCATTGTAGATGATCAATCGAGCCATCGATCCTTCTGTTGACAGCACAGTGGAACTCTCAATGAAAGCACCAATGTCGGTGTAAAAACCGGCAGATCTCGAGTAGGGGGTCCCGAACTGTGCATTTGAAGATCGAAGGTAACAGGAGGCAGGGGACACGATGTTTACCTAGGTTCGGGCCCTCTTAATGGAGGTAATACCCTACTTCCTGCTTGATTGACTTTGATAAGTATAGGGGTTACAAGAGTTTATCTACCTCGAGATCGTAATGGCTAAACCCTAGAAGTCTAGGGTATATGATTTGTCTTAGCCTCTACGAACTAAACCCTCATGTTTATATAGACACCGGAGGGGCCTAGGGTTGTACAGAGTCGGTTTGCAGAGAAAGGAAACTACACATCCAAACACCAAGCTTGCTATCCATGCAAAGGAGAGTCCCATCCGGACACGGGGGGAGGCCTTCTATCTTGTATCTTCATGGCCCATCAGTCCGGCCCATGTCACATAGCCCGGATGACCGGGGACCCCCTAATCCAGGACTCCCTCAATTACCAACAATTCCAAGCCCTGCAACCTAGACAAGCATTGGAGGCTCGTAGGACCTGATTGCCGGGACGACAAGCTGCCACAGCTCATGACAAGACCCAGCGCCACCCACTAGACAACTGGCCTGAGCAGAGGGGATGAGCATCCCACCATAACGGGAAAGCTTGATATCTCATGCGCTGCGACCAGCTCGCTCGCCACATTTTTCGACTTAATCCCCAAGCGTCAGCACAAGCACACGACATCGCCGACCCCATGCTAGGGCCCAAGGCCTGGCCCCGGGCTCTCCCCCTCAGCATAACCACAAGAGAGCTGAGGATGAAGGAGGAGGGATATGAGGATGAATGCCTCCGTTCCTCCCCCGCCCTTCCTTTTATAGGTGGGTTGGGGCGGAGATCTGATCCCTCGGCAGGTAATCGCGACCCACCTCCACCAATCCATAAAGATTGGGCCCCTGCCTTGATGCTCTCCCGCACCACGCGCCTTAGTTACCTACTCCACTCGATGCATGTGACATACGTGGCTAAGGATAAGGGCGTCGTGGGAATAGTGAATTGGTAGTTACTAGCCCGTGCGTTAAAGTCATTCACGGGCCATTACAAGAGTGGCCCCACTGCAGTTGGCGTTACACGACGCGCGGGAGAACCAGAAACTGACCCGGGCTCAGGTAAATGAAGAAGCAAAGAAGATCTCATAGGGCGAGCCACCGCTACGCTCCTGTTTGTGCACTGGTTAGGGCCTACCCCGACGATGCCCGACAGCGCATTCGGGCCAAGCCTGGGGGCTCCTGCCGGTGCAACACACTGTGGGTCTATTGCCCAGACTATGCATAGGACTAAGGACATGATTGCAGCACTCAAGATTAGACCATGCACTAGAGATCAGTTATTTGGAGAATCAAACTGCATATAAAGAAGACCAAGTCAAACCAGAGAGACAAGATACCACTAAGGGGAAACCTCCATTGCCGGGTAGACGGGCCTAGAAAGGTCGAGATAGCCATGGAAGAAAGCCTCAAGACCATCCTAGTAGGCCTGTCGGGGCTCGCAAGAGCGAGCTACCCCGCCAAGACCTCACTGCCCCACCTCACAGCAACGCAAGTCACTTATCGGTATAGTGTCAAGGCCCTGAGTGACTAAGTGGCTGCTTCTTGCCACATGGTAGCCACTTCCTACGGAAAGCACCTCCAAATGACACCCATCCTGAGACGTTTCAAGCAAGCAGGCATGAAGCTGGCTAAACAGCCCGACATTTAATGCGCTCCGTCCGTGTGCAGAGTTAGGTATGATAGCACTGTTTGCTATCTAATTAGTATGTAAAGACTTATTTGCCACTATGGTGACCCCTTGTTCTATAAAAGGAGGCCCATGGCGACTGTAGAGAGAACTCGGACCCTCGCACACTCATATGCGCATAGCCACTCTTGCCTCGAGGCAACCCAGCCAGGCAAGAGCGCTGCATTTTTTCCACCGTAATCCACATCAATCCACTAAAGCAGGAGTAGGGTTTTATGCGTCCTGGTGGCCCGAGCCTAGGAAAACAGCCCGTGTGATCTCTATCGTGTTGTGTTATGCTTCTCCACTCTTTGTGCAATGTGCCATCCCCCCGCCGAACCACAAAGGGGCCAATGGCCCCATAGGTGGCCGTGGTTTCCCACGACACCTTCAGGTGACCTTCGTGAACCACAATCACTCTTGGTTGCTGAAGATCAGACTCGGTGAAGACGACAACTCTTCAACACTCATAGCCGAAACCTATCCATCTAGAGAGTGCACGGCTCTCAAGAGTAATAGGTACAAGAACTCTCACTAAAAACTACTGTGATGCTAAACCACTGTATAAGTTTGGGCTCTTGGTTTTTCTCTCGATGGATCTTAAAGTCAAATCACTCGGAGAGGGGTTGCTCAAATCAATCTTCTCAGAAATCTCAAATGGAGCAGCCAACAGACAAAGTTGGAGTGGGGTGGCTATTTATAGCCGCAGCCTTCCCTGATGGGAAATGACTAAATTAGACATCGATTTCAGCCAATGGCCAGACGACACGTGTCGATGCAACAAACCCTGGGTCTGTTGCCCAGACTATGCACATGCAAGAGAACAAGGCTATAGTGTCAAGATTAGATTGAATCACAAGGGACCAATCCTTCATAGGATCCAACATGCAGATCAACAAGTAACAAAAGAGCAAATCATTACTAAGGAAAGAGCCTCCCTCGCCAGGCAGGCGAGCCCGGCAAGGTTGGATGTACTCCGAAAGCAAGCTTCCAGAGCATCTCGGTAGGCTTGCCAGGGCTTACGGAGGCAGAACCACCCCACCACACCACCTCATCACGACCCAAGTCGTCAATCAATGCGGTGTCAAGCTCTAAGGTGACTAGGTGGCTGTTATTCGCCACATGGCAGCCACTTTCTATAGAAAATGCCTCCAGGCGACATCTGTCCTGCGACGTATCGAGGAAGCAGGCGTGAAGCTGGCAAAACTGCCCGGTAGGGCCTGTCGGGCAAGCTGTGATGTGACGTTGAGCAGCACATTTAATGCGCTCTATTAGCCTGCAGAGTTAGGTATGTTAGCGCTGTTGGCTATCTAATCAATGCATAATGACCGATTTGCCATTGTGGTGACCCCTTTGCCTATAAAAGAAGGCCCATGGCAACCGTCGAAAGGATTCAGACCTCCTCACGCTCATACGCTCGTAGCCCCTCTCACCCCTCGGCAACCCTGCCGGGCAAGTGGGCTGTGCTCACCACCATTTTTCCACCATCAATCCACCAAAGCAGGAGTAGGGTTTTACGCCTCACAGCGGCCCAAACCTCGGTAAAGATTGCCCGCGTGATCTCTGTCATGCTGTTCCATGTTCATCTGTTCTTTGTGCAATGTGCCATCCCCTTGTCGAACCAGAAAGGGACTCATGGTCCCGTAGGTGGCCGTGATTTCCCGCGACATCTTTTGCGCGCCAGGTATGGAGATCACTTGCGCGAACCTGAAGGCATGAACAACGCGTCATCTTCATCGTCAACGGCTCCATCGACTATGGCGCCTAGGAAAATCCCGGTGTTGCATCTCACCTGTCCACCTCGAAGGCTCCGCCGCCCATGGCTGCCAACGCCGTGGAGAGCACGGGGGGCACGAGGATGTGGGCACGGCGGGGGAAGCGGTCGGTGCAGGTGGCGTCGCCACCATCTCCACCACGGCCGAAGCAGGACCGAGAGGCACCGGAGAAGAGCAGCTCCAACAACTTCCCGGTGGTCATGCTCCATGAGGTACGAATGAAGGGGTCATTCCGTCCATACCTCTTCTCCTTGCCGAAGGGCACAACCACAACGATGGCACTTGGTCTAGGGTGAATCGCCACCCTCCGGCCGCCCCCGTCACTGGCGCGTCCGTAGGGTGTCCATGTCAAAACCGGCCGATCTCGCGTAGGGGGTCCAGAGCTGTGAGTTTGAGGATCGAAGGTAACAGGAGGCAGGGGACATGATGTTTACCCAGGTTTGGGCCCTCTTAATGGAGGTAATACCCTACTTCCTGCTTGATTGTCTTTGATGAGTATAGGGGTTACAAGAGTTGATCTACCTCGAGATCGTAATGGCTAAACCCTAGATGTCTTGCATGTATGATTATGTTGCCTCTACGGACTAAACCCTCATGTTTATATAGACACCGGAGGGGCCTATGGTTGTACAGAGTCGGTTTTACAGAGAAAGGAATCTTCATATCCGAATGCCAAGCTTGCCATCCATGCAAAGGAGAGTCCCATCCGAACACAAGGGATGGCCTTCTATCTTGTATCTTCTTGGCCCATCAGTCCAGCCCATATCACATAGCCCGGGCGCCTGGGGACCCCCTAATCCAGGACTCCCTCAGTAGCCCCTGAACCAGGCTTCAATGACTGTGTGTCTGGCGCGCAGATTGTCTTCGGCATTGCAAGGCATGTTCCTCCTCCGAATACTCCAAAGCAGTTAGTCAAAAGAACTATGTTCGGCTCTGTATAACCGTCACAACCCTGAACCACAAGGGCAAAAATACTTAAACAAAATAAACCGTGTCTACTGACAGCTTTTTCGACGAGACGTTGTGTTCTGGCCTCATTATTATTTCGAACCATTTTTAGCCTCCTGCTTCGCATTTCGAGGCACGGTCCTCATCGACACATCTTGTCAAAGAAGAGATTGTGTCCCCTTATTACGGGATTCTCATCAATACGGGTTTGGGTAATCTAATCGGGCCGTTTGCACGACCCGTTTGGAATAGGCGAGCTTTAAGGCTTGTGGGGGGGCGCTTGATATTCACTACCTTTCTAAGAAGATAAGGAGCCATCTTTTTACCCCACGCCTTCTTCCTCTTCAGCCCATCCGCCCTAGAGCTCCAGCACCCGAGTTCAGTTATTTCCGTCCACAGCAAACTCTCCAGCCATGTACGGATCTGGCGCTCAGGGCAACTGGATGGCCTCCTCCTTCAGGAAGGAGAACATCAAGGAACTCCGGGAAGTGGGGTACTTGTCCGCGAAAATCGCCCACTAGCTTCCTTCCAAAAAGCAGATAATCCACACTCCCAAATCCAATGAGAGGGTAGTATTTATCCCCCACTTTCTCCGCAGACTAGAGTTTCCTCTCCACCCTTTTGTCTGTGGGCTCATGTTCTATTACGGGCTAGACTTTCATGATCTAGCCCCAAATTCCTTCCTCCACATCTCCGCGTTCATCATCGTGCGTGAGGCGTTCCTCCGCATTCCCCCCACTTCGAATTATGGCTCAAGGTCTTCAATGTGAGGTCGAAAGTGGTCAACGGCCATGGTGAGCAAGCTCCCCAATGTCACATGGCCCCAGGGGGCCTTCGAGACCATGAAGGGATGGCAGCAGGAGTGGTTCTATGTCACAAAACCTCGTGACGCCACATGGCCCGCCACTCTTGAGTTCAAATCTGGACCTGCAATGTGTCTCACATTGTGGGTTAAAAAGGGCATGAACTAGGCATCGTGCAACTAGGTGATGACGCTGCAGAAGTGCATCAAGGGCGTGATAGAGAACACCAGCCTCCCCGATGTGATCTAGATGATGCTTTTTTGCCGTATTCTCCTCTGCTGGCGCCGGACTCTCCATATGTGGGAGTTCAGTCCGGCTGGACCTCGGACCCTGCAGCACTTCTTCGGCACGACTCACGAAGAAATCTAGAAGCTACTTTTCAAGGCCCAGAAGTCGTGGCCGGGAACGACCGGAGACCTCGGCCTCGACTGCGCTTACCCAGCCAGTCTAGTAAGTTTTCAGATTTCCAAACATAACCTCTACATGTAGATTCAAGGAGTATGGTAAGCCTTCCTTTTCTCCTTTAGGTCTGGACGGAGAAAGCGGAGCAGATCAAATGTCCGGCTCTGCTACCCGAAGACCCATCTATCCCTATGCTAACGAAGATGCTGGTTCCAGCGCCGTACCAGGCACCACAGAACAAGGCCAAGAAGAAGGGCAAGGATGCCAGAAGTGGCCTCCGCCGTAAAGGTACTTCGGACATCGCGTCCGAAGACACCGAGGTTCTCTCCTCCCACAAGGGAGATGAATATGAAGAGGAAGAGGAGGAGAGAAATTTTCCCCTCAAGGGAGAGAAGAAAAGGGCGGTGTCCGCGGACCTAGAAGCGGAGGCGTCCAAGAAGGGGAAGATTTCTCTTTTGGATGATTCGGATTCGGACACCGAAGTCATCCCCGAGCGGCGCCTCAGGCCAAAGCCCCCGATCAAATCATAAGTATTTAAAGATACTATACATACATCTGACTTTTTACAAATCATAGGATAACATTATTTATGTATTTTTAGTCCGGCCCGTGATCTCCCCCAACAATCGTCGTCTTCGGGAAACTCGTTGGCGCCGGAGATGATGGAGAGGGAAACGCCTCCACGAACCTCTCCGCCACGAGCCGCGAATGATACCGAGGTGTTGTCCCAAAGGACTTCTCCAGGCTAGGGGGAGATGCGGAAGGCCGCTGAAACGGCGCCACAGGGTAATGCCTCGGCTGCCAAAAACATGGGGGATAATACCCCCATGGAAACTGACAATGGGGGCCTGGATCGGTCCGCCCCCAGCCGAATATCACTCTGGAGACCCACATGGCTTCGGAGTCGAGCGAGCAGCCCCCTTCAAGGGAAGGGGGAGTGTCAACTCCACCGGTGACCTCTATCAATCCGGAGGCGCCGGATATGTTGAGGGAAGCACTTCAACGTGCTTCCGTCATGGAAGAGCACCATACCCTGATGGGTACGGTGGTTGAGAAGGTTCAGTGTGCCAAAAGCGGTTTGAGCGAAGCTTTCACTAGCCTGTTAACAGGTTTTGAGGTAAGTGATATAACATGCTTTAGCCACTTTTCGTATTGGAAGAATATGCCTGTATATAGATAGTAGCCCCTGAGACTCTATTTGGGTCTTTGGAAAAAAAGAGCCGGATAGAGGAACAAATAGTCGCCGGAGATAACGCGTTCATCTATATTAATAAACAGGCTTCACTACTGGGGGCTTTAGCTAAGGATGCTGAAGTGTCTGAACTCCAGCGGAAACTAAAGCTGGCTAATGATGAGATCGACTGTATTAACAAGCGGTTTGATGAGGCCCAAGGTATGCTTTTTTTTAAAAAGACCCCTTTACAAGCATAAATTATAATGCAACCTCAGAGTTTAAGCTCATGCACCACTTATGTAAATGATTGTAGGCAACGTGACCGTGGTCGAGGCCGTCAAGAATGCCCTTGCCGAGGCCAAGGAGGAAGTGAGGGAAAACAAAGCAGCCACAGAGAAAGCGCCTGTGGATGTAGAGGCCGAAAAGGCCGCCCGCCTTCAGTATGAGGCGAGGGTGACCGAAGTAGAGCATGCAGTCCAGAAAGCTGCCAACAAGTGTGAGTCCTTGGAGGAGAGTAATAAGGCCCAAGCGGTCGAACTCACCAATGGTCTTCAAGGTGCGAAGGAGGCGCCGTCCAAGTCCCGAGCAGCTCGCGAGGAGATCAAGCAAGCCGAACAGATAGCGGCTGGTAAGCCTTTTCCTTTATAGAGTATATTCGGCGGTTGAAGATATGCTTTGCTAAATCGACTCTGGAGTGCTCCAGACGCTTTCACTGATTTCCCGAGGAGTGCTGCTGATGTCGCCCAGTATTTCCGGGCCCAAGAAGGGAATGTGACGGAGAAGCTCTTCTGGTCATAGTACTTGGCGCCAGAGCGACCAGCGCTGCTGAACAATCAGATGATGCAGCTAGCAGAGCTACATAGGATATCCGGTTTGGCCATGAAGGACATCATAGTCTGGCTAGGGCCAGCCGAACCCATTCCGAGCAGCTACTTCGGTTTGGTCAAGCGGCTTAGTGATGCCTTGCCTCGAGTAGAGGGCATGAAGCGCTCGACGTATATAGAAGGTGCGCGGATGGCCTTTGCCCGTGTCAAGATGCACTGGGCCAAAACGAAGGCCACCATCGTGGCCATCGAAGGTCCACCCAGGGCAAGGACCATCGTACGCCAGAGCGCTACTTTGAGGGTGTCTTGGAAGGTGCCTGCTTGATAGAGGGCTAGTGCTCAAAGGACATTATGTTCATGTGAATGTCTCCGAACTGCCCAGATGTTGTGTAAACCAAAGTTTTGTAATATAAACCAAGGCCTTGTAATATATTGTATGCATTTATCTTAAAGTGTTATTCCCCATGTGCGGTCATTTTTAATTCTTGAGACTTTACCAATTGTCAGCTTCATCCCCCACGTAGATACTACGGGGTTGTTTGGAATAGCGCGTGACCACACTTGACCCAACGTCTTGGTTCGTAAAGGAGGTGGTAGCTCGGCGAACCAGGCAATCGAACTATACGGTTTTATCATTCTCACTTAGCCATAGGAGTTTGACAATGGGACTATAGGGTAGCCCCTGGTGCGTATGCGGCTATCGAACTTGGATGCCTTAAACGATTGACTAGAAAAAGCCAGCCCTTCATGTAATATGGAAGGAATTGCTAGAGATTTAGTAAGTCACCGAATTGCTGACTAGCTCTCACCGCATCACGACAGTCAGTTTTCGGCTTTCTCTACTGAAGCGTTTGACCGGGCCAGCCGGAAACACAATCGCAGTAGTTCTCCCTTTAGTACCTTAGCCCAAAAAAATGGAACGTAAGGTAGCAAGCACAGGAGACGGGCAACCCAACTATTGACGAAAGACGTTATTCGGAGCCGTATAATGTAGTATTCGGGACGCCGAACTATACTCTGAGAGTATTCAGACTTTCTATTGTTGAGAATATATATATATATGGCTTTAAATAGATCCCCTGGCGATTTAAGTCGTACCAAGGTGTATATGCCAATTCGGACATAAAGTGGGAAAACGGATTAAGAAATAAGCCAATATCGAACAAGGTTGAGCGAAACTGTTTCCATTATAGTCTGATTGATACTTCAAAACGTATTTTTTATAGAGGATGCCATAAGCATCAAGGACATTTTACATGCCGAGAACAAGGTAAAGGTGTATACAAGTCCTAAATTTTAAAAGATGATCTTGAAGATCCTTTGGGAACTATACCGCACATCTGTGCTGCTTTTCCATGTAGTATATGGTCGTTTGAGAGGATCAACAATCGAGTGTATATACGGGGCTTGGAAAAGGATCCTAAGTACCATCAAAGAGTGGTGTGGGTTGTAAAGAACCTATAAAAGAAAAAAAAGAAGAAAAAGATGGAAGGATATAAAGGTCTGGATAGGGTTGAGCCGTGCTGTGGACTGTGTTTTCCGTATGCCTCCGTCCGTCCCCATGGTATCTTTAGTGCATAGTTATGTACGCGCAGTACGTATGCCTCTATTGGGATCTACGGTAGGGTGCATCGACTGCAAATTAAAATTTCCTACGCGCAGAACAACCAAGAACATGCTACCGGAGACGGATCACATTTCGTTACCACTAGACGCGCAGTGCCGTGCAGCGGAAGAAGAGTTGGTGCAGCGCGTCCGTGTGGATCATCTCCTCCTCGTACGATCTCCCTTGTACAACCGGTGGTCGGCTACCACGTACTGGTTCACCGGAGCGGCACAAGTTCACCGCCTCTAGCGGTATCCGCACGTGCAGGAGGAATGTCGTGCGGCGGACTCCTAGGTCCGATCACACAATCGGCGGCGAGTGGAGGTGTCTATTCGCAACACATGCAAACACTAGTGACAGCGCTGAAGCGATCAACCGCGTTAGTGTGCGGCACCTCCACTATATATATAGGCGTCCGTCGTGGGCTCAACACTTGGGCCTCGCATGGACCCTAAAGCCCATAAGTCTACTCGGCCACAATCCGAATACAGTTCGGATCACATCCGACCAGTGTCCACGGATCCGACCTCGTAGGTTCCTTCCCTTAAGTGCGCGACCCCTTAGGTCCAAGTCGGCTTGGTTGCAGTTTGGATCACCTCCGAACTGCATGGTTGGTAGCGGCCTCTATCAAGGCATGCCGAACACCAAGTAGACTATGAAGCTGGTTAGCGAACCTGTACATCACACTTCCATTCCTTTTGCCACTCGATATATGTTGTCGAGCTCAAGGCGAGTTTGTCATCCTTGTGCTAGCCCGACCTCTTTATCGTTCCAGTGAGGCCGACCACAAACTGGATTATCTCATAATCCTTGTCGCATGGCCATGCTTATCCTGGTCGGATCACACGAGGGCCCAGAGTATATCTCTCCTGATCGGAGGGGCAAATCCCATCTTGCTCGACCACGTCTCGCAGCATGGTTCTGGACAAACCCAAAACCTACCTTTATAACTACCCAGTTACGGAGTAGTGATTGGTCGGCCCAAAGCAGGTCTGTCACAATCCCGAGTACATGCATCAGCTCAGGTCTTAGGACATAGAACACATGTTGTATTAGAGACTCACAAATGACATATCGCTGCGTCTCATAGTTGGGTCTGTCCGACTCGGACCTTATCTCGACTCGGATCCGACTACGTCGAATCCGACCAGATCCTTCCAAGTCCATATTATCCGGTTAGCATCCAATGCTCCATGGCTAGTGAGACCAAGCCATCGACCGTGTCATATGCTAGTCTAGTTGGCTGCGCGTCCACACAGCCCTTTCGACTAGGGACCTTTTAGGACAGTCATCATACAATGCATAGTCCCACAAACAAGTCACGTACTTGCTGATACACATCATTGATAATGTCCAAGGACTATCTTTATTCATAAACACATAGGAAATATCATCATACATGATTGCCTCTAGGGCATATCTCCAACAGTCTCCCACTTGCACTAGAGTCAATCAAATAGACATCGAATGCCCATAGCTCTAACGTGCCCCTCATGCTTGGGTTGTGGAAGCGGCTTAGTCAACGGATCCGCAACATTTGCATCCGTGTGAATTTTGCATAACTCTACATCACCACTCTTTACGATCGTTCGTATCAGGTGATATTTCCGATCTATGTGTCTGACCTTGTGGTGATTCCTCGGCTCCTTGGCTTGTGCGATGGCACCAGAATTATCACAATAAAGGTCCAACGGTTTTACCGAGGCTGGGAAAATACCAAGATCATCCAGAAAGTTCCGGATCCAAACACCTTCCTTTGCAGCTTCACAAGCCGCAATGTATTCGGCTTCTGTAGTAGAATCGGCCACCGTATCTTGCTTGGAACTCATCCAGCTCACTGCTCCTCCGTTCATGACGTACACGAATCCGGACTGTGATCGACAATCATCTCTGTCGGTTTGGAAACTAGCATCGGCGTAACCCCTTACGACGAGCTCTTCCTCACCTCCATAAACTAGGAACATCTCTTTAGTCCTTTTCAGGTACTTCAAAATAGTCTTTACCGCTGCCCAGTGACTCTCACCTGGGTTGGCCTGGTATCTACTTGTTAGGCTTATTGCAAAAGCAACATCGGGCCGCGTACATATCATGGCATACATGATGGATCCGATTGCCGAGGCATATGGAATCGTACTCATCCTGCTTCGCTCATCAGATGTCGAAGGACTCTGAGTCTCGCTTAGCCTTATACCATGTGAGAGTGGCAAGAACCCTTTCTTTGCCTCACTCATGTTGAACCGCTTCAACACTTTATCTATGTACGTGCTCTGGCTTAAGCCGAGCAGCCTCCTTGATCTATCTCTATAGATCTTAATGCCTAAAATGTACATTGCCTCACCAAGGTCCTTCATCGAAAACTTGCCATTCAATGACTCCTTGACCGAGTTCAGCATCGAAATATCATTTCTGATCAGTAGTATGTCATCCACATACAAGATCAAAAACACTATTGAGCTCCCACTTAACTTCTTGTATAAACAAGAGTCCTCTTCGCTTTTGATGAAGCCGAAACCAGTGACGACCTCATCAAAACGAATGTTCCAGCTCCGAGATGCTTGCCTCAACCCATAAATGGATCTCTTGAGCTTGCATACCTTACTAGTGCTAGTTGGATCGAGAAAACCCTCGGGTTGTATCATATACACGTCCTCGGTTAAATTTCTGTGAAGGAAAGCCGTCTTGACATCCATCTGCCATATCTCGTCATCGAAATATGCAGCTATAGCTAGTACGATCCTCACCGACTTCGGCATCACTACCGGCGAGTAAGTCTCGTTGTAGTCAATTCCTTGAACTTGTCCATAACCCTTAGCGACAAGCTGAGCTTTGTGGATCTGAACATTTCCACCCACATCGGTTTTCTTCTTAAAGACCCATTTGCAACCAATGGCCATTACGCCAGGCGACAGATCAACCAAGTCCCAAACTTGATTCTCATCCATGGCCTCCAACCATGCCTCGGAACCTGGGCTCACCATTGCTTCCGCATATGTGGCCGGCTCATCGCTTTCTAGCAACAATACATCGCGCACTCTACGCAATCTTTCGGACCTCCGTGGTTCCAGTGCCGCTTCCACTACAGTTTCCCTGACTGACTCCGGCATGATCTCATCACCAACCGAGCCATCCCCGAGTGGTCCTCGAATTTCTTCGAGTCGGGCCGTCCTCCCACTGGCCTCCCGACTGAGAAACTCTTTCTCAAGGAAAACCCCGTTCCGAGCAACAAACACTTTGTTCTCTTCCCAGTTGTAGAAGTTATATCCCAAGGTTTCCCTCGGATATCCCATGAATATGCATTTATCTGACTTGGGTGTAAGCTTGTCTGACATAAGTTTCTTGACAAATGCTTCACAACCCCAAATATTTAGAAAAGACAAACTGGGAGTCTTCCCGGTCCACATCTCATGTGGTGTCTTGTCTATGGATTTTGATGGTACCCTGATAAGTGTGAAAGCTGCAGTTTCTAGAGCGTATCCCCAGAATGACAAGGGTAAATCCGACTTGCTAATCATAGATCGAACCATGTCCAACAAGGTGCGATTCCTCCGTTCTGATACACCATTTCTCTATGGCGTACCCGAAGGTGTGAGCTGAGGTACTATACCTCTGCTTTTCAGATGATCATCAAACTCCTGGCTCATGTACTCACCTCCATGATCAGATCGTAGAAGTTTTATAGTCTTGCCGAGCTGATTCTCCACCTCGTTTTGAAACTCTTTGAACTTTTCAAAAGTCTCTGACTTGTGCCTCATCAAATAGATATATCCATATCTACTCAAGTCGTCGGTAAAAGTCACGAAGTACTGATAGCCACCTCTGGCAGTTGTGCTCATTGGTCCACACACATCACTGTGTATCAGTTCCAACAGCTCGGATGCCCTCTCGCAACTCTTTGCGAAAGGAGACTTAGTCATCTTGCCGAGCAAGCATGATTCGCATGTCTCGAATGACCCAAAGTCGGTCGAAGTTAGGAGTCCATCATCATGGAGCTTCTTCATGCGTTTCAGACTAATGTGTCCAAGCCGGCAATGCCAGAAGTATGTCGGATTTATCTCATTGGGCTTATGCCTCTTGACATTCACGTTATAGACCGGTTCCTGTTCTAGATTCAATATAAATAACCCATCAACAATGGGTGCATAGCCGTGGAACATACCATTCAAATAAATCGAACAACCATTGTCCTTTAAATTGAATTCATAACCCTGACTCATCAAGCATGAGGCAGAAATAATGTTCCGACTAAGTGCAGGAATGTAATAACAATTATTCAATTCCAAAATAAATCCAGAAGGAAGCTGGAGCTGCATCGTGCCGACCTCCAACGCAGCAACTCTTGCTTTGTTGCCGACCCTGATGTCAATCTCCCCTTGTGCCACACGCCTAGTTCTTACCAGCCCCTGCATCGAGTTGCAAATATGAACAACCGATCCGGTATCAAATACCCAAGAGCTACTAGGTATGTCAGCAAGGTAAATGTCTATAACATATGCAACAAGTGTACCTTTGCCTGAAGCAGCATTCCCGGCCTTCTTGCCATGCTCTGCAAGCCACTTGCTACAGTTCCTCTTCCAGTGACCAGTTTCCTTGCAATGATAGCAAATGGTCTTTGAGTCCGGTCCAGACTTCGGCGCAGCGGCGGAGGTTACCATCTCCGTGCCCTTTGCCTTAGCCTTCTTCTTAGACCAACTCTTCTTGAACTTAGCCGATTTCTGCACCATCAACACTTGATGCGTGCCTTTCTTAATATCCTGCTCTGCCACTTTGAGCATCCCATGCAATTCAGTGAGCTTCTTATCCATGCCATGCATATGATAGTTCGAGATGAACGTCCCATAGCTGGGCGGAAGAGAACCCAGAACTGCATCAGTAGCCAGCTCATCCAAGAGCGGGAAGCCCAACCGATCCAAAGCTTGCACATATCCGATCATCTTGATCACATGCGGGCTCAGTGGATCACCTTCCTTCAGCTTACAATCCATCAAGGATCGCCAGACGTTGAACCTTTCGGTCCTAGCCTGCACCTGAAACATGCTCTTGAGACTCTCGATCATATCGAAAGCCCCAACGTCTTCGAAATGCTGCTGCAAATCGGGCTCCATACAAGCCAGCATGAGGCAGCTGATCTCGTTTGATTCATCAACGAGTTTCTGGTAGGCATTCTTGGTTGTGGTACTAGCATTATCGGCAGGTTCCTCTGGAAGCGGATCCTCTAGAACATGTTCCTTTTTATCATGCTTGAGAACAATTCTCAAATTTCTATACCAGGTAGTAAAGTTTGTTCCATTCAGTTTATCCTTTTCCAGAATTGATTTCAATGCAAAGTTGGGTTGAGCAGGTGGTGCCATTGATCTACAACAGAAAAATATGCAATCACTAAGCAATGTGTTTATGTAGAGTAATTCTAGCCTTAAACAGAAATACTCCCACTGAAGTCAGCATCCCTCCGCAAACTCTCAGTGATTCAGGATCCGACTAGCACATGCGACTAGTGAGCTTTAGCATCACTGCTAGACAACATGCCTATCCGGTAAGCAACTCCTTGCTAATCGTATCTCTATACGACTCCTGTCGGTCGGGTAGGTATCTCATACCCCGGCTCCCGACCTCTTTTGCCACAAGGCCCAAAACCGTTTTGATAGCCTTGT
Source organism: Triticum aestivum (assembly GCF_018294505.1). Taxonomy (NCBI): domain Eukaryota; kingdom Viridiplantae; phylum Streptophyta; class Magnoliopsida; order Poales; family Poaceae; genus Triticum; species Triticum aestivum. The sequence goes on along the minus strand of NC_057806.1, from coordinate 180,350,153 downwards.
CAAGTCAACCTAATGCAGTGCATGTCCGTGTCCGACACGAACCTTTCAGTTCAAGGACACCTAGCAGCACCCCAATTTTATGAGCCCACTACTAGACGTACTTGACGTGCGAAGGTGCAACATCGGGGATGGCAATTCGCTTGATATTCATGAGGGATCTTTCTACCATTCTAACATGCATAGAAAACAAGGAAGCATAACAATCACAAATAAACACATATTGTGAAATAGTATGGCTCCTTCATGGATGTTCTTCCAGGTTGGCTCCGACTCCGATGACCATCTAGGAACTCCATCTTGTTTGTCACGCCGGGACGCCAAGCCACCAACCTGATCTCTATTATCCAACTACTACAACTAGTAATGAATTTTACATAGAGTCACAAGTCGACACGCAGGTCGTTATACAATATAATGACAGCACTTTGGCTCCTGCCGGCTGACAAACATGACACGCAGGCCATGTATAATTTACACACATGCATCACATACACATGAGCCATACTATTCACATCAAACCCTGCAAAATAAAGTTATGCATAGAATCGCATTCTACCGGTTTGAGTGATCGTGTATGAAATACAAGGCACTACGCACATGTCGGTCCCGCTAGCCGGTTACAAGGCGCTACGCACACGTTTTCGAAATTACATATCACATCTGAACTCCGATCACGCCGAATTCTCCGATCTGGCCGATCTCATCGATCATCGTGAATCCGATTCGGATTTACGTTTCACTATTAACCCCGATGGCGGATAACCGACCGGTAGGGGTAGATCGTGTCACGACCTCCTCGATCCCAATCCACAAAAAACATAGCCACATCGATCCCCATGTGCAGTTGATCTCATCAGCCGTGCACACAGCCAATCTTATCAATGACAACAGATCTCATATATTGCCTCCACATATCTAATATGCATACGATATGAATCCAAATCCTATAACCTGGCTCTGATACCATTGTTGGGATCTACGGTAGGGCGCGTCGACTGCAAATTAAAATTTCCTACGCGCAGAACAACCAAGAACATGCTACGGGAGATGGATCACAGTTTGTTACCACTAGACAGGTAGTGCCGTGCAGCGGAAGAAGAATTGGTGCAGCGCGTCCGCGTGGATCATCTCCTCCTCGTCCGATCTCCCTCGTACAACCAGTGGTCGGTTACCACATACAGGTTCGCCAGAGCGGCGCAAGTGCATCGCCTCTAACGGTATCCGCGCGTGCAGGAGGAACATCATGCGGCGGACAGCTAGGTCGGATCACACAATCGGCGGCGAGTGGAGGTGTCTATTCGCAACACATGCAAACCCTAGTGACAGCGCCAAAGCGATCAACCGCGTTAGTGTGCGGCACCTCCACTATATATAGGCGTCCGTCGCGGGCTCAACACTTGAGCCTCGCACGGACCCTAAAGCCCATAAGTCTACTCGGCCACAATCCGAATACAGTTCGGATCACATCCGACCAGTGTTCTCGGATCCGACCTCGTAGGTTCCTTTCCTTAAGCGCGCAACCCATTAGGTTCAAGTCGGCTTGGTCGCAGTTTGGATCACCTCTGAACTGCATGGTTGGTAGCGGCCTCTAGCAAGGCATGCCGAACACCAAGCAGACTATGAAGCTGGTTAGCGAACCTGTACATCAAACTTCCATTCCTTTTGCCATATGATATATGTTGTCGATATCAACGCGAGTCTGTCATCCTTGTACTAGCCCGACCTCTTTCTTGTTCCAGTGATGCCGACCACAAACCGGATTATCTCATAATCCTTGTCGCATGGCCATGCTTATCCTGGTCGGATCACACGAGGGGCCTAGAGTATACCTCTCCTGATCGGAGGGGCAAATCCCATCTTGCTCGACCACGTCTCGCAGCATGGTTCTGGACAAACCCGAAACCTACCTTTATAACTGCCCAGTTACGGAGTAGTGTTTGGTCGGCCCAAAGCAAGTCTGTCACCATCCCGAGTACATGTGCCAGCTCAAGTCTTAGGGCATAGAACATATGTTGTACTAGAGACTCATAGATGACATATCGCTGCGTCTCATAGTTGGGTCTGTCCGACTCGGACCTTATCTCGACTCGGATCCGACTACGTCGAATCCGACCAGATCCTTCCAAGTCCATATTATCTGGTTAGCATCCAATGCTCCATGGCTAGTGAGACCAAGCCATCAACCATGTCATATGCTAGTCTAGTGGGCTGCGCGCGCGTCCACACAACCCTTTTGACTAGGGACCTTTTAGGACAGTCATCATATAATGCATAGTCCCACAAACAAGTCACGTACTTGATGATACACATCATTGATAATGTCCAAGGACTATCTTTATTCATAAACACATAGGAAATATCATCATACATGATTGCCTCTAGGGCATATCTCCAACAGCCGCCATCCAGTTGGGGTTGTGGCGGAGGCCGGATTGCTAATCTAGCTTTGGACGAACCGAGTTGTCGTTTTGTGGGGTAGACCGCACTCGTTTGATAGTGTCTGGGGGCTTGACGGCCGGGGTAATATTCATCTTGATAAGGCCACCCTCTGCTTCAGCTGCGAGAGCCATGGTATGCTCCTCAGTACAGAGGGAGCGCTCCATGTTCCCATTGACTGTAATAACGCCGCGAGGTCCGGGCATTTTGAGCTTTAGGTAAGCATAATGTGGGACCATGTTGAAGCCGGCGAAGGCGGTTCTTCCGAGCAGTGCGTGATAACCGCTGCGGAAAAGGGGTGACGTCGAAGATCAACTCTTCGTTTCTGAAGTCGTCCGGTGAACCAAAGACCACTTCCAGTGTTACTGAGCCCATGCAGCGGGCTTCAACGCCAGGTATAATCCTTTGAAGGTGGTTTTGGTGGGCTTGATTCTTGATGAATCGATGCCCATTTTGCAAACAATGTCCTGATAAAGAAGGTTAAGGTTGTTCCTGCCATCCATAAGGTCTCGTGTGAGATGGTATCCGTCGATAATTGGGTCGAGGACCAATACTGCCGAACCTTCATGACAGATACTGGTTGGATGGTCTCTGCGATTGGAAGTGATCGGACAGGCTGACCATGGATTGAATTTTGGGGCGACTGGCTCTATGGCATAGACGTCTCTTAGTGCACGCTTGCGCTTCGTTTTGGGAGTATGTGTAGCATATATCATATTCACCGTTTTTACCTCGTGGGGAAATCTCTTCTGTTGCCCTGTGTTCGGTGGGCGAGGCTCTTCACCATCGTCCTCGCTGGGCAGCCCCTTCCACTTATGTTTGGCATTTAGCTTGCTGGCTTGTTTAAAGACCCAACAATTCATGTTGTTATGATTAGCAGGCTTATCGGGGGTGCCATTAATCTGGCAAGGCCGATCAAGTATTTTATCCAAACTAGATGGACCATCCTTGTTTCCTTTGAATGGCTTCTTGCACTGACCGGGTTTAGAGCCACTAAATCCGGCGTTGACCGTCGTGTCTTCGGTATCTTCATTATTGCTTTGATGTTTGTGTTTGTTGTGTCATGGCTTTCCATTGCCATCCCTGGCTTCAGAGGTGCCAGGGTCGCTGGTGTTGTTGCTTCTGCAAGCTAGCTAGCTATCTTCTCCCATGCAAAAGCAGGTCATTAGTGCGGTAGGGGCTGCCATGGACTTCTATTTTTCTTAGACGAGGTGTCGGGCGAGCCACTCATCTCGGACGCTGTGTTTAAAGGCCGTGAGGGCTTCAGCATCTGGACGTTCCACAATTTGGTTCTTTTTAATGAAGAACCTGGTCCATAGCATCCGGGCTGATTCTCCGGGTTGCTGGACTATGTGACTAAGGTCATCGGCGTCTGGGGGCCGAACATAGCTTCCTTGGAAGTTGTCTGTAAAGGCATCCTCCAAGTCTTCCCAGCTGCCAATAGAGTTTTCTGAGAGGCTATTTAACCAGTCCGTGTTGGTCCCCTTAATTTTAGTGGGAGGTATTTGATGGCATGGAGATCATCACCACGGGCCATGTGAACATCAAGAAGAAAATCTTCGATCCATACTGCGGGATCTGTAGTACCGTCACATGATTCAATGTTCACGAGTTTAAACCCTTCAGGGAACTAGTCCTCCATCACGTCATCGGTGAAGCATAAGGGGTGTACGGCACCGCTGTATCGAACGATGTCGCGACGCGATTCGGATGAAGTCCGAATGCATTTTTCGGCCCGGGTGCGGTTGTGCCTATCGCGCCAGGCCTGATGGTCGTCCTCTCGCGTTGGAGCATGCCCCCCTTGACCCATAGATTGATCTTGTCTGACCGGCTCTATTGTCTAGGTCCTTGCATAGGTAATAGGTATAGCCCTGGGATGCTACCTCCATGCCTCGACGGCTGGGTGGAGCGGGCTGGTGTTCGGCGTAAATAATCGGTCTGTCCCGTCCACGTGGTGGTGGGTCAGGTTCGTCAGCAGGTTTATACTTTGGCGGTATTGGCTCAAGGGCCTCGTCATCAAATTGTGGTAGAAGCTTGCGCTTCGGGTAGCTCTTGGTTGGGCATTTGATGCCATATTCCTCGGCTTCCAGGACTTTAGTCCATCTGTCATTGTGCCTATCTTGATTGGCTTGGAGTTGCTACTGCTTCTTGTTTAGGCTTCTCACAGTGGCGATTAGCCAGCGCTTAAAGTGCTCTTGTTCGAGGGGTTCTTCCTGCACGGTGAAGTCTTCATCACCGAGGCTCACATCCTCTTCAGAGATCGGTAGGTAGTTACTATCCTCCAAGTCCTCGTTCCTGAAAGGATCGTTGGGGTCAACTTTCCCATTCTCCCAATCATCTCGTTCGGATGTTGGCTCGACAGGGGCTTCGGGGTCTTCGGCATTCTCCGGAGTGTTATTGTCTTTGGTGCCGGTATTGCTGTCTTTTTGGGACGCGGTTTTGAGCGGCGCCGCTGATGTCAATGCTTTGGAGGTGCTTGAGCAGGCTTGTCCTCAACCGGATCCTTCTTGTTGTCATCATCATCCTCTTTGGGTGTGTCTACCATGTAGACGTCGTATGTGGAGGTGGCCGTCCAACATCCGGTAAATGGTGGGTCTTGGCCTTGTTCATCTCCGGCATCGTCGTCCAAGCCGTCGATATCTTCGGAGGCGTAGTCCAGCATGTCGGTTAAGTCTTCGAAAGTGGCTATGAAGTGGGTGGTAGGTGGGACGTAAAATTCCCTGCTCTGAGCCCCTGGTCCGGGCTGGGCGTAATTCGGAAGCAATTCCTCTGTAATGGCGAGGGGTCGCATTAAGTCAAGAGCCTCGTTTAGGAGCGAGGTTTGGATAGGGAAGCGAGAGTCCGTGGGGGCAGCCGGGGTGAGAGCTTCCTGGCCACGCTCGCTTGATGCGGACCTCGAGAATTCAGATCTGGAGTCCGAGGGGGAGTCCGGCACTTTAGCGACAAGGGGAGCCTGGTTCGTCTTTGGGTTTGCCGATGACGCAGTCCCCTCCAGATCTCTGGTAGCAGGTTCCATAACTGCAGGGAGTTCGGCAGGCTCTAAACTCCCATCTTTGGACCTCGTAGTCTGCTCTGGATCTAAGGCCAGAGCGGTGGTCGGGGCCGCGAACCCTTCAAAGATCAAGTCGCCTCTGATATCTGCGACATAGTTCAGATTTCCAAAACTGACCTAATGACCAGGGGCATAGCTGTCGATCTTCTCAAGGTGGCCAGTCGAGTTGGCACGCAGTGCGAAGCAGCCGAATACGAAAATTTGGCCAGGGAGGAATGTCTCCCCCAAGACGGCATCATTGTGGATGATCGAACGAGCCATTGAACCTTCTGTCGACAGCACAGAGGAACTCTCAATGCAAGCACCAATGTCGGTGTCAAAATCGGCCGATCTCGGGTAGGGGATCCCGAACTATGCGTCTGAGGATCGAAGGTAACATGAGGCAGGGGACATGATGTGTACCCAGGTTCGGGCCCTCTTAATGGAGGTAATACCCTCCTTCCTGCTTGATTGACTTTCATGAGTATAGGGGTTACAAGATTTGATCAACCTTGAGATTGTAATGGCTAAACCCTAGATGTCTAGCCTGTATGATTATGTCGCCTCTACGGACTAAACCCTCCGGTTTATATAGACAGCGGGGGGCCTAGGGTTGTACAGAGTCAGTTTTACAGAGAAAGGAATATTCACATCTGAACGCCAAGCTTGCCATCCACGCAAAGGAGAGTCCCATCCAGACACAGGGGAAGGCCTTCTATCTTGTATCTCCTTGGCCCATCAGTCCGGCCCATATCACCTAGCCCGGACGCCCGGGGACCCCCTAATCCAGGACTCCCTCACAGGGTGAGCGCCTCCCCCAAAGCGAGTAGGCCCCACCACTATGCCTAATGGAGCCACTGGCCCTCAAGCGCCTCCATAGCGTCTCCGTGCCGTCCAAGCGACTGGTTAGGAACAGAGAGGGCGCGGCTGGAGCGCCCAAGATGTGATTCTATCCCAATCACGTGATGAATTCATGATTGGGGCACAACCACATTTCGAGTGCATAGCAAGGTGGATATCATTACAACATACCATGTACTGAATATATGAGAATACAAGATAAAGGCTTGCACTCGCCACTAGTTACAACATTCATACAACAATACATCAATACATAGCAACCATCATAAAGAAGAGTAGGATCCGACTACGGATGAAATCAAACGAAAAAGAAGAACGACATCTACCCTGCTAATCCCAGGCTCCCCCGACCCGGAACCTATCCCTTGCTCGAAGAAGAAGAAGAAGAAAAACTCCAAAAGCAATCAAGCATCGCTCTCACGTTAGATCATCGCATTACGTGAACCTGCAACTGTTGTAGTAAACTGTGAGCCACGAGGACTCAGCAATCTCATTACCATGGGTATCAAGACTAGAAAAGCTTAATGGTAAGGAAAGGATAAGTGGTGAGGTCGCAGCAAGCAGCTAAGCATTTATGGTGGCTAACATACGAGTACAAGAGTAAGATGAGAAACACGCAAACGATCGCAAACTAGTAATGATCAAGAAGTGATCCTGAACACTTATGAGTCAAACATAACCCCACCGCGTTCTCTTCCCGAACCTCGTCGAAAAGAGACCGTCACAGTTATGCACACAGTTGGTGTGTTTTATTTGAGTTTACTTCAAGTCCTCTACAACCGGATATTAACAAATTCCCGTCTATCACATAACCGCGGGCATAGCTCTCAAAAGTTTGAACCCTGCAAGGGTGTCCCAACTTAGCCCATGACAAGCTCACGATCTGCAGAGACAATCCTCCATAGCGGGACACCCGATCAGACTCGGAATCCCGGTGCACAAGACATATCGACAATGTTATAACAAAACCAGCAAGACCCCCCGATGCATCGACCTAGCTTGATAGGAGTAGCGCGGTCTCATTCTCAGGGTACACCGGATGAGCTACGCGTACAGGCATATACCAAATACCGCAAGTTGCCTTGGGGCGGCCCTGCATAGTGCTCTAGTTTGGACCAACACTCATGTGGAGCACTAGCCTGGGGGTTGATTAAAAATCCACAAGGGTGGCAAGTCCCTGTGCAAGTTTTAGTTGTTATTAGGAAAATGGTAAAACCAAGGTTGGGCCTTGCTGGAAGAGTTTTATTCAAAGCAAAATGTCAAGAGGTTCGCATACCCCTCATTGTGTTACAGACGCAAAATCAAGGAGCATAACACTGTTATGACGGAAACTAGGGCGGCAAGAGTGGAACAAAACACTAGGCATAAGGCCGAGCCTTCCACCCTTTACCAAGTATATAGATGCATTAATTAAATAAGACAAATTGTGATATCCCATGATATCCATGTCCCAACATGGAACAACCTGCAACTGCACCTGCAACTAGCAACATTATAAGAGGGGCTGAGCAAAGTGGTAACCTAGCCAAACAATGGTTTGCTAGGAAGGGTGAAAAGGTTAGAGGTTTTCATGGCAATTTGGGAGGCTTGATAAACAAGTGGTAGGTAGCGCGACATAGCGATACAGCGAACTACTAGCATAGGAAAGATAGTAGTGAGATCCAAGGTGACGGTCTTCTTGTCTGAAATCCTGCTAGGAAGAAGAATGAGTGCATGAAGAAGACAAGCCAACATAGTCAAACGGATCCTCCCAATCGCAACGTAACCAGAACTATCAAGGAAAAGTGCTACCGCAAAGAAGAAAACATCAAGGTAAACAACCATCACATAAACATGGCATGATGCACAATCAAGTATGATGCATGTCCGATTTAATGAGGCATGGCATGGCGAAGTGCACAAACAATACTACAAGTTAAGTGGAGCTCAATATGCAATGAGTTGCATATTGGAGAAACACCACATTCAATTACTTAGTTCACTCTCGTTTATGTACCCAACAATATTAAATGTTGTTAATCATGGAAAGAGGTGAAGCATAATAAAACTACCTATCTAGGCAAATGTAAGAGAGGCCGGAAATAACAAACAACAATTCCGGAAAGTCCTCATGTGCATATTTTAGATTTGGTACTGTTCTGCCCTAAACCATAATTTAGAGTTGTTAAACATCCAATATGAGTGCACCATGTTAAACTATGCATTTTTCTACCCCATTTACATATAAAGTTTAATTAAAATGGAGCTACGGTTATTTAGTTATGAAATAAATCATTTTACCATGGCATTTGAGCAAATTTAAACAAACAACATTTTAAACATTTTAAACATAGATGAAAGTGGCATATTATGAAACTAGATAAAACTTTGAGCATTTTACATGTTTAAATCATTTTAATCCGATGCACAGTTTATGAGTTATTATATGCATGATGTTTGATGGGTTTTCTGCAAAACTGGCGTTCAATGGAATAATAGGCAAATTCGTTCAGGAAAAAACAACACGGGCCGAATCTGGCTGGGCACAACAGGAACACGCACTGAGGGGGAAGCTCACCATGGGCTCGGCCCAGTCGGTGGAAGAGGGTGCATAAGGTGAGGCGAGCTAGCCATGCAGCGCTGTGGCCCACCCAGTGGATCTGGGGGTCGACGGGCGCGACGCTGGGCCGGCTTGGGATCGAGGCCAAGATCAACGAGGGAAAACGGGAGTGTTGCGCTCTGCTCGTTGCCTCATTCCTGAAGCCGAGGATTGAGCAGTGGGGGTCGAAGTCAGGCAGCGGCGCAGCTGCACAGGCAAGGGCGCGCGCATTGGGGAAGGCTTGCAGCGCGGCTCCCGATGCCAGATCCGGGCGGCAGCGTGATGGAGCTCATCCATGGCACGAGCAAGGTGACCTGGAGAGACAGAGATGCGGCCAAAAGTGAAACAGTGGGAGGGAAGGAGAGAGAGACACAGGGAGATGGCAGAGAGCAATGGACTATTGGGGGTGGTGCTCCGATGAGCCTTGGGCAGCGCACACCGACGAGGATGATGGGGACAAGGAGTCGACGACGCGTAGCTGTTGGTTCCAGCAAACTCCGAACGAAGCGGCGGGGACCTTGGGGTGACGCGGATGACCGCGAGGCAGGAGGAGGCATGTGGTGCTGGTGGCCTACTCCGGCAAGCTGGGACTCCGGCGAGGAACCAGAGGCGGCGATGGTTGGAGAGGCCCTCAGGCGCGAGGTCCTTGCGACTGGAGATCGAGCGGACAAGGCATCAGGCTCCTCCCGAGCGTGGCTGGCGGCATGGGGATCGAGAGGTGGCTGGCTCAGGTTGGCTGCGAGGGGATTTTGGATCGGGGGTCGGGTAGGATTGGTGGGGATCAACATATGGAAGGATCGATGGAGACTGATTGGCTCGGTGAAGAAAACAAGGGAGGTGGGTGGCGGTAGTGGGTGAGGGGATGGATGGATGGGACATCTAGGTCTAGCGTTCCATCTATTTAAATACCATGTAGGAAATTGGTAGGGATATCTAGCCCCTCTGATCGTAATCGAACGGACAAAAAAAGATAGGCTATGGAGTCCAAACAATGAACTGATGATGTTTAGGGGATGTTTGGGGATGACCCGGACCCAAAGGAGATCAGTGAGTGGGTCGGGTTCGAGTAATTTTCGGACGCACATGAGGGGTTTGACGAAAGGCCATGGAGACAAGGGGTTTGAGAACTAAGTAGAGAGACTCTGGCTTAGGCAAGATAGAAAAACAAAGATCCATGTTGCATGGGGTCCAGGAAAGGTCAAGGGAGACAAACGGGAAGCGACACTACGAACGGATGCAAGTTTTGAAAAATGGCGGAAATGGATTGCCGATGCAATGCAAATGATGACATGATGAAACACAACGAACAAAATAAAACATATGACGGTCACGCAAAACATGTAAGGCGTCTGGAGCGTTGGTCTCGGGTCGTCACAGCGGCGTAGTCACCACCGGCACTGTCAGGAGCCGGCCGATGATGCGGTCTACATCGTTATCACGGATACCAAGCACAGCTACAGAGGCCATGGCACGGGCCCAGTTGCTGTTGAGGTTCCCACCAGCGGCCGACCAGATGGATGAATCGAGAGCCACCATTCCAAGTATGATTGGCTTCGTCGAGGCCGGGGGCTCACAGCGAGTTGGCCCGACACAACCTCCCCAGGGGATGACCATGGCTCGCGTTGCTGGCTGTACGGAAGGGCACACCCCCACTATGTAGTCCCCACCACGTCCACAAACGCGAGACCCATAGAATCAAGAACCTGACGGCGTCTTGATGGCCTCTTCTGACACTCGAGCACGTCTAGGCCAACGGCGAGCCCCGGAGGACCGGTGGAGGGGAGGCAGACACGTCGTCATTGAGCGACGCTGCAACGACCACCGTTGGACCAGCAGGTGCGATGGACCGGGCGTCGACGAGCCCGTTCTCGAGGATGGCGGGTGCCTGCCTTTCGAGGTTGGGTGCCCTGCCTATACTCATGAGCTACGGCAAGTCCGCTTCCCATCCGCTTGCACGTTCAAGCTATAGATACCCGAGAACTACGACGGGAGGCTGAACCCAGCAGAGTTCTTGAGCATCTACACCATCATTGTTCGAGCTGCCAGGGGAAGAGATGAGAAGGTGTTCGCCAACTACTTCCCTTTGGCACTCATGTCCAATGTGAGGTCTTGGCTGATGCACCTACCAGAGAACTCCATCTCGTCATGGGATGACTTATGCCATGAATTCATTGGCGCCTTCACTGGCGGCCATCAAGAACCAGGACGGCCTAGCGACTTGCAGCATCTCCAGCAGAAAGAAGGAGAGACTCTACGGAAGCATTTGCAGAAGTTCAGCAGAGTCCACAGAAATATCCTAGATATCCACCCGACAGCTGCGATAGTTGCCTTCCAATCCAATGTGCACAACCGCAGGATACGTTCCAAGATGAACGTGTGATTGCCCAACACGGTGAAGGAGCTTTACACCTTGGTGGACAAGGGTGCTCGGGTGGAGGAAGGGAGGAAACTTCATGGAGAGGAGGATTGCATCAACATCGACTCAGAGGATGATGATCAATCCACCAGTCAGAAGAAGAAGAACAAGAAGCACAACTAGAGGCACAAGGATAAGGAAGTGATGAACGTCGGAGGATCGAGCACACCTAGTACTGGCAAGAAGGCTAAGGCCAAAGTCCTCGACAAGGAAGTTGCCGCGTGCACTGACTGCCGGGAGGCTGCGGTTGCCGAGAAGGCTGGCAAAGGTGATGGGTTGTATTGCAACATTCATCAGACCAAAGGCCATGATCTCCAAGAGTGTCATTAGGTAGAGAAGCTCGTTAACAAGCAGAGGCCTGAATATGAGAAATGTGACAAGGAAAATGGTCAGAATGGTGCTTGCGGGAAGGGCCAAGGCGGTGAAGCAAATCGCCCCGGCAAGGGTTTTCGGAACCAAGGGAAGCCCGCCATGGGACTTGAGAAGGAAGTTTGCGATGAGGAAAGTGATGGAGGGGATGAAGAGGAAACCAGCGAGCAGGAATTCCAGAAGGCCACTAACGCCCTGTGCATTCATGGTGGTGCATCTTTGCACTCCTCTCGCCACCAACTTAAACAGTGGGCACGTGAGGTCAATGTCGTGGAGCCAGTGGCAGAGTCTCGGAAGCCACTCAAATGGTCACGCACGCCCATCATCTTCGACGAAGAGGACCATCCTGACCGCACCACCACAGTAGGGTGTTTGCCGTTGTTGGTCTCACTACAAGAAATTTGTCAACTTGTGACCTTCTGTTAGTGACCCTAGAAGAATTGGTCATAAATTTATGACCATTTTAGACTAATTGGTCAAAAGCTATTCGGGGGTCTCCAAGCCCTAACCCATCACGACCATTCTTGTTAGAAAGGTCATAATTTTATTAGAGGAAATGGTCGTAAAGCGGGAAGCACTGTCCACTACCTCACGCCTAGCTGATAACGACCAATAAAAAATGGTCACTACGCTTGAGTTTGAATGAATTAGGATGATTAGGCAGCCACCTCGCTTATGTGTCACTGTCTAGGTGTCATTTTTTCTTAAATGTTAATATTCAATAGACAGACGGGGCACACACTGAGAGGCAGGACCCATTTGACAGGTGGGGCCGAGCGCTTAATTCGCCCAAAAAAATGCGTGAGGCGGGACTCGAACCCATAACCTCGCGCTTGCCTCGCTCGCTAGCTACCGCTGGGCTAGAGAGGGACAGTTGCTCATGTATGGGAATTTATCTATACATTATATAAAACTATGGCTCTCTTGTATCATTGACAAGTGGGACCTTCCGACCAGGTGGCATCCAACAGAGGAACAATGACATGCGGGACCCATTTGACAGGTAGGTGAGCGAGCGTTTAATTCCCTAAAAAATTGTGCTAGCGGGGACTAGAACCCACGACCTGGCGCTGGGTTCGCTCGTTCTGTACCGCTGGGATAGAGAGGGATTGTTGCTAATGTGTGGGTAGTTTTCTATATAGTATATAAAACCACGGCTCTCTCGTATCAGTTAAAAGTGGGACCTTCCGACCAAGTGGCGGCAGGTGGCATCGAATAGAGCAACACTTAGCGTTTTTCTAGGTCTTCCGACCAGGTGGCAGCGAGCGGCGGCGGAAGAAACTAGCAGGGGCGGGCGGCGGGCGGAAGCAACCAGCAGGGGGCGGGGCGGAGGCGGGGGCGGGGCTGGCGGCCGAAGCAACCAGCAAGGGACGCTCGCCTTGCCCACGACCTCGTCGCAGGTGACCTCGCCCACGGCCTCGCGGCGGAAGCAACCAGCAGGGGGCGGTGCGGAGGCGGGGGCGGGGCCGGCAGTGGAGATAACCAGCAGGGGGCGGAGGCAAGGCAAGGCGTGGAGGCGAAGCGACCAGCAGGGGCGTGGGCGACCGACGGTGGTGGGGGCGGGGGCAGGAACGGCGTCCTCGCCCACGTAAGGAGAGGCTCGCCAAGCATGGGGGACTCGCCGCCGCCGCAAGCACACCTCCCGGTATGCACCCCTCACCTCGCCTGAGCATGGATTTCAGTGGGAGATGGATTTCAGTCAGATGTTCTTCTGCATAGATGAATTTTGTTGATGCACTGTTAGGAGTTAGGAGATAGCTTTCTTGTTTGGTAGATATTGCATAGATGAATTTTCTTGATGTACTGTTAGGAGTTCTTCAGCTTGTTTGTTAAGAATTCTTCGGGCCTTGTTAGGTTAAGATTTGGGGGGAATTTGAGCTAGATGGCCTTAGTTGTTCTTCAATTGTTTGTCTACAGATTGTTAGGATCATAGTAACTGTAATTGATAGAAACAACATAGTATTTGTTAGGATCTAGCTAGCCTGGTCTTCGCAGAAACATGATCCTTCTAAATCTTGGTTTGGTTTAATTTGAATTAGCCTTCTCTACAACATAAATTCATGCCAATTTCAGTGTTGGTTTCATTTATAGTTTGGTTTGTTTCAATGTTGTGGTTAGGCAATTAGCATATAAAATTTTCTGGATTTTTAGCTGCCATTACTGCCATCCATTTTCATTAATTAATCTTGATGCACTTAGATTGATTTGCTAAGTTGCAACAATTTGTTGTCTTTGGCAGATGGACAGAAGCTGGATTAGAAAAGGAGTTAGAAAGTTTTCGAAAGAACATATGAAAGGAGTTGATGATTTCATGGCATTTGTTCGGGCAAATTTTGCAAACAATGCTCACATTCTTTGCCCATGATGTGAATGCCTCAACCATCCAAGAATGGCTCAAGGAAGAGTGGAAGATCATCTACTTCTTAATGGGATGTCCAGCACATATGATAGATGTATATATCATGGAGAACCTTTAGACGGACAACCTCAACATTTTGAAGCTGATACACAGGCCCCTCATATGATGGGTGGTGGTGATGCTGGCATTGATTTAATGGAAAAGGTTTTGTGAGATAATGTTGGTTTGGAGGAAAAGGATGGGCATGAAGATGATAGGATTCCTGACCTATTGAAGGATTTGTACGATGCCGAAGATCATGCTGATGGACAGAAGTTGTTGTTTGCTGAGGTGTTAGAGGAGGCGAAGCGCGCAGCTCATGAAGGGGGTAAATTTTCAAGATTTACCTTCACCGTGAAGTTACTCCACATCAAGTCTTTCTACCGGATTAGCAATGTTGCATTCAACGCAATACTCCGCCTTTTGAGCTTGCAATTCCCTGATAGTTGTGTTCCCAGATCTTATGATGAAGCATTGAGCATAATCCGCAGGCTGGGGTTAGGTTATGTGTCAATACATGTGTGCCCAAATAACTGCATCTTGTTTCGGAAGGATTTAGCAAAGCATGACAGCTATCCAAAATGCAATGCCTTTAGGTGGAAAGATGCTGATGGGAAGAAGTCAATACCGGAGAAGGTACTGAGGCACTTTTCGTTGATACCAAGTCTGCAGTGGATGTTCATCTCGAAGAAATTATCACATGAGGTACAGTGGCACCAGCTGAAGCGGTAACCTATGGACAATGAGCCGAGCCATCCAGCGGACGGAGAGGCATGGAAAGAGTTTGACCGTATACATTTAGATTTTGCTGCAGATCCAAGGAACATAAAACCTGGCATTGCCACAGATGGGTTTAATCCGTTTGGGAACATGAGCATGTCTTATAGCATGTGGCCAGTTTTTGTGGTGTCGTACAATCTGCCACCATGAGCATGCATGGATCAGTCCAACTTCATGATGTCATTGCTTATCCCAGGTCCAGAGTCTCCGGGAAAGGATTTTGATGTCCTTATGGAGCCCCTCGTAGAAGAACTGCTCCAGCTCTGGACTGGTGTGCCTACATACGATGCCTTTAGTCCGGAAGAAAAGTTCAATCTACATGCTGCAATCATATGGTCCATCCATGATTTCCCGGCTCTGCACACTCTGTCTGGGAGGATCACAGCGGGTTATAAGGCATGTGTCCATTGTGATAAAGACCCTTGCTCAAAGAGAATAAGGAGCAAGATCTGCTATATTGGGCACCGCCGCTTTCTTCCCCGAAACCATCACTGGCGAAGAAGCAAAGATTTTAATGGTGAGAATGAAACCCGTGACAAGCTAGCTAAATTCAATAAAGAAGAGCTGGAGCAGCAACTTGAAAAGGTTAAAGATGTGAGACCAGGAAAGCTTGCGAAGAAAAGAAAGCATGAGGATGGTCAATGTTGGGACCAGAGGTCTTGTTTGTGGGACCTGCCATACTGGGCTGATCTAAAATTAAGGCATAATCTCGATGTAATGCACATTGAGAAAAACATATGCGAGAATATGCTAGGGACATTTCTAAACATTGAAGGGAAGACAAAGGACACAGTTAGTTCTAGGCTTGATTTGGAGCACATGGGCATAAGAGAATATTTGAATGTACAGCACAATGAAGATGAAGATTCATTTGAAATGTCACGAGCATGGTATACAATGAGTAGTAGTATTCCAAATTGAGCCCCTGGGAAAGATAGGGTAGTAGTATTCTAAGTGTTCACATGTGCATTGCTTTTTTTCTCACTTTTGCTATCATAAATATCCACAAGTGCATTGCTTTTCTCATTTTTATCACTTTTGCTATCATAAACTTGGTGTTGTTCCTATTTATGTCCAGTCCTGTTTATGGTAACTTGTTGTTTAATTACAATGCTGCTTTTCAGAGAAGTGAGATGGCTAGCTTGGAAGGTTTCGAGTTCTTCGAGATTGTAATTGAGAAATCTTGCAATAGGCAGGTATATTTATCATCACTCATCTCTTTATCATCACTCTGCTGTCTAGTGCTTGGTTGGCACAATTAACCACTACTTGACCCTCGCTGCAGAGGCTGCCTGACAAGTTTGCGAAGATGCTCGCCGGCCGTGAGCCCCACAAAGTGAAGCTGCGGGAGGCCGACAGCGAGCTTCGTAGGCTGTGGTACGTGTTGGTGGTGTTCGATGGCGAAGGCCACATGTACCTAGGGCCCGGCTGGGATCATTTCGCCCGCGCCCATGAGCTACAGCTTGGGTACTTCCTTGTCTTCCGCTACGATGGCGACGCCATGTTCACCGTGAAGATGTTCGACAACACCATGTGCCGCATGTACTACCATCGCGACGATCATGCCAGTAAGCTCTCTGCCTCTCTTCTTCCTGTCCTTTTGGCTTCCTCTACCTGCACGACGGCAACACCATGTTCACACTTTGTTGCATTTGGCCAGGCAATGGGAGCAGCAGCGGGGATGACGAGGAGTAGAGCAGGGATGACGAGGAGCAGACTGGGGATGACGAGGACCTTGCTATGATGGTGGCTGATGATGACCCTGCTATGGTGGTGGCGGATGAAGACCTTGCTATGGTGGTGGCTGACGACGACCCCGCTATGGTGGTGGCAGACGATGACCTTGCTATGGTGGCTGACGACGACCTCGCGATTGTGGTGCCCAATGATAACCTCACAATGGTGGTGCCTGACAATGACCTCGTGATGGTGGTGGCGCCTGCAATCCCACAGCTTGGCGACAGGACCATGCCAATTGTGGTAGAGGAGTACATCCGCATTAGGATTCGCCACTCTGAGCGCATCAGGTTGATGAAGGAGAAGAAGGAGGAGTGAAGATGGTAAGAAATGAAGTGGCAATGTTAAGAATGTTAGGTTTAAGCATGTTAGTGTAATCTAAACATGTTAATGTTAAGTATATCAAGTTTAATTTTGTCCATGCTCATGGATGCAGTATGACAGTGTCATCTAAACATGTCAATTTCTTAATTATGAATATTCAGTTTGGTAATTGATGGGAATTGAAATTTTTTTATGCATGCTCATGGATGAAATATAAAATTATGGGTTTTTGTGCATGCTCATGTATGAAACAATATAAGTTTCTATTTTTGAATGCTAAAAATATGACTCAAACCCTAGCCACGGACGACTGTCGCGATGAAATCGGACGGTTTTTGAAAACACCGTAAAAAATTCAAAAACAATTTTTCATTTTTTGAATGCTAAAGACATGCGTTTTTCATGAAGCGGCTACAAGGAGGGTCACTCCAAATGGCGCCATTCCATGTCTATCTCAAAGTAGACCCTGTTTTACGGACGGTCGCCAAAAAGCATGCATTTCCGACCCTCGTAGCTACTCCCGGCCATTCAGACCACCTTCGACCGATTCAGCTAGAACCGACTGGAATTTGAACTGCGGGTCCTCCATAGCTTGCTCGTTATTTTTTGCCAAAAATCATTTTTAGCTTCACAGGTAGGCATTTCATCAACGAATCGACAACAGATTGGCACGACTCAAACCCTAGCCACGGACGACCGTCACGACGAAATCGGCCGGTTTTTGAAAACATCGTAAATAATTCAAAAAAATCAAAAAATGGGAGACCTCCGCGTCACACCATCAAATGTGGCCTACCGACTAGCAAAAATACTAAACTTATTTACCAGTGTTTTTTGAAAAAGTGTTCTAAAAAACGACCTACCATGAACGAAGATCCATGGCTTTCAAGCCAAACTAGATATGGCCGCGTCCGTTGAATAGTTTTTGATAATATGCCCAAATTTGGCGCATGACTCCGTCTTATGATGGCAAAAAATGTTGCCAAAGCGAGGTTCCAACTTGTTTAACAAAAAAACCGTTTTTCATTTTTTGAATGCTAAAGACATGCGTTTTTCGTGAAGCGGCTACAAGGATGGTCACCCCAAATGGTGCCATTCCATGTCTATCTCACAGCAGACCCTGTTTTACGGATGGTCGCCAAAAAGCATGCATTTCTGACCCTCATAGATACTCCCGGCCATTCAAACCACCTTCGGCCGATTCAGCTGGAACCTGATGGAATTTGAATTGCGGGTCCTCCATAGCTTGCCCGTTATTTTTGCCAAAATTAATTTTTAGCTTCAAAGGTAGGCATTTCATCAAAGAATCG
This sequence comes from Triticum aestivum, assembly GCF_018294505.1. Classification (NCBI taxonomy): domain Eukaryota; kingdom Viridiplantae; phylum Streptophyta; class Magnoliopsida; order Poales; family Poaceae; genus Triticum; species Triticum aestivum. The sequence continues at coordinate 180,331,913 of NC_057806.1, read as the reverse complement.
ACAACAGATTGGCACGACTCAAACCCTAGCCACGAACGGCCGCCGTGACGAAATCGGCCGGTTTTTGAAAACATCGTGAAAAATTCAAAAAAATCAAAAAATGGGTGACCTCCGCGTCACATCATCAAATTTGGCCTACCAACTAGCAAAAATACTAAACTTGCAATATCGGTGTTTTCTTGAAAAAGTGTTCTCAAAAACGACCTACCATGAACGAAGATCCATGGCTTTCAAGCTAAACTAGAAATGATTTGGCCGCATCCGTTGAATAGTTTTTGATAATATGCCCAAATTTGGCACATGCCTCCGTCTTGTGATGGCAAACAATGGTGCTAAAGCGAGGTTCCAACTTGTTTACCAAAAAAACCGTTTTTCATTTTTTGAATGCTAAAGACATGCGTTTTTCATGAAGCGGCTACAAGGAGGGTCACCCCAAATGGCGCCATTCCATGTCTATCTCAGAGTAGACCCTGTTTTATGGACGGTCGCCAAAAAGCATGCATTTCCGACCCTTGTAGCTACTCCCGGCCATTCAGACCACCTTCGACCGATTCAGCTGGAACCGGCTGGAATTTCAACTGCAGATCCTCCATAGCTTGCCCGTTATTTTTGCCAAAAATCATTTTTAGCTTCACAGGTAGGCATTTCATCAAAGAATAGACAACAGATTGGCACGACTCAAACCCTAGCCACGGACGGTCATCGCGACGAAATCGGCCGGTTTTTGAAAACATCGTAAAAAATTCAAAAAAATGGGTGACCTCCGCGTCACAACATCAAATGTGGCCTACCAACTAGCAAAAATACTAAACTTGCAATACCAGTGTTTTCTTGAGCTACTCGGTATGATTTTAACCATGATTTCTACAAAGTTTACAAAAAAATCTGATTTTTTCTGCCTCCAAACCTCTAAAAAGTGGTCAAAATTTCCCTCCCACCCCACCAAATTTTCCCTCCAACCCCACCAAAATTTCCCACCACTTTTCTCCCACTACCATGTGGGACCCACCACCCCTCTCCCACTAAACACGCGGGATGCCACTCCCCTCCCCAACCGCTCCCCAAAATTACCCCATTCCACTCCCCTCCTCTCTCCCCGACGAACCCTAGCTCTGCGCCGCCCCGCTCCCACCCCCTTCCTACTCCGCGCCGCCCCGCTCCCACTCCCTCCGTTGCTTCGTGCCACCCCACCATGCCGCTGCACCGCCTCACGGCACCACGGTGCGCCACCCTCCCCGACGACGAATCCATCCTTCTCTCACCCCTCGACGACATTGGCTACATCGACGGCTACATCGACCGCCCCGACTACGACTACATCAACGATAGTGACTACATCATCCACATCAGCGACGGTGGCTACATCATCCACATCATCAACGATCGACAACGGCAGGTACCCCTCTCCTCTCCCCTCTCCCCTCGTTCTTCTAGGGTTTGGTAGATCCCCCTCCTAGTCGATATAGGGTTAGGATTCGGTCAATCTAGGGTTAGGATTCGGTTGATCTAGGGTTAGGATTCGGTCGATCTACGAGCTCCTGGTGGTTCTTGTTCATGTTCATCTAGGAGCTCCTGGTGGTTTGTTTGATCCCCCTCATGGTTTAGGGTTCATATTGATTTTAGGGGATGGGGATGGATGAGGAAGTGAATGAGGTTAGAGGAAGACCTCTCTCTAGTTCATGTTGCTTGTGTATGATTTTAGGGTTCATGTTGCTTGTGTATGATTTTAGGGTTCATGTTGCTTGTGTATGATTTAATTACTTAGCTTGTATCAGTAGCACTTGGAGAAGGTGCCCCTCAGGGCCTCTCATGCTGCCCATTCTTGTTGTTTTGAGGTTATGGGTGGGTTTCCTGTGCGTTTGGTTATATTGTGCTTGTGCGTTGGTCTAGTTCGTGGCGTGTTTACCCGCTCTTGTGAGCGGGGCGCTGTGTCACTGATGTTTCTGAACCTGATGTTTATGCCATATCTCTCTGATGAGATGTATGGGCAAGTGAATGCTGTCATCATCACGATTTACCCCTATGAAACCAGATCTGGCCTTTTTTTGCAGGTATGTCATTCTTTTTTTACTCAAACACCAAAGCAATCCGTGTTAAGTAGACGGTGCTATGTTTAGTCACCATGCTATAGTGGAATTACATTATTCACATGCGCATTTCTTTATCAGCATAAAGGCCATCCTGTGTGGCCCTCTGGCCTTTTTTGTTGTTATTGTTGTTGAAAAGACCGGGAACTTTATTGAGCAGTTGACAGTGTCACAATTCTGCAAGCACAAGTCGGTTGAATGCTCCCTCCTTGAATCTATAGCTAAGAAATCTGCAACCTAATTTTTTCGTACGACTAATCTTTACCAACTTCAGCTCCGTTCTTTCCTAATAAGCTCATTCACATCTTCCATGATATATAGCTATAGGCGCTACCAACATATTGCGTTGTTTGTCCCGTGTGGCATTGGCCTTGTGCTGCAATGATTCATGAGCAGCTCCTTGAGGGCCAAAGAAAATAAAAGGCATTGTCAATGTCGTATTGGGAATTTACTTGCTTGCTTGTTTATATCAACAGTACATGCTTGCTTGTATGGTTCAATTTCCTTCCTTGCTTGCTTGTTTCTATCACTAGCAGTTTGATTGTTTCTATCAGTAGCACTTTCCATGCTTGCCTGCTTGTATTAGTAGCACTTATGCACTTTGCTTGCTTGCTACTAGGGTTTGTATCAACATGTACTTGATTGCTTGTAGCACTTTGCTATCAGTAGCACTACTGGGGTTTGTAGAAGTGTTCTTCTTTTGTGATATGCGCATGAAGCTTGTGTTCTTCTTTCAAGTGAACAGGAGAATGCATAGTACTTATTGTGGTATTGGAATTCCTGGTGTGTTAAGGCTGTATGACTAGTTTTAATATATACTAGATTGGTGCTAGATAATTTTGGGTGTTGTAATATACATTGTTATTCCTAATTGTCGAAATGTCTTAACTTGTGTGTCTTCTGGTTTGTAGCCATTTTTGGTGTGTAGGGGCAGCATAATATTAGTTGAGAATAATTTTTTCATCTGCTTTTGTACTTCCGCAAGTACTATTGTTTCATGTTTTACCAGTGGCAACATCTAGTTGTTTTGAAGGTCCTCATGATATACTCGTCTAGCTTGCTGTCAGACTGTCTAAGCATGTGTACATGACACCAATTCACTAGTTCATGTTGCTTGCTTGCTAACATACATGTTGCTTGCTAGCATACATGCTTAATTAGGGTTTCCATCAGCAGTACTTGCTTGTATCAGTAGCACATGGAGAAGAAGCTACTTGCTTGCTTATTAATTAGGGTTTGTATCAATAGCACTTGCTTGCTTCTCTTCAATTTCCTTAATTGCTTGCTTGTTTCTATCAGTAGCACTTTGTTTGATTGCGTGTTTAGTGTACATATATTTCCAGTGTACATGCATGCTTGTTTAGTGCACTTACATGTTTGCTTAATTAATAACACTACATCACTGTATGTGCATGATGGTCCAAATGCTTTCCTTTATTGATACAAGTGCATCACTTTAGTTTATCCCTGTTGTATCTGATTATTGTTTATTCTATTTTGCAAGCACCACCTCAAGATCATTCATGGCAAGGAGGACAAGGTCAAACATGAGGCCAACCGTTGGTATGCAACTTGCTCCTTGTGGTTATACTGTCAGTTTCATAAAATCGGTGTCTTAATATGCTAAGTGAAATGTATTGCTGCAATCCAAATAAGCTGGCTTAATTGTGCCTGTGTGCTGTTAGTCTTCCTTACCTAAATAACTAGGATTAAATGATAATAAAATATCATAAGATATGTTTGGCTGTCTGTCCATGCATTCCAAACATTCACCTAATAGTTACGTTTCCTTTATCATGTAAAGAAGAGCCTCTCGCCGAGTACGAGAAGGTTAGGTCTAGAAATATCATGAGGAACAATCGGATGTTCCAGTCCCTTGGCATCGGTGCAATAGCGTCGACGCTTAGGAAAACAAATGGTGTACAAGAAGGTAGTGGAGTTATCAATGATGACCCAGAGTATAATCCTAAGGAGGATGAAGTTATTGATGGAGAGGAAGTGGATGATGTTGTAGTGAACAAGACTGTGAAGGTGCAAACTCTGTCTTGCTTGGAGGGTTGGGGTTCTTTTATGCTATGTGTTTCTCTTGTGATCTAATGCTTTTTTCCGTGCTTTTTATATGAGGAACTGAAGGAATCTAGGAAGAAGAGGCCTGGTTTTAAGAAGACAGTCAGCAAGAAGAAGA